>NC_086444.1:343074358-343378286 GCF_028390025.1 Pseudophryne corroboree | reverse complement strand
CCACACCAATCACACCGTATAACTTGTGATAAACTTACCCAGTCAACAGTATGAACAACAACAGAGCATCAGTTCAACCCTGATGCAACAATAACTACCCCTTATTGCAGCAATAACTATATACAAGTATTGCAGAAGAAGTCCGCACTTGGGACGGGCGCCCAGCATCCACTACGGACTACGAGAAATAGATTTACCGGTAAGTAAAATCTTATTTTCTCTAACGTCCTAGTGGATGCTGGGGACTCCGTATGGACCATGGGGATTATACCAAAGCTCCCAAACGGGCGGGAGAGTGCGGATGACTCTGCAGCACCGAATGAGCAAACACAAGGTCCTCCTCAGCCAGGGTATCAAACTTGTAGAACTTTGCAAAAGTGTTTGAACCTGACCAAGTAGCCGCTCGGCACAGCTGTAATGCCGAGACCCCTCGGGCAGCCGCCCAAGAAGAGCCCACCTTCCTAGTGGAATGGGCCTTAACTGATTTTGGCAGCGGCAATCCAGCCGCAGAATGAGCCTGCTGAATCGTATTACAGATCCAGCGAGCAGTGGCGGATCTTGCCACGGGCAAGCAGTACTTTTGCCCGGGGCGCCGCCTTCCGGAGGGCGCTGGCGCCATCCGGAGGGCGCCGCACCGTGGCAAGATCCGCCACTGCTGCCCGCTGTGTCCCCGTCCGCCTCCGCTGCCCGCTGCCGTCCCCGTCCCCATCCCCGTCCCTGTCCGCCTCCTGAAGGGAACTAGATGCTATGCGTCTAGTTTCCCTTCCTGGAGAGTAACTTTGCTGAGCGGTGCGCGATGACGTCATCGCGCACCGCACAGCAAAGGTCCTCTCTACAAAGGGAACTAGACGCATAGCGTCTAGTTTCCCTTCGTGGAGAGGACCTTTTGCTGTGCGGTGCGCGATGACGTCATCGCGCACCGCTCAGCATTCAAGCGGCGCTTTTAATGTACAGGGGGCGTAATTGACCACGCCCCCTGTATTAGGCCACGCCCCATTTCCTGCCCGGGGCGCAGAGCGCCCTTGAACCGGCCCTGCCAGCGAGCAATAGTTTGCTTTGAAGCAGGAGCACCAAGCTTGTTGGAAGCATACAGGATAAACAAAGATTCTGTTTTCCTGACCCTAGCCATTCTGGCTACATAAACCTTCAAAGCCCTGACCACATCAAGTAACTCGGAATCCTCCAAGTCAGTAGTAGCCACAGGCACCCCAATAGGTTGGTTAATATGAAAGGATGAAACCACTTTTGGCAGAAATTGTGGACGGGTCCGCAATTCTGCTCTATCCGCATGGAAAACCAGATAGGGGCTTTTATGTGACAAAGCCGCTAATTCTGACACACGCCTAGCCGAAGCCAATGCTAGTATCATGACCACCTTCCATGTGAGATATTTCAATTCCACCGTTTTGAGTGGTTCAAACCAGTGGGATTTCAGGAAACTCAGCACCACGTTAAGATCCCAAGGTGCCACCGGGGGCACAAAAGGGGGCTAAATACGCTGCACTCCCTTCACAAACATCTGAACTTCAGGTAGAGAAGCCAGCTCTTTTTGAAAGAAAATGGATAGGGCCGAAATCTGGACCTTAATGGAACCCAATTTTAGGCCCAAAGTCACTCCTGACTGTAGGAAGTGAAGGAAACGGCCCAGCTGGAATTCCTCCGTAGGGGCATTCCTGGCCTCACACCAAGCAACATATTTTCGCCATATACGGTGATAATGTTGAGCTGTCACGTCCTTCCTAGCCTTTATCAGCTTAGGAATGACCTCATATGGAATGCCTTTTTCCGCTAGGATCCGGCGTTAAACCGCCATGCCGTCAAACGCAGCCGCGGTAAGTCTTGGAACAGACAGGGCCCTTGTTGCAACAAGTCCTGTCTTAGAGGAAGAGGCCACGGGTCCTCTGTGAGCATTTCTTGCAGATCTGGATACTAAGTCCTTCTTGGCTAATCCGGAACAATGAGTATTGTTCCCACTCCTCTTTTTCTTATGGGTATGAGAGGAAGAGGAGAAAATACATAGACCGACTGGAACACCCACGGTGTCACCAGTGCGTCCACAGTTATCGCCTGAGGGTCTCATGACCTGGCGCAATACCTCTGTAGCTTTTTGTTGAGGCGGGATGCCATCATGTCCACCTGTGGCAGTTCCCACCGACTTGCAATCTGCGTGAAGACTTCTTGATGAAGTCCCCACTCTCCCGGGTGGAGGTCGTGCCTGCTGAGGAAGTCTGCTTCCCAGTTGTCCACTCCCGGGATGAACACTGCTGACAGTGCGCTTACGTGATTCTCTGCCCAGCGAAGAATTCTGGTGGCTTCTGACTGAATCAGAACCAGTTGGTCGCGAAGCAGGGTCTCCGCTTGACGTAGGGCGTTGTATACGGCCCTTAGTTCCAAGATGTTGATGTGAAGGCAAGTCTCCTGACTTGACCACAGACCTTGGAAATTTCTTCCCTGTGTGACTGCTCCCCACCCTCGGAGGCTTGCATCCGTGGTCACCAGGACCCAGTCCTGAATGCCGAATCTGCGGCCCTCGAGAAGGTGAGCACTCTGCAGCCACCACAGGAGAGACACCCTGGCCCTGGGGGATAGGGTGATTACCGATGCATCTGAAGATTTGATCCGGACCACTTGTCCAGTAAGTCCCATTGAAAGGTCCTCGCATGGAACCTGCCGAAGGGAATGGCCTCGTATGATGCCCCCATCCTTCCCAGGACTCGAGTGCAGTGATGCACTGACACCTGTTTTGGTTTTAATAGGTTCCTGACCAGTGTCATGAGCTCCTGAGCTCTCTCTATCGGGAGATAAACCCTTTTCTGGTCTGTGTCTAGAATCATGCCTAGGAAAGGCAGATGAGCCGTAGGAACCAACTGCGACTTTGGAATATTTAGAATCCAGCCGTGTTGCCGTTACACTTCCAGAGAAAGTGATACGCTGTTCAGCAACTGCTCTCGTGATCTCGCTATTATGAGGAGATCGTCCAAGTACGGGATAATTGTGACACCTTGCTTCCGCAGGAGCACCATCATTTCCGCCATTACCTTGGTGAAGATTCTCGGGGCCGTGGAGAGACCAAACGGCAACGTCTGTAATTGGTAATGACAATCCTGTACCGCAAATCTGAGGTGGATAAATGGGGACATGAAGGTATGCATCCTTTATGTCCAGAGACACCATAAAATCTCCCCCTTTCAGGCTTGCGATGACCGCTCTTAGCGATTCCATCTTGAACTTGAACCTTTTCAGGTATATGTTCAGGGATTTTAAATTCAATATGGGTCTGACCGAACCGTCCGGTTTCGGGACTACAACATGGTCGAATAATAACCCCCTCCTTGTTGAAGGAGGGGAACCTTGACCACCACCTGTTGAAGATACAATTTGTGAATTGCAGTTAACACTATTTCCCTCTCGTGGGGGGAAGCCGGCAGGGCCGTCGGTGAGGGGGCATCTCCTCAAAGTCCAGCTTGTATCCCTGAGACACAATATCTATTGCCCAGGGATCCAACAGGGAGTGAACCCACTTGTGGCTGAAATTACGAAGACGTGCCCCCACCGGGCCTAGCTCCGCCTGTGGAGCCCCAGCGACATGCGGTGGATTTTGTAGAGGCCAGGGAGGACTTCTGTTCCTGGGAACTAGCTGTGTTGTGCAGCTTCTTTCCTCTGCCCCTGCCTCTGGCAAGAAAGGACGCACCTCGGACTTTCTTGTTTCTTTGTGATCGAAAGGCTGCATTTGATAATGTCGTGCTTTCCTAGGCTGTGCAGGAATATAAGGCAAAATATCTGAATTACCAGCTATAACTGTGGAGACCAGGTCCGAGATCCCTTCTCCACACAATCCTCAGCCTTCCATATGCCTCTTAAGTCGGCATCACCTGTCCATTGCATATAATCTACAGGACACGCCAAGCAGAAATCGACATAGCGTTGACTCTAGAACTCAGTAGACTAATGTCTCTTTGGGCATGTTTTATATATATATATCTTAAGACAGCATCTTTAATATATATATCTATATATATATACATATATATATACATACTAGGGTCTCAATCTCTGCTGATAAGGTACCTGTCCACGCTGCTACAGCGCTATAAACCCATGCCGACACAATCGCCGGTCTGAGTAGTGTACCAGAATGTGCACGCAATCTGCAGGATCCCTGAGGATAGCTGTTAAGTCAGGGCTACCTTTTGGGCAAACATGACACCCTAGGGGAAGATTCCCATCGTATCCTGGCCCTAGTAGGGAAAGGATACTCCCTGAGAATTCTTTGTGGGAAACTGCAGTCTCTTGTCTGGAGATTCCCGCTCTTTTTCATCATGAGAGGAGGGAAATTTACCTCAGCTTTCTTCCCCTTAAACATGTGTACCCTTGTGTCGGGGACAGATGAGTCATCAGTGATATGCAAATCATCTTTTATTACAATAATCATATATTGAATACTTTCCTGGCATTTTGGCTGTAACTTTGCATTATCGTAGTCGACACTGGAGTCAGACTCCGTGTCGATATCAGTGTCTATTATTTTGGATAGTGAGCATTGAGAGACTCTGAAGGTCTCTGCGACATAGGGACAGACATGGGTAGATTCCCTGTCTGTTCTTTAATCTTTTGTGCAATAAATTCACCTTAGCACTTAATTACACATATCCAAACAGGTGTCGGCGTTGTCGACGGAGACACCCCTCACACACACATTTGCTCCATCTCCTCCTTAGGGGAGCCTTTTACCTCAGACATGTCGACACACACGTACCGACACACCACACACTCAGGGAATGCTCATCTGAAGACAATTCCCCCACAAGGCCCTTTGGAGAGAGAGAGAGAGTATGCCAGCACACACCCAAGCGCTATTAACCCAGGAATAACACAGTAACTTAATGTTAACCCAGTAGCTGCTGTTTATATTGATTTTTGCGCCTAATTATGTGCCCCCCCCTCTCTTTTTACCCTCTTCTACCGTGTATCTGCAGGGGAGAGGCTGGGGAGCTTCCTCTCAGCGGTGCTGTGGAGAAAAAACATGGCGCTGGTGAGTGCTGAGGAAGAAGCCCCGCCCCCTCGACGGCGGGCTTCTGTCCCGCTTAAATATACATTTTCTTGGGGCTCATACATATATACAGTGCCCAACTGTATATATGTGTACTTTTGCCAAAAGAGGTCCATATGCTGCCCAGGGCGCCCCCCCTGCGCCCTGCACCCTTACAGTGACCGGAGTATGTGAGGTGTGTTTGGAGCAATGGCGCACAGCTGCAGTGCTGTGCGTTACCTCATGTGAAGAACAGAGTCTTCTGCCGCCGATTTCGAAGTCTTCTTGCTTCTCATACTCACCCGGCTTCTGTCTTCCGGCTCTGCGAGGGGGACGGCGGCACGGCTCTGGGATCGGACGACGAGGGTGAGATCCTGTGTACGATCCCTCTGGAGCTAATGGTGTCCAGTAGCCTAAGAAGCAGGACCTAGGCTTCAGAGAGTAGGGCTGCTTCTCTCCCCTCAGTTCCACGATGCAGGGAGTCTGTTGCCAGCAGAGCTCCCTGAAAATAAAAAACCTAACAAAATACTTTCTTACAGCAAGCTCAGGAGAGCTCACTGAACAGCACCCAGCTCGTCCGGGCACAGATTCAAACTGAGGTCTAGAGGAGGGACATAGAGGGAGGAGCAAGAGCACACCAGAATCTAAATTCTTTCTTAAAGTGCCCATGTCTCCTGCAGAGCCCGTCTATTCCCAATGGTCCTTACGGAGTCCCCAGCATCCACTAGGACGTTAGAGAAAAGTGGAAGAATGGGATGCAAACATGTAGCATAGAGAGGTGTGTACTGTAGCTCAGTTGCCTACCACACTACTTGGATGGTTTTCTCCTTGTGATCGCCCTATAGTAAGACACTGTGCTGGTAATTGGTTAATATAAATTAATGTTTGTTTTTGGTAATTATATACCAAAAACATTCTTTAACACAGGTTGTACTACATATTATATAACTAGACATAATAGATTTTGGAATAGCCCCTTACATTGTGGTTTAAAAGTGTAAATCTCCAAAATAGCCACTGTTCCTTCCACAGTAGCTGTGCACAAACTTTGGTGCATTTTCTACTCCCATTCTGCAAACGTCATGCATAGTGATTTCCCACCATACTGTATGTACATTCTGTATGTTTGCACTCTCTGCATCTTAAGGTGGTGACATAAGCATGTGTGCCTATAAAGACATTGCTCTCCTTGAAGGTGAACCTCTGGAGAACCTACTTCAGCAGCTGAATGTTCCAGCTACACAGGCTACCTATCTCTCTCTTCAGTGAGTTTTCTGGGACTGGAGCCCATGCTGCTCCACTGCTAGCATTCACTTACTGTTCTTTATGCAAGATGTCCTGTGGCAATAGTAACACTATGGTCCCTTGCCTTCATGCTCTAGTTTTTATTGATAAAATCTATATTCAAAGAGAAAAAATATTTACAATATCATTTATATAATCATATTTTTTATGATACTCTATAATGTATATAAAACTAGCTATTTATAGCTATAACATAGGTATAAAAAACAAATCTAGAGTGTATGTAATCTGTATATTTATAATTAATATAATGCATGTAATCTTTAAACAACACTCTATTAATATAGTACATAATATATATATAATGTGTTCTAAATACAAAAAACACAAAAAAAAAATATCAGGGGCTAGATTTACTTAAGTTTACTTGGTGACCTCTAATCCAAATAAGATACTTAACTCTTTTTTTAAAAAAAATGCACTTTACTCATAACATAGAATCTTTATATGTACTTTTTATCCCATTTTTTAAATTGTGTATTAATGTGATATATTAGAACATTGTTAATAAATTGTTTTTAAATTTTTAATACTTGTCACATATACACTGCTCAAAAAAATAAAGGGAGCACTAAAATAACACATCCTAGGTCTGAATGAATGAAATATTCTTATTAAATACTTTGTTCTTTACATAGTTGAATGTGCTAACATCAAAATCACACAAATATTATCAATAGAAATCAAATTTATTAACCCATGGAGGTCTGGATTTGGAGTTACACTCAAAATTAAAGTGGAAACACACACTACAGGCTGATCCAACTTTGATGTAATGTCCTTAAAACAAGTCAAAATGAGGCTCAGTAGTGTGTGCGGCCTCCACGTGCCTGTATGACCTCCCTACAACGCCTGGGCATGCTCCTGATTAGGTGGCTAATGGTCTCCTGAGGGATCTCTTCCCAGACCTGGACTAAAGCATCCGCCAACTCCTGGACAGTCTGTTGGTGGATGGAGTGAGACATGATGTCCCAGATGTGCTCAATTGGATTTAGAGAAGTGGATACTGGCGCCGGCTGAATCTCAGAATTATGCTCCTGAGGAAGCTGGCGGTGACATAGTACCAGCGAAACGCGTTGAGCCACCCTTCTTATTTGACCACGGGCACCACATTGGCTTTCACTTGGAATTCTCTGGCAATTTTGGGACTTTTGCAATCCTCAAGAATTACCTCTTACGGCATTGCTTGGAATCTCTGTTTACTCCCCTGCTGCCATTGGACCTCTATCTGCAATTGAGAACCAAGGGGACCTTCTTCTGAGATCATGGTAATATTTATAACCACAAATCTATGACGATAACTTGGAGGACTGAGTTCCAGCCAGATTATCAGTGATTATTGCCCTTTTTCAATATTGAAGTGGTCTACAGCCAATCTGAGAGACTCTCAATTTGTCACATTTTAATTATTTTTCATTACCTTTTATTAATATCTCTCTGCAAACACATGTGTCATCTATACACTTTTTAGTTCTATTTTTAATAAATGTGTGTCTTTTAAATTGATACAATTGTATACGTTCTTTATTCTGAGATTCAGCCGGCGCCAGTATCCACTTCTCTTTATCTTGTCCTTTAACATTTTGGGACTAACCATCCCTATACAGGCTGCCGTTGACAGCGCACTCACTAATTTTCTTGTTATCTCAATTGGATTTAGGTCTGGGGAACGGGCGGGCCAGTCCATAGCATCAATGCCTTCGTCTTGCAGGAACTGCTGACACACTCCAGCCACATGAGGTCTAGCATTGTCTTGCATTAGGAGGAACCCAGGGCCAACCACACCAGCATATGGTCTCACAAAGGGTCTGAGGATCTCATCTCGGTACCTAATGGCAGTCAGGCTACCTCTGGCGAGCACATGGAGGGCTGTGCGGCCCCCCAAAGAAATGCCACCCCACACCATTACTGACCCACTGCCAAACCGGTTATGCTGGAGGATGTTGCAGGCAGCAGAACATTCTCCTTGGCGTCTACAGACTCTGTCACGTCTGTCACATGTGCTCAGTGAGAACCTGTTTTCATCTGTGAAGAGCACAGGGAGCCAGTGGCGAATTTGCCAATCTTGGTGTTCTCTGGCAAATGCCAAACGTCCTGCACGGTGTTGGGCTGTAAGCCCAACCCCCACCCGTGGACATCGGGCCCTCATACCACCCTCATGGAGTCTGTTTCTGACCGTTTGAGTAGACACATGCACATTTGTGGCTTGCTGGAGGTAATTTTGCAGGGCTCTGGCAGTGCTCCTCCTGTTCCTCCTTGCACAAAGGCGGAGTTAGCAGTTCTGCTGCTGGGTTGTTGCCCTCCTAAGGCCTCCTCCACGTCTCCTGATGTACTGGCCTGTCTCCTGGTAGCGCCTCCATGCTCTGGACACTACGCTGACAGACACAGCAAACCTTCTTGCCACAGCTCGCATTGATGTGCCATCCTGAATGAGCTGCACTACCTGAGCCACTTGTGTGGGTTGTAGACTCCGTCTCATGCTACCACTAGAGTGAAAGCACCGCCAGCTTTCAAAAGTGATCAAAACATCAGCCAGAAAGCATAGGAGCTGAGAAGTGGTCTGTGGTCACCACCTGCAGAACAACTCCTTTATTGGGGGTGTCTTGCTAATTGCCTATAATTTCCACCTGTTGTCTATTCCATTTGCACAACAGCATGTGAAATTGATTGTCAATCAGTGTTGCTTCCTAAGTGGACAGTTTGATTTCACAGAAATGTGATTGACTTGGAGTTACATTGTGTTGTTTAAGTGTTCCCTTTATTTTTTTGAGCAGTGTGTGTATATATATATATATATATATATATATATATATTTATTTATTTATTTATTTTATTTTTATTTATTTTATTTATTTTTTGCCTAAATTGCTTCAAACAGTACAGAGGAGACACCTAGCCCCAGTATGCCATACGGCGCAAGGCACCCGCTGTTCCCGGAGATGCAACATAGCATCTTTTTCTTTACATTTTGTGTCTTATTGGCATTGCAGACATAACGAAACCCCACACAGCGTGTACTACAGATGTTGGGTTAAACTTTAACCACACAGGAATTAGTTTTAAAAACATACAAAGTAATAGATAAAGCACAACGGAGCTTGGTGTGAAAATAAAAAGGCGCAGCCGCTGTATTGTAGCACTTGTATACAGATTCAGACTCATTCAGACACAGATGTACTGTACAAATGTCACACATCAAATTGATCAGGGCAATCTACAGAAGCTAGTAGTTTTGTCGCTTCCAGTAAAATGTCTATCATAGACTGTTCTTCATTCATGCGCATACACCAACATACATAAAAGAAATAACTGACACTGACACCAGAATAATGTTTGCCAATAGAATTGTCAGCTTTTATTAAACAAATGGTATGGTGGCAAGGAGGGACGGCCTATTTAAATAAAGTCCCTATTTATTCTAACCTTTTAAACCTTTTAACTGTGGCTGACCAAAACACAAGAGGAGGCAAGGGCCCAACTTCAGCCCAGCCTCCATCGCATAACAAGGGGGCTTTAAGGGCCCAATTTCAGCCCAGCCCCCATCACATCACAAGGGGAGGCTTTAAAGAGCCCAAATTCAGCCCAACTCCCCACACATCACAAGGGGCCATAATGGGCCATTTGCCACCCCTTGTGTTACTTGCTCTTTATCGGAAATACCGTGGCCAACTCTCCACTCAAGGTATTCCCCAACTCCCAACCAAAAGGTGCTCAGGTGTGTACCAACTCCACCGGAGACCGAAGCCCACCTGGTCCGATGGAACTCCGACCCCGTAATGTATCAAACTCCACCACCTTCACATCTCCTGAGCACCTATAAAACTCTTTAAATTACAGCCACAATTTCAGGCCGTCCCAACCCGCCACAGTTTCAACGAAAAACCCGCCACCATACCTCTACCTTAAAACTCTTTGTACTACTCCTAAACTCCTCCTATCTATCAATAAAATTCCTGACTAAAAACAGCAAACAACAGATCCTCCATAAAAATTTCCATACCCCTCAAATTCAGATGGACACCATCGGCCATGTAAAGATGAGGGGCAGAAACTAAAATTGAGGGATGTGGGACCACAAACCCCCAATTTTCACTAACAGCCCTGCCCACCACGGCGCCAGACCAACTCTATGGCAGCCGGTCTGTCCTCATCTCTCCAAACCAAACAAGGGATAATGTCCGACCATCCCTGTTCTGCAAACTAACTATAGTTTTCCGAAATACATCAGACTTCCACCTCCCCAGAGCTCTAATTTGCCCGCTCGAACAGCCTTCAGCGGCTGCTGTTGTCGCCGCACCTATCCGAAACGAATGGGTACCGTATCTCGATACCGGCAAACCCATCATGCAAATACAACGTTCCAGCACCCATCTAAATTGAAATTGAGTCACCGGAATACCATTCAAATGCTGCAACCATGGACCTGGCATATCAGTCCTTGTTCTCAAATAAACCCTCGCCAAGGACACAGGACAAATCTCTTTGTCGTCCACACATCTCAAAACAACCCAACAACCTTTGCCTAGTTGGTCCGTTTTGG
This sequence comes from Pseudophryne corroboree, assembly GCF_028390025.1. Classification (NCBI taxonomy): domain Eukaryota; kingdom Metazoa; phylum Chordata; class Amphibia; order Anura; family Myobatrachidae; genus Pseudophryne; species Pseudophryne corroboree. The sequence goes on along the minus strand of NC_086444.1, from coordinate 343,367,412 downwards.
AACGTTGTACTTTGCACCATAAGCCTCCATCTTCCAGTGACACATGCTCACGAAGCATAGGTGACATTGCTGTTTTTGAAGCTGTCACATTAGTTCACTGACTCTAAAGGCACTGAAAAAGGCCATGACAAAACACAATTTAAATAAGCGTGCTTCGTAATCAGATGCACAGACATCATGCAACACGACCGCCATGCACCGCAATATTGAAATGGTTATTGGCCTTCGTGCATCTTGTACAGGGGGCATCACTCGAGCCCACCCTTTAAGGATCCTTGCTAGAAAGAAAGATTTAGTAAAATCATGCCGGCCTTCAAGTCTCAAGAAATAAGAAAGAGCAGACAGTAAACGTGTTACAAACCCTCTTGACCTGCCTGCTCTAAAACATTCCCAAACGTAATCCAATAACATTGCAGAATCAGTCTTACCTTGGTCCTGATGCAAACGGACATATCTCTCTCACTCTCCCATAGCATTTCTGTACCCTCGGAGGTTGGAAGGAGCCAAGGATCATAGAGCTAAGCCCTCCAATCCGGGCAAGGGTCACCAGATACATTCGCATCCGGAGCTAGCACCCTAAACCTGCGCCACTCGAAACGCGATAGCGCATGTGCCACACCGTTTTCAATGCCTGGAACATGCCTAGCGCAAAAACTTATATTTGATTGAAGGCAGCGCAAAACAATCTGACCCAACAATCGCAGCACAGGAAGGCCGGAAGCTCTCTCACTATTAATCACGTGAACCACACCCAAATTGTCACACCAAAAAACTACTTACAAATTGGTCAGGACCTCATGCCATAACTCCAGAGCAACCATGATAGGGAATAATTCTAATAATAACATATTACTAGTGAGTCCCTCTTCAAACCAGATTTTGGGCCATGGGGAAGCACACCACCTACCCTCCAAGTATGCTCCAAAACCCGTAGAACCTGCCGCATCGGTGAATAATTGCAACTCTACATTGGATATGGGTATGGACTGCCAAATGAGAACACCATTAAAGGTAGCCGAAAACTCCTCCCAAATGTGTAGATCCCTACAGGGTACCATGATTCTAGAGGCCTTCAAGCAGGAGCGGTATGGGGGAGCCTCTGCCCCCATGATGGTGCCTCTGGAGCTTGGCTGGTGCTAGCCACCAATTAAAATGATGACAGCCATTCACAGTATGGAAGCATGTGGTGAGACATGACTGCAGGAGAGGGTATTTATGATATTTTTCCCATTTATTATTGTGAATGGGTGGATAGGGATCCAAGTGCATTGCTTTTCCCAGGGTCTACAATACTGTTAAAATGGTCATGTCCAATGGAGCTCCTCAGACTAATGTTTGGTTTCTTGTAGGTCAATGCTACACATACAGTATAGCAAATTTGCCAAGAATGTGGTTCATGCACTGTACAATGACAAAGACCATGCCACTAAACGTCAATATTTTAGTTAGTGAAGACTTTGGTCTCACTTGGTGAGCTGATGTAGTACAAAAGTGAGATTAAACAGAACACATAAAACAAACACAGATTACATTGGTGGTGGTAATAATAATAATAATAATAATAATAATATATTGACATATTGGATTCTCTGATAAATGTTACAGGACCCTTCTGATTGAAAATGTTTGTAAGAAAAAAATCACAGATTAAATAAAAAATAAAAAAACACTAAATCATTAATCATATCCCCATTATATGTCCCTGTAATTGCATAAGACCTTGATTTAAAAGTGCTATTTTGTCCTGAAGGGATTCATTAATCTATTTGATGTTGGAATTTGTACATTTAGCAACTGATGACTGTTAACTTTCTCCTCACAAAAGGCAGGCCAAAGACAATAATAGTATTTGAGTTAAATTCACATAAAATTTCATGTTCCACTGGCTTTGTGTTTATGGCTAGCTAACTGTTTGTTACACTCTCTAATGTAGCATTAGGTGAATTTTCTGCATGGTATGCAACAAAGTTAATGTTTCAAAATAGTTATATTTTAGCACATTTAGGATAATAGACATATATTTTCCCCAACTGTGAGAGAAAACATAATTGTCTTTTCACTTCAAATACAACTAGGTTTGTGCAGGTTTAGGGATAAGGTACCATAGTGACACCTGGTGTTGAATTAGGCAAAACGCACAACATATTATTTAAAAAAAAAAATGCATATTTTTTCTTTGTGATAAGTGGTACATCTACATCTGTATGAATAGCTCTATTGACGTAAAATAAATATTTGACTTTCATAAATTGATGGTCTAGATGACTGCAAGTATTAGAAGCTTTAAGCCCAAGTATCATCTCCTATATAATAGCCCAGATCTGTCACTCTGTGACTGTGTGGATACCGATGGGCATGGCTAGGAGCTCTCATTGGGTTAGCAGCAGGTCTATCACACCCAGTCCACAGCTTATTGGGCGAAAACACCCTCCCACACAGGTTACATCCAATGGGAGGCTCTGCCCTTTGGCTGCTGTGTGTTCCCAGAGCAGGATTAACAATGGGGCTGATGGAGCTGCAGCTCCAGGCCCACACCCCAAAATAGTCCCACTGCATCTGCAGCAACAAACCCTCCAAAATTTACACATACAAATCGGTACAAATTCGAAAGGGGGGCGTGACCACGGGTAAAGGGGTGTGGCCACGCCCCTTTTCATATACTTTCAATGGAAGTTTGGAGAGCCAAAAAACATCACAGACCATTAAAAAAAGCTACTGTACCTGCCAAAAAGGTACAGTTGGAGGGTATGAAGCAAGTCTCTGCGCTGTAGATAGGAGAAAAAAAATCCTTTTACTGCAGCATCCTATGTCCTGCTGCCAGTCCACCTGCCCCCTCCGGCATCAACAATCCCCTTTCCCTAGCTGTGGCGCAGGTGGAACAAAAGCTGCTGCGGCCACCGGCATAGAGGCGTATAAAAGCAGCACAGCGAAAGGCTTTCATAGCCCTCCCTGCGCCGCGTACTCTCTGAGCCCCAAAGCCTCCTCTGCGCGTGATGTCACAGAAGTGCCTCCCCACCACAGCCATGCCCAGATCCCCAGAGGTCCTGACTCTGCAACACAGCACCTGGCCTGCCATCCTGGAAGCCCCAAGATGGCTAATGTAACGGATAGAGTGGGTGATATCGCGGAGGGTAATATCTGGACGCTGAATCAATGTAAAAGGTGACAGTGCTGTGCTGTGCAGTGCAGTGGGTGTGCAGTGTCACTGACTCTGCACAGCACTCTCACCATTTACATTGATTCAGCCAGTCAGTCAGTTCTGCCAGCCAGTCACTATTGTTAGTGCCGGTGTCCCAACGCGCCGCATTACAGGGAAGTAGACGCACTAAATAAACTACAGCTACCAGCAGCCCTTAGTGCAGGAGCATTCCGGCGCTAAGGGCTGCTGGAGCTGTAGTTTATTGAGTGCATCTTCTTCCCTGTAATGCGGCGCGTTGGGACACCGGCACTAACAATAGTGACTGACTGCTTGGCTGCTGTGCGAGTCTCCGGGAGAGCCACTGCCAAAGGGAGTACAGCAGCTTAGCTGCTTCCAGGAGGAGAAGCAGGAGAAGCATTACCCACCCTTCCCCCAATCGCAGTACCTCCCACCCCATCCGACCCCTTAATCATTGCACGCCCTTTGTCTGTGCAATATTTAACCACTCACACAATTATGATTGGAGGTAATACTCCATATAATAAAAATATTGCAGGCCACAAAGGTGTGCAAGGGTTAAGGAGGCGTAGCACCTTACGACGGTGTGAAGAGCGCCCGTAGGGCGGAATGAATCACCTAGTGTACCATATTGTCCAATAAAATTTGGCAAACTTGTTTAAAAAACTGCTGCATGGGCTTTTTACTCGGTAAATGATGAAACTGATGGATAGTATGCTATCAGATCAAATGATGTAAGTCTATATATATATTAAGACCACACCCAAGTCCAAAAAGATTTGATTTCAAATAATACCACTTTTGGAAATTGGAACTGGCCATCAAAACTCAGTTTAAAATTTCTACTTTATTCCTAATTTCTTGGGATAGTACCAGGATGTAAAGATTTGTCGCAGAAAATACCCATGTTTTTTAATGCAACCAAGTAACCTGTACAATTCCTCTTATTTTGTACAATTAAATTAATACTCACTATGTAGTCTTACTCTCTGTCTTTATAGGTTTACGCACAGTAAAGAGGAGTGTTTGAAAGCCACCAAACATACTGTGCATAATTTTTCAGTATGATGAATACTGTAGGTCCACCTAGACAAATCCATCTAAGAGGCACCTGCTCAGCAGTAAAGTGTGCCTGGAAATGTTAGCCACTAAGATTAATAACTATCTTACTGTAACTCCTAGTAATTGATTCATAAGGAAAATAAAACACCACCATTTATTAAATTGACACAATCAGTTGTACTAACTTGGCCAGCTGTGTTGCCGAAAACCATCGTGACTGAAATTAAAGCCAGAAAGTAGAAAAAGTAGAAGATTTTTAGGACAGTGCTTGTTCCTTAGTATAATTAATGAATTAATAAATCAGTACAATTTATCACTTAGAATACTCTATACATTTTTATTTTTATTGTAAGTTAAATTGTTATTACTAATTGTTATTTTCATTTTATTCTTGGCATCCATGGTGCTCCACTAATATACTCCTAGACCTAAGAGGATGCATTCAGGATAACAGAAAATACTGACAGTAGAATCCCGAGAGTCACAGCCCCAATGGACCCCAAAGGTAAGTTCTGGGGTTCAGTGGCGTGCGGTGAGGTCAGTGGCTGGTGAGGCACTACAGCCATAATGTCCGCCAAATCCTGCCGATGACCCCTACCGCCGCTGAGCCAATGCCTGCTACTGCCCCCCCCCCAACACCACCCTGAACACCAATACCCTCGACCCCCGTACCCACACATACCTCACCTGCGTGTTCCAATACCTGTAATACCTAAGTACCAAATAATAATAATACAGCACAGACTGAGTAGGAGTAGAACAAATAAGGGGCAAATTCACGAGCCATCAGAGCTCCTGGGTTAAGTGCCAAGAGCTATGGAATTACTCTGCGTCTGGGGCTTACTGCATGGGGTAGCTCATGTAATTGAATATAGCTCATGGCAGTTCCGTGGCTAATAGAATCTGCCCCTCTACTTAACATATTCCTAGGGCTGTATGACGGAATATTAACAAGCAGCCTTCTCTGCCTACTGGATACAGAGAGAGAGGGGAGGGAGTGGGGAAAGATGAGAGAGAGATGGGTGGGAGAGGAGTATGCAGAGAGAAAGAGGGAGTGCAGGGAGAGAAGGGGGTGTGGAGGAGAGTAGAGGGAGAGAGAGGAGAGGAGAGAGAGGAGAGGGGGGGTGGGGTAAGAGAGACAGAGAGTGAGGAGAAGAGAGGGGAGGGAGAAAAGAGATGGGGAGAGAGGGGCAGAAGAATTGAGAGAGGGTGATAGAGGGAGGAGAAGAGAGACCAGGTTTGAAATGGCAATTGAACAAAATAAAAATACACGTACCGCACTACCACTAGTCAGTGCATACTTGTACAGAAGTCTATGTCTGCGGAGCTGCTGTATATGCTGAGGCTGTCTGCACTGCTGTGGATGGTGGTGCTTGCTGTTGAGCCGCAGCCCGTGCTGTGTGCTTGCTCCCGCCCGGGTCACCTCTTCCTGCTCCTCTTCGGTGGCTGCATGTGCCGCTGCGGTTATAAAGTGGCACTGTCCGCCCTACTGCCATGAAGTGGAGATGGACAGTGAGGATGACGCGGAGAGCTGCCGCCGCGCACGCGCATAGCCAGCAGGTGCTTGTTATTGCACCAGCCGGCGCGATCTACTGTCATTCAAACTGAAGCTGGGCCTGTGTGGAGACCAGGATCTGGACGCGCCAGTGGCAGCGACATCAAGCACAAGGAGGAGGCGCCGGGTCCCAGTGAGTACTTCTGTGCACGTCGTTTAGATGTTCCACCGTACAGCGCTGGCAGTGACAGCCAATCACAGTGCCCCTACTATTCTGCGGCACTTACACAGGTGCCGCTTGTATTACTTTTTTCAATGGGCTTTTACAGCCCTTTGCTTGTCCCCACTCCCTGCCCGCTCCCTGCTTCCGCCCGCTTGCAACGCACAGCGGGAGGCACCGTTCTCGGTGCCGCACAAAAGCAATTTTACATGTGAAAACATTAAAATTATATAAAAGAGATACTTATGACACACAATATGTGTCATAACTATCTTCTTTGTATTCTTTTAATCAGGAATGACAGGGGAGGCACTGCCTCCCCTGACTGCACGTCCCTGCTGGGGTTGGAGTTAGGCACTAGGTGAAGGGCTGTGGGGGTGGAGGAGGTTTGGACTAGGTTGTGGGGGGAGGGGGGGTGGAGGGTATGGTTTGGCTGCAGGAGGGATGAGTTAGGGGTAGGGTTAAAATAATTAGCATGATCTGTTGGGATTCTGACCGTCAGGATGCTAATGTTGGAGTTCTGACCATCGGGATCCCAATTTCCAGGATTTCGTACCCCACCCCTCCTAAGATATCCCTCTAATGATAACATGTTTAGTTATATTTATATACTGTAGGTAATAAAAGACCTATATAGTGAATGGTATTGCTTCTACCAGTGCCACATGTTGATCTTGCAACAACAGTGGACAAGTGAATTACACAACATAAAAGGGCAAAATGAAATTCTGTATGTACAGTACTCATATGGGAATGACATAATAGGACAAGTGATCCAATAAAACAGGTCTGATAAAACACCACTGGACAATTGTACATTACACAACATAAAAAGGGCAATCACTGGCAAAACAAAGATATCCTGTCCTTACTCGTATAGGAATGACACTATGGAATCAGTGTTCTAATAAAACATAAGCCTTATACTGTACAAGTATCTTTTTATTGGTGACAAACAGCGAAGTCTCATACTACTGACTAGTGCTTTTTTCCCTATGATAAACTGCTTAAAACTGCTTCTATGATAAACTGCTTAAAGTTACAAAGTGATAAAAAATTTACAGTGTGCAGATAATTATTTTATTAATTTCTCAAATTATTCCACAGCTTTTTTCTGTTTCTGGAACTAGTTTTTAGACCAAATAAAAAAGGCTCCAGTATTGCATACCGCTGAGTACCAGCAGAAATAGAGCTCAACTACTGACTAAATCAGCAAATTAAGTACACAAACACTAATGAATTGTTCATACAGTTTACAACTATGATATTTCAGTCCAACTGCAGCCCTTAAAAATAAGCTTTTTCACACATGCTTAGAAATATACCATTGTATTTAAATTTTAAGTAACTTCAGTGGTGCAAGTCGAAAAAATGTCTTAGTGGTATTGTGTGTGCGCACCAAAGGTGCGCGTGCCAAAAATGGGTGTGGCCACATGCCACATTGAGCGTGGCCAGTGAAAATGGGGGCATGATATTCATATGACCCCAATAGTGCAGTGCCAGATATACATATGCCCACAATAGTGACATATACACATGCATACCTCCCAACGTACTCTTCTTATGAGGGACATACAGCACCATAGGCGCGACTGCGGCTGTAAAGGGAATGAGGCTTCAGGTGGATGGGCATGGCCTTGAGATGAGGGGGCGTGGCCTAGCACCGAAAATCCAGTTTTCATCATTTTGGGGGGGTGCCCCTTAGTGGCTGGACAGCCCCCAGCTCCCCTCCATGTGCCTAAAGATGCTGCTAAATTTGGGACAGTTGGGAGGTTTGCATATGCCCACAATAATGCAGTGCCAGATACACATATGACCCCAATAGTGAAGTGCCAGATACACATATGCCCCCAATAATGCAGCATTAGATACACACATGCCCCTAATAGTGCCAGATACACATATGCCTCCAGTAGTGCAGTGCCAGATACACATATGCACACACAGTACCAGATACACATATGCCCACCCAATAGTCCAGATACACATATGTCCCTCAATAGTGTCAGATACACATATCCTCCTAATAGTGGCAGATACACATATGCCCCCCAATAGTGCTAGATACACATGGCCTCGCTAATAGTGCTAGATACACATATGCCCCCCCCATAGTGCCAGATTTAAATATGCCCTCAGCAGAGTAACTCACTGCAGCTGCTGCTGCCTGGAGCTGTTTTGTAGTGTCACTGTGTCCAAGGACAGGAGAGAGCAGTGCTCACCTCTCCTGCCCCTCTCCTGCCCTCAGTCCTGTCTCCTGCAGTGGTGGCATGCATCTCAAATCAGGTTCCTGAGCCAATCAGAGATGCTGCCGGAGGGAGACCGGACTGACTGGGCAGGAGAGGGGCAGAAGAGGTGCATGTCGCACTCTCCTCCCCTCGGACACAGTGGCTGCAAAGTGGTTGGCACAGCAGTACTGTGTACCAGCTGCCAATTTCTGTGGACCCCTGAAACTGGAGTGGTGGATGAGGCACCAGAGGCATAAGTTTATACCAGTCGTCCAGAGGCAAGCTGGAGTTTGGTGCCCTCACCTCCTGGAAAAAAGGGAATGCAAGTATGATGTGTGTGTAAATATATATATATTTATACACACGACTTACAGAATTATATAGATAGCACTCTCGGGCGGTCTACAGGGGGCTGCAGTGAATTGGCTATGACAATGTGCAGTGGGTCAGGGTCGGACTCATGAGTTTCAGCTGTCTTCAGAATTAGTGTTCACCAATGGGTCCCTTCTCACGGTCCAGTAGCAGGGGCGAGTACACTATTGCTTGCTGCAGTGCAGGCTGAGCGGTACCAGGTAGGAGCCATCCTGTCCCCTATTGCAGGTGTTAGCATGTTTCCTGGGACAGACCCATTTAACTCTGCAACAGTAGAGGGTTCGCTGCAGAGCTCCATTGGAACAGCAGCAGTCACACTTGGATCCTGCTGTGAACTTCACAGGTGCTGCAGTTATGCAGATGCCCCTTCAGGACTTGCAGCCCGGAGGCAGGTGTCTCCATTGCCTCTGGGAGTTACGCCCCTGTCAGGTGTGTACATGTGTAAGAGGTCTACAGTAGGGACGCTTCAGTGTAGCACACCCATGGAAATGTGACTTCAATAGAGACATGTTGTTTGTAATAATACCAGGCAGGCGCTCAGAACCACATAGGCAACCTTAGTAAAAATACACTTTTAATGTCAGACAATAACAACAATAAAAATTAATAAAACAATTAGATCTCAAATGCTGAGCTGAATTGTATAGATCTACAATAGGTAGGCATAGATACATATATTGCATAAATAAAGGGAATCCCTGGAAGTCCCAAAATACTATAAATGATCAAATCATATACTCAATCTTAGTTACCGCTGGCGATAGTGTAAGGTGGAGACTCTCAGAAATGTTCAGTCAGTCTCTGACACCTTAATCCAAGTGAGTAGCCCGTAATGAAAGGTGGATAAATCCTTTGGCTAGGCGATCCAGATAATTTTAGAGTGCAGTGTGACTAGAATTTTGTTTCTTTAGGTTTTGTTTACAAAAGTGCCATTACCAAGCTGTAAAGCACTGTAATCAATCATCCATGAATCAATCATTGATTAATATGCAACAACACAGTCAGTATACACAGTTATGAAGAGTTATAGGATAAATAGCGCACCGTTCACAGCTTTTTCCCATTCTGAACACTTTGTTGTGCTGACTTATTGCTGCTTCCACATATAGATAGACGGGCCTCATACAGCAGCAGAAATATCCCTTTCCATGCCTTACATACAAGCCATAAACATATATGTGTTAACGATTTACACAGAAAAATACTTTTGGCATGATAATCATTATTATAAACTAACAAAATGTAAGACTATTATATTTAATTTAATTACTTCTGTAAGTTTTGGTGCCATCCACAGCCTAATAGCTTTCCCAGTTTGTTACATTATAGACCCTTTATTGCAAGTATACAAATTTTACCACCTCCGGTTAATGGCCAATATACATTTAATTTGATTTTCATTTCTTTTTCTGTGACTCCTGATATCAAGATGTCATTAGGCAGCTTTTATCTCAAGTGATATAGGTTGGAAGAACTGCGCTAATTAATACCACACAAACTATCTACGCCGGTTGCTGCTGATGTACTATTAGTAGGTGTACTACAAAACACCTACTCTAGAGAGATACAGTTGTGAAAAAGGAATAGGTCAGCGCATCCCTAGCTAATTCTTATCTGCATAGATGTTTCAATAAAACAATCTAGAATATTCCAAAATGAAGATATATAGAAATTGTGATATGCAAATTCTCAGAGTGTATAGAAATAAAATTATACAGTAATGAAAATAAGCAGATTCTCAGAATTGGATATAAAATAATATATGAATTTTATTGTGAATAAAAACTATGAATAAAAAATATAGAATAAGGAATTCCTTTAAGAAATAAGTACCGGTATAGAGGACTCCAAAACATATAACATGTAAACAATACAAGACAAACAACTAAGGAAGGTTTTTCTCCTGTGGGTACACAGACAAGTGGTTTACCCCACTAGGAATGATAGAGATTTGCAGGGCAGTGATGGTGTTCACTTAATGCCAACCAGTGTCCTTATAAGATTAACTCTCTGGTTTCCAGCCGGGATAGCTAAGTCCAAAAACCCTTAATAAACTGGATAAAGTCACTCACGCTGCTCAATAGCTGAGGTTATCTTCGTTATATTCTCTGTCCTTTGGTTAGTAACACTGTCTCTGCTCCTAATCATGCATTGATATTTAGCACAGGAGCGCTGACTGAAAAGAGGTGTTAATTGGTCCTACCGTTATACGGTGGGGAAATGAGGGTCCTGTTCGGAGTGTGGTTTCCCAGTCCCCGAGGTGTCCGTTGTGGCGGTGGTGTTCGTCTGTCGGCAGACGTCCCGACAACCCGCGCTTACTTCCGGGTGGCTGTGTGAAGCGGCTCTGGCAGCTTGCTTCTAGACGGCTGTACGGAGCGGGATCCGTTGCTCCACGATCGACGCATTTCACCTTACACAGAAGGCTTCGTCAGACTTTTGTCCATATAGTGTATATTTGTCACTTCACAAAACTATCCTGTCCAATATTTTGTCTCAGATAACCTCTACAAATCATACAGGAGGTATATCTCATTGGTATTCCCTATTATTAGCTGAATGTCAACCAGATAAGATACTGGTTCAACTGAAATGAGAAGGGGAAATACTAGATGTTTGGATCCAAACTGGGCCAATTTATTTAATTCAATTTCCAAAATGTCACAGTGCATCAATCATTTTGAAATCTATGTGAAACTATTCCATTTTCTGTATTTGACTCCTGATGGGCTGCACAAAATTTGTCATTCGCAACTTTGCTTGCGTTAGTGTGAATAAAGCAAAGGAGGTGACATCTTGGATATGTTTTGGAGCTCATAAAGATATTGTGGTGGTTTCTCTGGATCCTTGATTAGGCCAGCCGGAGTCCAGTGAGATTCTATTCAATGCTCACTCCGCACTTCAGTCCTCAGTGTCAGGTTGGGTTGCAGTTTTCATTTAATGTGAAACTTTCAGTCCTTTCTAGGTATCCTACAGGTTCACAATTACTCAGCCATCAGGATGAGATATACCTCCTGTATGATTTGTAGAGGTGATCTGAGACAAAATATTGGACAGGATAGTTTTGTGAAGTTACAAATATACACTATATGGACAAAAGTCTGACAAAGCCTTCTGTGTAAGGTGAAACGCGTCGATCGTGGAGCAACGGATCCCGCTCCGTACAGCCGTCTAGAAGCAAGCTGCCAGAGCCGCTTCACACAGCCACCCGGAAGTAAGTGCGGGTTGTCGGGACGTCTGCCGGCAGACGAACACCACCGCCACAACGGACACCTCGGGGACTGGGAAACCACACTCCGAACAGGACCCTCATTTCCCCACCGTATAACGGTAGGACCAATTAACACCTTTTTTCAGTCAGCGCTCCTGTGCTAAATATCAATGCATGATTAGGAGCAGAGACAGTGTTACTAACCAAAGGACAGAGAATATAACGAAGATAACCTCAGCTATTGAGCAGCGTGAGTGACTTTATCCAGTTTATTAAGGGTTTTTGGACTTAGCTATCCCGGCTGGAAACCAGAGAGTTAATCTTATAAGGACACTGGTTGGCATTAAGTGAACACCATCACTGCCCTGCAAATCTCTATCATTCCTAGTGGGGTAAACCGCTTGTCAGTGTACCCACAGGAGAAAAACCTTCCTTATTTGTTTATCTCAAGTGGTCTACTATATGTGATTGTCAGTGCATGTAGTTAAGGTGCAGGTATACCCAATATCTGAATTATTATCCACATTGTTTTGATCCGCTCCTTTATGATCCATGTAGAAAGGTCATTAATGAAAGCACTAAACTCAGATTCGTATATTCCAAAAATCCTATCTATCCCCTGCAATGTCACAACAGTGCAGGATATTGCCTTGTGTGACCTCTGCTACTTTCTGACAATTTATTTTTCTGCATATACAGCTATTATGTTCTTAAAGTGCTGGCAAGTCATGATATGCCAGGGATTTACTGGGATGGGGTGGCAGCTTGGTCAGCAATGCCGACTGGTGGTTTGGCATCCAACATCATCACTTATTTAAGAGGTGCATAACCAAAACCATGAATGAATAGGTTGGTGGAGTTAATTTCACTGTAGTTCAAGTGGCATCAATATGATTTACATGTACTAAAATGTTCTAAGCTGTGAAAAGTCCAAAGATCCGTCAGGCCAATTAACTAGGTTGGTAATGGAGAAGCAAGAGAGGAAAATAAAATGGAATAAGGTTAGACAATTCTTGCCAACTGTCACGGGAAGGCCCAAGAAAGTCCTGAATTTAGGGGAGCTCTCCTAGCCTCCCTGGAGAGTTGGCCAGTCTCCCAATAGAGCCCAATTCAAGACTGAAGTGGGCGGACGGGAGACCGGAAGATGCAATTCAACTGTAAAATGCTGTGAATCTTGGCTGTAAACAGCACGGACGAAGGCCATAAAAGAGGTGGCAATAAGACCTGCAGCCACCCACGTACCAGGGACTGTATCATTTAATGTAATAACTGCACCCTTTGATTCTCATTCAGATATCCCATCCTGCAAAAGTTTTTAGTGCTTTTAAAAGTGAACTTAATTGAAAGCGTTTTGGTGCAATATACATGCGTATTGGTACAATATTAATGCATTTAGTCTGAAAATGTCATATGTGCTGGGGGGTAGTTGACAATAACCTTTATTGGCAAATTGAAACTTCATGAAATGAATGTGGCACATGTGACAAGGCACAAAAATAAATAGGTGAACGGGCATTACAGAAACACTGCACGCTTTCATTTATATTATCAGGAACAATGGCTAGTTTATTAGTGACATAAGGGGTAGCCACAAATGGCTGCGTCGTGCTGGCAGTGAATGTAGGTTAATAAGCGGAAATAAATGAATGGGAAACGTTTGGAAGTGGATTTTATAAACCACCTTATTAATGTTTCTGTAATTTGACTGTGTTTGCAGCAGAGTTTTGTTTTAAAGTCGTTTCCCTGTCTTGGAGAATTTGTTACCTCTGCCACTTATTGAATTTTAAATGAAACTAAATTGACTGCTGTGGTTGGAAAAAGATAGTTCATGATGCAGATATTTTTCTCTCCCATCCCCGATTCCTGGCACAGTTCACCAAGATGTTTCTTATTTTTCTCAACATTAGAAATGTCATTTTCCGCATCTCTGAAATACAAGTAGGCAAAAATAAATGAATCTTCGGAGGGGAGACGTTTCTTCAGGCATGTTGCTAGCAGTCTCTTAGGTAAAGTTTTATTGTTACAATATACTACTCCCGTCCAGGCTTCACTATATTAATTACATACTGTATGCAGTATCAGCTGAAGCTTCAGGAAGCTATACTTTAAAATAATGTATTCATGGAAACAGGGCCGGTGCAAGGGTGTTTTTGGCACCTCCCTGCAAACTATAAATATGCACCCTCCCTCCCATACTTTATAAAAGGACAGTGCGCGCCAAAGTCGCACGCCGCAAGAAACGGGTGGGGCGTGGCCACACAATAGTACCAATTCAAATTACTACACAAAGTAGCACAATCTTGTTCACATTACACCACACATAGGGGGTAATTCTGAGTTGATCGCAGCAGCAAGTTTGTTAGCAATTGGGCAAAACCATGTGCACTGCAGGGAGGACAGATATAACATGTGCAGAGAGAATTAGAGTTGGGTGGGTTATTTTGTTTCTGTGCAGGGTAAATACTGGCTGCTTTATTTTTACACTGCAGTTTAGATTTCAGTTTGAACACACCCCACCCAAATTTAACTCTCTCTGCACATGTTATATGTGTATCCCCTGCAGTGCACATGGTTTTGCCAAACTGCTAACAAATTTGCTGCTGCGATCAACTCGGAATTAGGCCCATAGTGCACAGAGGGGACTCAATGCGCCTCTGTCGGTATTCCAACTGTCAGGATTCCCGTATTAGTCTCCTGACTGCTGGGATCCTGAACGTCGGTAAATCATACCAAATATGTCTTGTCAACAAATGTGGCAGGCTGGAAGCTAGGAGTGCAGTGCTTAACTTACTGTACTGCCGGACACGGACCTGCTCTGCCTCCGACGTGCACGGGATCACTGGTGTGTGTGGTTGAGCTCCCTTTCTGCTGGCTGGGGGCTTGGAGCCTCTTCTAGTTCTAACAGCTGTGCCAGCAGGCTTTCTGTAATGCAAGAAAGCTGTGATGGGTAACGCACTTAGGGGGATGGGGCCACAGGTGACACTTGTCCCCACAGAGAATCTTCCCACTATAGGTGCCATACCACTGTATACCGCCCCACTTCGAGCACTGTATATCTATCTATCTACAGTATGTATATATATATATATATATATAATTATATATACACGTAGATAGAGAGATAGATAGATAGATATATACACGTAGATAGAGAGATAGATAGATAGATAGATAGATAGATAGATAGATAGATAGACAGACACATAAATAGATAGACAGACACATAAATAGACAGACAGACAGACAGACACATAAATAGATAGACAGACACATAAATAGATAGACAGACAGACAGACGGACACGTAGATAGATAGATAGATAGATAGATAGATAGATAGATAGATAGATAGATAGACAGACAGACAGACGAACACGTAGATAGATAGATAGATAGATAGATAGATAGATAGATAGATAGATAGATAGATAGATAGATAGATAGATAGACAGACAGACGGACACGTAGATAGATAGATAGATAGATAGATAGATAGATAGATAGATAGATAGATAGATAGATAGATAATAGACACATAGATAAATAGATAGATAATAGACACATAGATAGATAGATAGATAGATAGATAGATAGATAGATAGAAATATAGATAGATAGATAGATAGATAGATAGATAGATAGATAGATAGATAGACAGACACAGATAAATAGATAGATAGATAGATAGATAGATAGATAGATAGATAGATAGATAGATAGATAATAGACATAAAGGCAATCACACATAAAAAGTAAACTCACTTTGTTCCTCTGTAATGGCCCCGGGCAGTCTCTCTTTTGTTCCTGAGTCCTGTCAGGTGATGAGATGGCTCCATGGAGATGGGGGCATCTAGTGGCTCCTGGCAGTACTGCTGTCAGCAGTAACTGCAGCTCTCTGCTCCCAAAGCCGTCCTTTGTTGGTCAGTCCCGCCCCCAGACCTCCCCTTGCTAGCGCCACAGCGCTGACACAGGATAGGAAGAGGTGACATCAGCAGCGGGGCTGGAGTGGTTGGGACTAGAAGATCCACGATCCAGGCTGTCGGCTGCCGCTGCTTGTACAGTGAGTGATAGGCGCAGCAGCAGCCAGCAACAACAGCGCAAAGTGCAGGGATGCAGAGCAGGTAGAGCGCCCCCCCTGCCTGTCGCCTCCCTGCATACTGCATCCCTTCGCTGAGCAGGTTCCGCCGGCTCTGCATGGAAGTTTTGCTGCCAAAAATAAACTGAATGCATTGCCCTATTGCACTTTATTTGTCATCATTTCAGGACACTTTCCTTTACTCTTTATGTAAATTATTTTAAGCTTGTTACATAACAGCTTTAGTCAAAGTGGGAGGAAGAAAAAAAATGCCATTCTTTTAAATGTACCGTTTACGTCTTTTCAATATTAGTTTTCCATATATAGGTGGATTGGGGACGTAAAGTGGCACTAGAAAAAATGATGAAAGGGACCTCATGTAGCAGGACCAAATCAACTGTAGGTGTCAACACAAAAGTAGGTGGGATTAAAATGATTTTTCCTAGCTATGTAAAAGAAAACAGCATCCTAATTACATAAACTACAGAGAGCATCTCAGTGACTACCATCAAGGGCATAGTTACCATAGGTGCAGGGAGTGCAGCTGCTATGGGGCCCAGAGCTAAGAGAGATCCACCTTCCCTTACAAACTTACTTGTGATATACATTTTTCAGCATTGGGTGGTACATATGGGCCCTTACAAACTTTTGCCTTGAGGCCTGCAATATATCTAATTATACCCCTGGAGCTGCTTGTTACTATACTATGAACTTGGGTACTGTAATGTGGCAAAATACGAAGTAGAGTAGGCATTACAAACTCAAAATCCCAATCGGGCTGAATAATCAAGGTCCAAGACAGAGTGGACCGCGAGAAAAAAAAAATCTTATATGGGTGCAGTGACTTCTGGCAAATGTAGTCTGTATTTCCCTGATGTTCTATAGGTCACCTGTCAGCATCACTCGTAGAATCTCCATTAGAATAATATAGGCATCAGTGTGGGCACATTGGGGGGCCTGGAGACACCCCCGATTGCAGCCCATCAAGCCACACCACCTCAGAGAAAGGGTCATGGCCTCAAAGTAATTACCCTGCTATTCGTACCCCCAATCTGAGCCTGCATTCAACAATACCACATAAAAAGCTTAAAACATAAATATCAAATTTGGCAATAATGGGGTTAAATTAGTCTCTCTAGAAGCATTACGACAGGGGTCCCTTCATGATGCTATTGGACCAGCAAAGTTGTAGCTATGCCCCTGACTGCCATGGAATACAGAGAGCACTATACAGGCTGCCATACTGTACAGACAGCACCCTAGTTACACAATCACACAATTATTTACTTTCCTGAAGTACCTGAATGTAGCCCATATTTTTCTCTGCTTCAACTGCATGTCATCTCCTACTCACAGTTACTGGCTTACTGACTGCCTCCTCCAAGTGGGGGCAGCCAGGTCGGTGCAGCAGTGGGCGGTGTTTGTCCCCGAGGAATGGGTAAGTTACTGCAAATAGGAGACATTGGGTAGCTTCAGGCAACACTATTAGGCCACAGACCCACTAGGAAAAGTTAGAAAATATGGTCAGTATCTCATTCCTCATTCCTAATATACTGCCTAACTATACACTTTGGAACTTATATTATCACTGCCTCTGGTATAAAAATTGTTCTTTATATTTCTTCCTGAGAAGAGAGATAAAGTGGAGAGAGATAGTGCCAGCCAACCATCTCCTGTCACTTTACAGGCTGTGTTTGAAAAATGACCAGTGAAGTGCGGTGGGGTGAGGCAGGTGAGGCAGAGCCTTTCCTGTCATACTTACGTTTAAACCAGAGTTTCGTCTGAATAAAATCTATGAAAAATACTGATAATTTATTTGAAATATCTTCTTTGCATTATTCTAATAATTTTTATAGCCCAAACTCTGGAGTAAAAAGTATATGGCAGGTGAGGCAGTGCCTCACCTGTATATCCTTTCCACACATCTCTAATCAAAAACTCACCAGATTTCCAGGAGTTTATAATGCTGCACATGTGTATAATGCCCAGATGTATCCTTTGGCTCATATATTGTATGTAAATCTGCAGCCAGTGCCTCTTGAGCCATTTAGCTCACCGCATGTCCCTGAAAATGACAGCTGTGATGGGATGTTAATAATACTTTTCAAAGGACATTTTATGCAGGGGTGAAACTGATGGAGAGACAGGAGATGGTTGTCTCCAGGCACCTTTCCTCCATTGTCCCAGCTTCCACTGCCTTAAGCCCCCACTTCATAACTATGAGCCTCTGAGGAACTGAGGTGCACCGATCAGCATCAGTGGTACGCTGCTTCCTCTCTGTGTCCCACACAGACTTGGCACTCCTTGTCAAAGGCATCACTTACATGTGTAACGCCTGGTGCAGCTTCTATAAAAAATGGGCGTGGCTTCGTGGGTCACCATCAGAAGGGGACATGGCTTTGCGGGTTGTCTTCATAAGGGGGCATGGCTTCATTCTATGGGGGCTTGGCTATGCTTCCTGAACCCCGTTACCATCACTACAGGGGTACGAGAGCTGCTGGCTGACCCCGGAGACAGCAGTGCGGGCTTCTTCATGGTTATCTACCTATCTATCTATCTATCTATCTATCTATCTATCTATCTATCTGTCTGTCTATCTATCTACCTACCGACCTATCTATCTACATTACAGCCCACCACTTCATGCTGCCACATCACTATAGGGTGGTATCCAATTAGCCACGATGCAAATTTGGCCATTAAAAACGTCCGGATATCACAATTAATGACAATCCAATTAGCGGTCACTTTCAATAGCTGAAATTGGATCCGCTATCGAAAGAAAACACATAGGATTGGGGATAAGTCCCTGAGCCCATGTGTTATCGCGGCTCCAGCGGCTGCTTACGGGGGATTATATAATACCTGATAAGTGCCAGTATTGGGGGAAAAGGACCCTGGCATCTGGTCTAATAGGATAGCCCCTGGTGATCCTATTAGCAGTGGTAAAGTACTGCTGCTAATAGGATATCCCACATATGAATAAATACACTAAATACTATTTGTCTACTTTCTATGACCAGGTTAGTGCCCCTTTGTATACTTCTGGACCTTCATTTACTGCTTTTTGTGTGAAATATACAGTACCAGCAAATACTGTCAACCATCAAATTCATTGTAATAGCATCAGTGTTGTATATTCTGTCCAAATAAGCACTTTTCTTTGTGTACACCAGTATATAGTAAGATGTCTTTCATGTATATTTGTATCTGAAAGTTGTCTGAGACATTCACACAAGTCCTAAAAGTAGATAAAGAGAACCAAATCAAACAAATGACGCCAAAAAATTAGACGTGCTCATTTTTTTATTGAGGAAAATTATCCAATGTCACATATATGTGAATGGCAAAAGTGTGTGAATCTTTGCTTTCAGTATCTGGTATGACCCCCTTGTGCAGCAATAACTGCATGTAAATGTTTCCGATGATTGTTGATTAGTCCTGAACTTTGCCTTGGATTAATTTTACCTCATTCCTTCATGCAAAACTGGTTCAAATCTGTTATGTTGGTGGGTTTCCTCCCATGAACTGCTCACTTCAGGTCATTCCAAAACATCTTGATTGGATTAAGTTCTGGACTTTGACTTGGCAATTCCAAAACTTTAAATATATTCTTCTTTAACCATTGTCTTGCTGCATGACCCACGTTTTCTTGAGATGCAGCTCATGGATAGATGTCCTGACATTTCCTTTAGAATATTCTGGTATAATTCAGAATTCATTGTCCCATCAATCATGGTGAGTCATCCTGTGCCAGAGTCAGCAAAACAGGCCCAAACCATGATACCACCACCACTGTGTTTCACAGATGGTATGAGGTTTTTATGTTGGAATGCAATGTTCTCCTTTCTTCAAACATAACACTTCTCATTTAAACCAGAAATTTGATTTTGGTCTCATCTGTCCACAAAACATTGTTCCAATAGCCTTCTGGCTTGTCCAGATGATCTTTAGCAAACTGCAGATGGGCAGCAATGTTCTTTTTGGAGAGCAGCGGTTTTCTCCTTGCAATCATGTGATGCACACCTTTGTGGTCCAGTGTCCTCCTGCTGGTGGACTCACAAACATTAACATTAGCTAATGTCAGAAAGATCGTCAGTTGTTTAGAGGTTACCTTGGTTTCCATTGTGACCAATGAACTATTAGACTCCTTGCTCTTGGAGTGATCTTTGTTGGTCGACCACTCTCGAGGAAGGTAATAATGGTCAGGAATTTCCAAACTCTTTAGATATGGTTTTGTAGCTTTTTCTAGCCTGATGAGCATCAACAACTCTTCTTCTGAGGTCATCAGAAATCTCCTTTGTTCGTAGTATGATACACTTCCACAAACATGTGTTGAGAACATCAGACTATGATAGATCCCTGTTCTTTTAAAAAGACAGATTGTCCACTCACTTCTGATTGTCATCCTATAGATATAAAATACCACCTTCAAAATATCTGCTAAACCTAAAGGTTCACATACTTTTGCCACTCACAGATATGTGATATTGGATCATTTCCCTCAATAAAAAAAATGAGCACATCTAATTTTTTGGGCTTATTTGTTTAATTTGGTTCTCTTTAGCTACTTTTAGGACTTGTGTGAAAATCTGAGGTAGTTTTAGGCAGAAATACAGTATAGAAAATTCTGAAGGGTTCACAAACTTTAAAGCACCACTGTACACAGGGACGGATTGGAAACCAAAAGGAGCCCTGGAACATTTGTAGAAGTGGCCTCACATGGGCAGCACCAGAAGTATACTGTTTAAACATGGTGGCAGCACCACCCCTTAACAAACAAAACAGGCCCCAAATTCACATCGGCTCACCAGTAATCTTCCCTGTGAGCCCTATAGCCAATCCGCCCCTGACTATACATATGCAAACAAGTAGTTCTGCCTACACTAAACATGCATCTTTCAGATGCTGTGAAATACAGTATCAGGTCTAAATTAGCTCTAACCTTACATCGTGATTTCTTGCTCCCTATAAAGGATATGTAGAAAAGGAGAGCTTGAAGTGTGTGCACTTTAATGGTGTGGCTGGAAGAGTAAGTGGTCTACAGGGCAAATGGCCTGGTAATGTTATAAATAAAATCCAAACAACACCAAGTGGTTCTTATCTGCCATCAAATTCTATGTTTCATGTATGTAACAAAGGGGTTATACACAGTGACTGTGTGGAAAACTGCTCTAATGATGGAGGGAAGTATTCACCTGCCCTACAGACCGTTGGCTCATGAAAATTCCTACAGTGAGTATCTTCCAGTTGTGCATGTATTTTCTGAGTATTCCCTCTGGAGGAATACCTGGGTGATGCTTAAATGTTGGTACTTTATCCTGTTGGTTAGCTTTAAGCAATATAGTGGCCTGACCTCTGTGGGGAAGATCCCATTCCCTACCCCTGGTTTGGTACCTTAGACACTTTTCTTCACCTGGGCAGCAAATAAAGGTATTCACTGTGTTTTGCTTTGCTATAGTTTCAATAAGGGTGACCAATCCCAGGCCATTTTTTCAATCCCGGGAATCAGGATTGAAAAATGATCAATTCCGGGATTCCTGTGATACCCAGGATTGGCGTGTTTTGTATAAATAAATTTTTGCAGTGCATGGGCCGAGGGAAAGGGGAGCTGGGCAGGGGGATCCATGCATCATCTGAGCCTCCTGAGGCTCAATGGTGCCCGGCATTAAAAAAACAAAGGGAGCTTCCAATCCCAAAATCCCAAGGATTGGAAGCTCAAATCCCAGGATTGAATCCCGAGCAATTTTTGGCCTAAATACCAGAAACCCAATGATCTCGATCCCGGGATTGACCACCCTAGTTTCAATGGTCCATGCTGATGGAAAAAGGTGCAACATGCTTTCTGTTATGTGGACTATGCAGCCACTAGAGTGCCATTGAAGTACCCGTGGTAGCATTATAACAGCAGTTTTCAGTACACTAATTATAGCCACTTACATAACTCACTGTCATCACTTTAGATAAAAGAACAGTCTACATCATATTTGGGCTTTTGCACCCTCCACACTTTGCAGGTTCGCTTGCTGCAGGTTGGACCTGGTGATAAGAGTATAAGATGCTAAGGGCTCCCACTCTTCTGTTGGATGGTTAGAAGGAGTCTGAACAGCATAGTGTTAAACATTAGCTTCTGTTTAACATAAAATATTGCTAAACATTGTCATTGGCTCTAGCACACTGGCAGTAAAGTCAGATAATCTGGCCACAAGGGTTAAAATAAGAGCACAGAAAGCATTACTTACATTTGCATTGATTCTGGCTGATATCTGCTTAGACTTCTAATACTTTGTTTCGTGAAAAGCGTTCCTATCACAGCAAGACTAAATAGGAAGATTTATCTTTCAGACACTTCATAAATACCATCCACACAGTCAAATAAGAAAAGGAAATACAATGGACTAACAGCACAGCTAAGGTAATAGGTTAATAGCTATAAACAAGCTAAGGCATCATTCATCACAATAGTGCTACTACATCCTCTCCTGACTGCAAAATGAATCAAAATAACAATTTCATATTACAATTATTATTATTCATTATTTATAAATGACAACATATTTTTAGTCCTGTACTATGCACAGCAAACTCATATATAAGATTTGCAAAGTAATACAAATCAAAAGAATAAAGTTGACTAAACTTAGAGCTTGCAAATTGCATATATGTATTTAAAAATGTTAAATGTTACCACCACTAAATAGAATGATACAGTTTGTTGGCACAACCCTCAGAAAAGAACAGCAGTGTAAACCAAAATTAGGATATAAGCCACTTCATAAATGCAATGCAAAGCAGAATTGCATGTAGCATGTGTGACAAACTACAACAGTCAAATTTCAGCTGTTGTCAAATGGCCTGATTCATGTTTGTAAGTAAAGCAAAAAAGGCAAGAAACTGGGCAAAACCATATTGCACTGCAGGTGGGGCAGATGTAACGTGCAGAGAGAGTTAGATAAGGGAGGGATGTGTTCAAACTGAAATCTTAATTGCAGTGTAAAAATAAAGCTGTCTAACATGTAATATTACATGCAAAGGCAGCCAGTATTTACCCTGCACAGAAACAATATAACCCACCAAAATCTAAATCTCTCTGCACATGTTACATCTGCCCCACCTACAGTGAAACTTGGTTTTGCCCAGTTGCTTGCTTTTTTAGCTTTACTTACAAACATAAATCAGGCCCAATGTCAGGACAAGAAGTTATGCATTACTCACAAGGATGAGTTCTGAAGAATTGGGGATGGGCTATGATTCTACTAGCTGGAGAGATGTTTGGCAAAAAATACATTTTAGTTTGAGTTACTTCAATATCTCAAATGGACAAAAGTACTGTACTGTATAAACTCACTGCATGCTAGTCTTTAGTGACAAGGCAATTTGCTGTTGTCTGATTTTATAAAATATCCGTCTAACAGAAGCTGCCTCATCAGATTTATAAAGACAGTTATGCTGTATGTGACAATATAAGAGTTTATAGTGATGTCTGGATTTTACCATTTTGTTATTTGTAGTATTAAACAATAAATTCAATAATTGTTTTGCTGCAATAAATTAACTATTGCATTTCCATTACACTCAATCGCCAGGCCACATAACATAATACAGCCAGGCTAGCAATCCACTCTGGTCGCCCAACTCTACTCTTCAAGGATGTACTGGTCGAACATCTGTACACTTAAGTACCATTTTAGTTTTCAGTTGAGGTTATCACTTTTTAGTCATAATGAGCTGAGCTGTATCAGTCATCTATCACTTACCCCTTTCCTGCATGTTACTGATATCACTGTCATCATTGGGCTAGAGCAGTGGTTCTCAAACTGTGTGCCATGGCACCCTGGGGTGGCTCGGGGCACTTACAAGGGTGCCTTTGATTGGTGGTCCAGGACCAATTCAAATTATTTATGGTGAAAGTAATAAGCAAAACCAGTGCTGGTGGCTGTCAATCATGAAATATGTGGACATACAGGAGAGAATCTTGTCCCTTACCACATAACTGTACCTAAGGAGGACATATAAACACATATATACTGTATATATAAATATATCTACATATCAATATATTTACTTAATATAATATTATTTTCTAAATTTCTCAATAAGAAACTTAGGGCCTTGGGGTGCCGTGAAAATAGTTTTGATACTCTAAGGTGCCGTGATTCAAAAAGGTTTGGGAACCACTGGGCTTGAGATTTGCCAGAAGTGAGATGCAGTAATATGCAGCTCTGGAGACAAAAAAACTCAGCTACATTTAGCATTCGGTTGCGATTACTATGGGGCAGTAATCAAGGGTCTGTTTATTAAAATGCCCACTAGAGATTAAAAAATGGCACATCTTTATAATTGCATATCATAGGCAAACGCAGAGGGGGTTCCAGTTTCCAAAAAAAACTCTCCATCCCCGCAGCCTGGCCTCCAGCCACTACAGTATATGAAGCTTAAAGGGCGGAATGGAGCTGCTGCACATGCCCAGTGGCAGCAAATTTTCCTAATAAGTCTAGTGTGTGTGTGTGTGTGTGTGTGTGTGTGTGTGTGTGTGTGTGTGTGTGTGTGTGTGTGTGTGTGTGTGTGTATCTGATCATTGGGCCTGCATATGTCTGACGTACTGTATTACATAAACTTCACTTTGTTTGGGACAGACAGTGGGGGAGCATTGGAGCGTGATAAACTGGAGAGGGAAAAAGTACCAGCCAATCAGCTCCTAACTGCCATGTAACAGGCTGTGTTTAAAAATTACGGTTTAGAGCTGATTGGTTGTCAGTTTTTCTGTCTCTCCACTTTATCACTCTTGAAGGCTTAGTAAATCTGGCCCTATAGATTGTTACATGCTAATTTTGCATCCTTCATCGGCTGGCGACAGTCGCTCTGAAATCAAACTTGGAAACCTCCATCCAGAAATCCTGGGTTTGCCCCTGCATACCATGACATAGTAAAGTAATAAAGTAAAGTGAACTTTACTGCCAGGTCCAGACCAGGTTTGTCTACTGCACACACATAGAGCTGTCATGTCACATACAGGGTACCAGAGAAAGATCTTATGGATCCCACTCTGAAAAAATGCAACATTTTAGTGCAAAGCCATAGGCTACAATACTAACTCCTCTAAAGATGGCGTTAGGAATCTGGGCATCAGGCTCAGAAATACCTACTTTTGGGAGCTTGTTAAATTTGAGAAGACCACAGGGCCTAATTCAGACCTGATCGCTAGGGAGCATTTTTTGCATCCCTGCGATCAGGTAGTCGCCGCCTACAGGGGGGAGGATGTAATCACTGTGCAGGGGTGTGAATGCATGTGCAGAGAGCTGCACAAACAAAAGTTTGTGCAGTCTCTGCACAGCTCAGGACTTACTCAGCTGTGACGATCCAGCCTGGAGCTGACGTCAGGAACCCTCCCTTATAACGGCTGGACGTGCCTGCGTTCTCCCGGACATTCCTTAAAAACGGTCAGGTGCCACCCACAAACGGCCTCTTCCTGTCAATCTTTTTGCGATCACCAGTGCGATCACTTTCTTCATAAAATCCGTCGCTGTCTGGTGAGCCCCATCGCCGGCGTCCAACGCACCTGCGCATTGCGGTGCATATGCATGCGCAGTTGAGACCCGATCGCACCGCTGCATAAAAAGCTAGCGTGCGATCGGGTCTGAATGACCCCCACAGTTTCTACTATATTTGACAGTTCCTGCATTCACCTCTTGTCAAATAGCAGTGATACCAAAATCATGCGGAAATTGGGGAGACGTTTAATAAATATGCCCGGTACCATCATCATCCCACAAAATCCAGTCAATATTTTAATAGATACTCTTTATATGAAAATATACCACAAATACTACAATTATAACTATATAATACCTGGAAAGTCTATCATACATCATGTTATAAAACAATACTGTACATGAATAAATGTAAACTGATATGGATTTTGGCTGCCATTTATATTTCTGACTGTGTATAGAATTACACACATCTTACTCATTGTGCCAGAAAATCTTCCAGCTCTTTAAGCTATAAAAATCCTTTGCTTAACTTCCAATTACAGTTCAAATCATCATAAAATTCTGAGATTGAGAAATTCTTTCAGGGAAAATTTTAGTGATGAGCGGGTTCGGTTCCTCGGAAACCGAACCCCCCGAACTTCACCCATTTTACACGGGTCCGAGGCATACTCGGATTCTCCCGTATGGCTCGGTTAACCCGAGCGCGCCCGAACGTCATCATCCCTCTGTCGGATTCTCGCAAGATTCGGATTCTATATAAGCAGCCGCGCGTCGCCGCCATTTTCACTCGTGCATTGGAAATGTTACGGAGAGGACGTGGCTGGCGTCCTCTCCGTTTATTAATGTTGATGCAAATATTTGTGCTTATTGCTTAATTGTGGGGACTGGGGAGCAGCTGTATTATATAGAAGGAGTACAGTGCAGAGTTTTGCTGACAGTGACCACCAGTATACGTTGTCTGCCTGAAAAACACTCCATATCTGTGCTCAGTGTGCTGCATATATCTGTGCTCACACTGCTTAATTGTGGGGACTGGGGAGCAGCTGTATTATATAGGAGGAGTACAGTGCAGAGTTTTGCTGACAGTGACCACCAGTATACGTTGTCTGCCTGAAAAACACTCCATATCTGTGCTCAGTGTGCTGCATATATCTGTGCTCACACTGCTTTATTGTGGGGACTGGGGACCACCAGTATATTATATAGGAGGAGTACAGTGCAGAGTTTTGCTGACAGTGACCACCAGTATACGTTGTCTGCCTGGAAAACACTCCAAATCTGTGCTCAGTGTGCTGCATATATCTGTGCTCACACTGCTTAATTGTGGGGACTGGGGACCAGCAGTATTATATAGGAGGAGTACAGTGCAGAGTTTTGCTGACAGTGACCACCAGTATACGTTGTCTGCCTGAAAAACACTCCATATCTGTGCTCAGTGTGCTGCATATATCTGTGCTCACACTGCTTTATTGTGGGGACTGGGGACCACCAGTATATTATATAGGAGGAGTACAGTGCAGAGTTTTGCTGACCAGTGACCACCAGTATACGTTGTCTGCCTGAAAAACACTCCATATCTGTGCTCAGTGTGCTGCATATATCTGTGCTCACACTGCTTTATTGTGGGGACTGGGGACCAGCAGTATTATATAGGAGGAGTACAGTGCAGAGTTTTGCTGACAGTGACCACCAGTATATATAGCAGTAAGGTACGGAAGGCCACTGCTCTACCTACCTCTGTGTCGTCAAGTATACTATCCATCTAGATTCTATACATGTGGTGCATTTTAGTTTTGCAGTTTGCTGACAGTGACCACCAGTATATATAGCAGTACGGTACGGAAGGCCACTGCTCTACCTACCTCTGTGTCGTCAAGTATACTATCCATCCATACCTGTGGTGCATTTCAGTTGTGCGCAGTATATATAGTAGTAGGCCATTGCTATTGATACTGGCATATAATTCCACACATTAAAAAATGGAGAACAAAAATGTGGAGGTTAAAATAGGGAAAGATCAAGATCGACTTCCACCTCGTGCTGAAGCTGCTGCCACTAGTCATGGCCGAGACGATGAAATGCCATCAACGTCGTCTGCCAAGGCCGATGCTCAATGTCATAGTAGAGAGCATGTAAAATCCAAAAAACAAAAGTTCAGTAAAATGACCCAAAAATCAAAATTGAAAGCGTCTGATGAGAAGCGTAAACTTGCCAATATGCCATTTACGACACGGAGTGGCAAGGAACGGCTGAGGCCCTGGCCTATGTTCATGGCTAGTGGTTCAGATTCACATGAGGATAGAAGCACTCATCCTCTCGCTAGAAAAATTAAAAGACTTAAGCTGGCAAAAGCACAGCAAAGAACTGTGCATTCTTCTAAATCACAAATCCCCAAGGAGAGTCCAATTGTGTCGGTTGCGATGCCTGACCTTCCCAACACTGGACGGGAAGAGCTTGCGCCTTCCACCATTTGCACGCCCCCTGCAAGTGCTGGAAGGAGCACCCGCAGTCCAGTTCCTGATAGTCAAATTGAAGATGTCACTGTTGAAGTACACCAGGATGAGGATATGGGTGTTGCTGGCGCTGGGGAGGAAATTGACAAGGAGGATTCTGATGGTGAGGTGGTTTGTTTAAGTCAGGCACCCGGGGAGACACCTGTTGTCCGTGGGACGAATATGGTCATTGACATGCCTGGTCAAAATACAAAAAAAATCAGCTCTTCGGTGTGGAATTATTTCAACACAAATGCGGACAACAGGTGTCAAGCCGTGTGTTGCCTTTGTCAAGCTGTAATAAGTAGGGGTAAGGACGTTAACCACCTAGGAACATCCTCCCTTATACGTCACCTGGTCCGCATTCATCAGAAGTCAGTGACAAGTTCAAAAACTTTGGATGACAGCGGAAGCAGTCCACTGACCACTAAATCCCTTCCTCTTGTAACCAAGCTCCTGCAAACTACACCACCAACTCCCTCAGTGTCAATTTCCACCTTACACAGGAAAGCCAATAGTCCTGCAGGCCATGTTACTGGCAAGTCTGACGAGTCCTCTCCTGCCTGGGATTCCTCCGATGCATCCTTGAGTGTAACGCCTACTGCTGCTGGCGCTGCTGTTGTTGCTGCTGGGAGTCGATCATCATCCCAGAGGGGAAGTCGGAAGACCACTCGTACTACTTCCAGTAAGCAATTGACTGTCCAACAGTCCTTTGCGAGGAAGATGAAATATCACAGCAGTCATCCTGCTGCAAAGCGGATAACTCAGGTCTTGTCAGCCTGGGTGGTGAGAAACGTGGTTCCGGTATCCACCGTTAATTCACAGGCAACTAGAGACTTGTTTGAGGTACTGTGTCCCCGGTACCAAATACCATCTAGGTTCCATTTCTCTAGGCAGGCGATACCGAAAATGTACACAGACGTCAGAAAAAGAGTCACCAGTGTCCTAAAAAATGCAGTTGTACCCAATGTCCACTTAACCATGGACATGTGGACAAGTGGAGCAGGGCAGACTCAGGACTATATGACTGTGACAGCCCACTGGGTAGATGTATTGCCTCCCGCAGCAAGAACAGCAGCGGCGGCACCAGTAGCAGCATCTCGCAAACGCCAACTCGTTCCTAGGCAGGCTACGCTTTGTATCACCGCTTTCCATAAGAGGCACACAGCTGACAACCTCTTACGGAAACTGAGGAACATCATCGCAGAATGGCTTACCCCAATTGGACTCTCCTGGGGATTTGTGACATCGGACAACGCCACCAATATTGTGCGTGCATTACATCTGGGCAAATTCCAGCACGTCCCATGTTTTGCATAAACATTGAATTTGGTGGTGCAGAATTATTTAAAAAACGACAGGGGCGTGCAAGAGATGCTGTCGGTGGCCCGAAGAATTGTGGGCCACTTTCGGCATTCAGCCACCGCGTGCCGAAGACTGGAGCACCAGCAAACAGTCCTGAACCTGCCCTGCCATCATCTGAAGCAAGAGGTGGTAACGAGGTGGAATTCAACCCTCTATATGCTTCAGAGGATGGAGGAGCAGCAAAAGGCCATTCAAGCCTATACACCTGCCCACGATATAGGCAAAGGAGGGGGAATGCACCTGACTCAAGAGCAGTGGAGAATGATTTCAACGTTGTGCAAGGTTCTACAACCCTTTGAACTTGCCACACGTGAAGTCAGTTCAGACACTGCCAGCCTGAGTCAGGTCATTTCCCTCATCAGGCTTTTGCAGAAGATGCTGGAGACATTGAAGGAGGAGCTAAAACAGAGCGATTCCGCTAGGCATGTGGGACTTGTGGATGGAGCCCTTAATTCGCTTAACCAGGATTCACGGGTGGTCAATCTGTTGAAATCAGAGCACTACATTTTGGCCACCGTGCTCGATCCTAGATTTAAAACCTACGTTGTATCTCTCTATCTGGCAGGCACAAGTCTGCAGAGGTTCAAAGACCTGCAGGTGAGAAAATTGTCAAGTCAAGCGGAACGTGACCCGTCAACAGCTCCTCCTTCACATTCTCCCGTAACTGGGGGCGCGAGGAAAAGGCTAAGAATTCCGAGCCCACCCGCTGGCGGTGATGCAGGGCAGTCTGGAGCGAGTGCTGACATCTGGTCCGGACTGAAGGACCTGGCAACGATTACTGACATGTCGTCTACTGTCACTGCATATGATTCTGTCACCATTGAAAGAATGGTGGAGGATTATATGAGTGACAGCATCCAAGTAGGCACGTCAGACAGTCCGTACGTATACTGGCAGGAAAAAGAGGCAATTTGGAGGCCCTTGCACAAACTGGCTTTATTCTACCTAAGTTGCCCTCCCTCCAGTGTGTACTCCGAAAGAGTGTTTAGTGCAGCCGCTCACCTTGTCAGCAATCGGCGTACGAGGTTACTTCCAGAAAATGTGGAGAAGATGATGTTCATCAAAATGAATTATAATCAATTCCTCTGTGGAGACATTCACAAGCAATTGCCTCCAGAAAGTACACAGGGATCTGAGATGGTGGATTCCATTGGGGACGAATTAATAATCTGTGAGGAGGGGGATGTACACAGTGAAAGGGGTGAGGAATCGGAGGATGATGATGATGTGGACATCTTGCCTCTGTAGAGCCAGTTTGTGCAAGGAGAGATTGATTGCTTCTTTTTTGGTGGGGGCCCAAACCAACCAGTCATTTCAGTCACAGTCGTGTGGCAGACCCTGTCGCTGAAATGATGGGTTCGTTAAAGTGTGCATGTCCTGTTTATACAACATAAGGGTGGGTGGGAGGGCCCAAGGACAATTCCATCTTGCACCTCTTTTTTCTTTCATTTTTCTTTGCATCATGTGCTGTTTGGGGACAATTTTTTTGAAGTGCCATCCTGCCTGACACTGCAGTGCCACTCCTAGATGGGCCAGGTGTTTGTGTCGGCCACTTGTGTCGCTTAGCTTAGTCACACAGGGACCTTGGTGCGCCTCTTTTTTTTCTTTGCATCATGTGCTGTTTGGGGACTATTTTTTTGAAGTGCCATCCTGTCTGACACTGCAGTGCCACTCCTAGATGGGCCAGGTGTTTGTGTCGGCCACTTGGGTCGCTTAGCTTAGTCACACAGCTACCTCATTGCGCCTCTTTTTTTCTTTGCATCATGTGCTGTTTGGGGACTATTTTTTTGAAGTGCCATCCTGTCTGACACTGCAGTGCCACTCCTAGATGGGCCAGGTGTTTGTGTCGGCCACTTGTGTCGCTTAGCTTAGTCACACAGCGACCTTGGTGCGCCTCTTTTTTTCTTTGCATCATGTGCTGTTTGGGGACTATTTTTTGAAGTGCCATCCTGTCTGACACTGCAGTGCCACTCCTAGATGGGCCAGGTGTTTGTGTCGGCCACTTGTGTCGCTTAGCTTAGTCACACAGCGACCTTGGTGCACCTCTTTTTTTCTTTGCATCATGTGCTGTTTGGGGACTATTTTTTTGAAGTGCCATCCTGTCTGACACTGCAGTGCCACTCCTAGATGGGCCAGGTGTTTGTGTCGGCCACTTGGGTCACTTAGCTTAGTCACACAGCTACCTCATTGCGCCTCTTTTTTTCTTTGCATCATGTGCTGTTTGGGGACTATTTTGTTGAAGTGCCATCCTGTCTGACACTGCAGTGCCACTCCTAGATGGGCCAGGTGTTTGTGTCGGCCACTTGTGTCACTTAGCTTAGTCACACAGCGACCTTGGTGCGCCTCTTTTTTTCTTTGCATCATGTGCTGTTTGGGGACAATTTTTTTGAAGTGCCATCCTGCCTAACACTGCAGTGCCACTCCTAGATGGGCCAGGTGTTTGTGTCGGCCACTTGTGTCGCTTAGCTTAGCCATCCAGCGACCTCGGTGCAAATTTTAGGACTAGAAATAATATTGTGAGGTGTGAGGTGTTCAGAATAGACTGAAAATGAGTGGAAATTATGGTTATTGAGGTTAATAATACTATGGGATCAAAATGACCCCCAAATTCTATGATTTAAGCTGTTTTTTAGGTTTTTTTGTAAAAAAAACACCCAAATCCAAAACACACCCGAATCCGACAAAAAAATTTCAGGGAGGTTTTGCCAAAACGCGTCCGAATCCAAAACACGGGCGCGGAACCGAATCCAAAACCAAAACACAAAACCCGAAAAATTTCCGGTGCACATCACTAGAAAATTTATTGAGCGGCGGTTTTGTAAGCGGTTTACGAACTGCCATCATCACAAACTGTTTGTATAACCTAACAACCGTATTTATTGTCTTGCGGTCTGGATGAGAAAAACTGTAACTTCATCCAATGTGTATCGGTTTGCAAAGTCCCAAATGGCATGCAGATTACAGAAAACCACTAGTATTCAGGTCACAACTTGAGTGCTTAACTTGGGCAGATCCAGGAAGGGCTTATGCATGATCAATATGAATGCGCCTCGGCAATGGCTCACAATCGGCATTCCAGTTCATCCCAAAAGTGCTCATTGGGGTGTGCAGGTTAGTTCAGTTCTTTCACATCAAACTAAGCAAACCATTTTTGATGGCCTATGCAGACGAGCATTGTTATGCTAAAATAGAAAAGGATCTTCTCCAATCTGTTGCCACGCAAAAACAGTCAATTCTCTAGAACACAGGTTCTCAAACTCAGTCCTCAGGACCCCACACAGTGCATGTTTTGCAGGTCTCCCCACACAATGACAAGTGAAATAATTAACTCCACCTGTGGACCTTTAAAAATGTGTCAGTGAGTAATTAATTCACCTGTGCACCTGCTGGGTTACCTGCAAAACATGCACTGTGTGGGGTCCTGAGGATCAAGTTTGAGAACCTATGCTCTAGAACACAGGTTCTCAAACTCGGTCCTCAGGACCCCACACGGTGCATGTTTTGCAGGTCTCCTCACAGAATCACAAGTAAAATAATTAGCTTCACCTGTGGACCTTTTTAAATCTGTCAGTGAGTAATTAATACATCTGTGCACCTGCTGGGATACCTGCAAAACGTGCACTGTGTGGGGTCCTGAGGATCGAGTTTGAGAACCACTGCTCTAGAATGTCATTGTATGCTGTGGCTTTAAAAATGTCCATTCATTTGAACTAATGATCCTAGGCCAATCCACGAAAAAGATCCCCATACAATTATTCCTCCTTCACCAAACTTCAGTACACATTGTGGTAGGAAGTGACCACCTTGAAGTTGGCAAATCCAAATACATCCATTAAACTGCCAAATGTTGAGATTTGAGTCATCACTCCCGAGAATGCATTTTCATTGTTCATGCCAATTATAGTCTTTGCGCATGATGACTCGCGGCTTATATGTGGCCGCTCAGCAATGTAAACCTAATTCATGAAATTCCAGATAAAAATCTGTTGTACTCAAGTTGCTTCCAGAGCTAGTGTGGAACCCAGTAGTGATTGTTACAACTGATTCTGGAGCTGCCGTTCCTACTCCTAAAGCTTTCCTTCTCAATCTGTTGCAGAGCAGTTATAGCTACCACAAGTTCCAATGTACTGTATAGATAAACAGTGTCTAGATAGACAGTCAATAGGTTGACACCATATGGTTGGCATGGTTAAAAGGTCGACAAACAATTTGGCAGTTGCTCAATCATACCTGGAGATAATTATATATCAGGTGCTGGAAGGGGGAGGGGTCAGAGACAAACAACAGACAGAGAGGAGGGGGGTGCAAATCCCCACCCCTAAATTCCCTTCCGCACACTGAAAATTACCTGTAACCATCCCTGAACCTATCTGGTAATAAAATTCAGAGAATTAGTCACAAATGTTTGCAAACACATGTTTAGCTGCTGGCCACGTCACGGCTTCTCCGATACAGCAGTCCTAACCTACATAATAGCAGTGCCCACATAGGGCCATGTAACTTGTCACAGTAGGCCTCATGATAAAGGCTATTACTAAAACACTTCCAGACAGAGAGCTAACTTACCCAGGAGCCACCCCCAGGATCTCCCATTGGCACTACAAGGAACAGCATGCCTTCCAAATGCTGCTCCCATTCAAGGGAATTTAGGGGTGGGGATTTGCACCCCCCTCCTCTCTGTCTATGGTTAAAAGGTCAACAGGTTCAAAAGGTCGACATGACAATGGTTGACAAACATATGACACAAGTTTTTTTGGTTTATCACATATTTTTAAACTTTTGCTTCATTTACCATCCACATGGACTACAATTGTGAATAGTAACTTGTGCGGAAAGCAGTGGTAGCAGAGTGAGCCACCTTGCCCAAAGTGTAGTGAGCAAAGTGAGCCCGCGAGGGTACACATTTACACTGATTGTAACCAGATGATGAAACATACAAAATGACACCCAAAAAATATAAAAAACTTGTGTCAAACTTTTTTGTGTCGACCATTTCCATGTCGACCTTTTGACCCTGTCAATTTTTTCAATGTGTTGACCCTATGGAATCAACCTAATGACTGTCTATCTAGTTACTGTGGATCTTCTATACCACAGCCAGCTACCACACCAATCATTTCCACAATCAGGGTAATGATCACACACCCTCAGTAAGAGAAAAAGTTTGGCCTTTTTGAAGCATCATAGTCTAACAGCATGCAGTTTAAGCAATGTTCCCCTATCAGAATCAAATCTAGAATCTTTTTTATGGTAGTTTGAGGCATGGTTTTTGCAAACTACAGTGTAATACAGTACATTGCATTTGGTAGTTCTAGATCCTGCTGTTTAATTAAAACGCTACTGTTTTGCCTTTAGTTAAATTTCACTGTTTACATAAAAACTAGTGAAACTGCACTTTAGTTAATCTCTCTTTTCATCATAATGTCCATTAAGGTATTTATTAATCAGTATAGCACTGTGTTTTCATGTACATTGCATTTGGTAGTCCTGTTGTTTAAAATGCTACTGTTTTGCCTTTAGTATAATAATAATAATAATAATAATAATAAATATAATATATGAAGGTATTTATTTATTTATTAATCAGTTTAGCATTGTGTTTTCATATTTTGTTTACAGATCATCTTGCAATGTCCTCAGTGTTACTTAGTGGGCTTGTGGTTTGTATTTGATTCCTTAGCCTTGTCATCAGAGACAGAATACCACTGACCTCAACACAGAAAGGGACGAGACCTAAACCACTGAGGGACAATAATGATGCAAACAATATGAAATTTAAACTTCTAAGAGTTATTGGGGAAGGTAATGGCTGTGTAGGTCACAGAGCAACTTATAGGTGCAATTCAGTGAACATAAAAAACAACAACTAATTTATAGAATGTTATAATTACTAGGGAACGCTATGACATTAAAATATACAGTACCCTCTCTCGTACTTACTATTTCCACCAGATGGATAAACCTCCAAGGGTTGACTCCCGCAAGCAGAAGTGTAGCTAGGTGCCACGGTGCCTGGAGCAAGGGTATGTTTCGGCACCTCCTCCCCTGTACTGACTGGAGGCATGTTACATTTGAAAAGAAAAAATATTTAAAAATCCTAAATTGGTGACATGGCCGGTTTTACACCTTGAGGAGCTCAGGGCAAGGGGCACAACAAAATATGGGAGAGTGGCATCATGGGGAAGGGGTATGGCCACAGAATAGTACCAATTCAGATTACACCACACAGCATTGACCGTTATTCACATTACACCACTCAGTAGTGTCCGTTATTCACATTAAACCACAAAGTAGAGCCTCTTATACAAATTAAACAATACAGTAGAGCCGTTTATACATGTTACACCACAGTAGACGTGGCAATATAGGCACACCCGCCCAGGCACAGACGGAGCCCCGATTAGCATGGGTCTACTGTACATACAGTAGATTAGAAATGTGTACCGGACATTTTTCGGGTTTTGTGTTTTGGTTTTGGATTCGGTTCCGCGGCCGTGTTTTAAATTCGGACACGTTTTGGCAACACCTCCCTTAAGAATTTTTGTCGGATTCGGGTGTGTTTTGGATTAGGGTGTTTTTTTTTCAAAAAACCCTCAAAAACAGCTTAAATCATAGAATTTGGGGGTAATTTTGATCTTATAGTATTATTAACCTCAATAACCACAATTTCCACTCATTTCCAGTCTATTCTGAACATCTCACACCTCACAATATTATTTTTAGTCCTAAAATTTGCACTAAGGTCACTGGATGACTAAGCTAAGCGACCCAAGTGGGCGGCACAAACACCTGGCCCATCTAGGAGTGGCACTGCAGTGTCAGACAGGATGGCACTTAAAAAAATTGGCCTCAAACATCACATGATGCAAAGATAAAAAAAAATTAAAAAAGAGGTGCAAGATGGAATTGTCCTTGGGCCCTCCCACCCACCCTTATGTTGTATAAGCAGGACATGCACACTTTAACAAACCCATCATTTCAGCGACAGGGTCTGCCACACGACTGTGGCTGAAATGACTGGTTGGTTTGGGCCCCCACCAAAAAAGAAGCAATCAATCTCTCCTTGCACAAACTGGCTCTACAGAGGCAAGATATCCACCTCCTCCTCATCGTCTGATTCCTAACCCCTTTCACTGTGTACATCCCCCTCCTCACAGAGTATTAATTCGTCCCCACTGGAATCCACCATCACAGGTCCCTGTGTACTTTCTGGAGGCAATTGCTAGTAAATGTCTCCACGGAGGAATTGATTATAATTCATTTTGATGAACATCATCTTCTCCACATTTTCTGGAAGTAACCTCCTACGCCGATCGCTGACAAGGTTACCGGCTGCACTAAACACTCTTTCGGTTACACACTGGAGGGGGGGGGGGGGGAACTTAGGTAAAATAAAGCCAGTTTGTGCAAGGGCCTCCAAATTGCCTCTTTTTCCTGCCAGTATACTTACGGACTGTCTGACATGCCTACAGTGATGCTGTCACTCATATAATCATCCACCATTCTTTCAATGGTGACAGAATCATATGCAGTGACAGTAGACGACATGTCAGTAATCGTTGGCAGGTCCTTCAGTCCGGATAAGATGTCAGCTATCGCTCCTGACTGTTCTGCATCACTGCCAGTGGGTGGTTTTGGAAATTTTATCCTTTTCCTGGCAGCTCCAGTTGCATGAGAAAATGAAGGAGGAGCTGTTGGCGGGTTACGTTCCGCTTGACTTGACAATTGTCTCACCAGCAGGTCTTTGAACATCTGCAGACTTGTGTCTGCCGGAAAGAGAGATACAACGTAGGCTTTAAACCTAGGATTGAGCACAGTGGCCAAAATGTAGTGCTCTGATTTCAACAGATTCACCACCCGTGAATCCTGGTTAAGCGAATTAAGGGCTCCATCCACAAGTCCCACATGCCTAGCGGAATCGCTCAGTTTTAGCTCCTCCTTCAATCACTCCAGTTGCTTCTGCAAAAGCCTGAGGAGGGGAATGACCTGACTCAGGCTGGCAGTGTCTGAACTGACTTCATGTGTGGCAAGTTCAAAGGGTTGCAGAACCTTGCACAACATTGAAATCATTCTCCACTGCGCTTGAGTCAGGTGCATTCCCCCTTCTTTGCCTATATCGTAGGCAGATGTATAGGCTTGAATGGCCTTTTGCTGCTCCTCCATCCTCTGAAGCATATAGAGGGTTGAATTCCACCTCGTTACCACCTCTTGCTTCAGCTGATGGCAGGGCATGTTCAGGAGTGTTTGCTTGTGCTCCAGCTTTTGGCACGCGGTGGCTGAATGCCGAAAGTGGCCCACAATTCTTTGTGCCACCGACAGCATCTCTTGCACACCCCTGTCGTTTTTTTTTTAATTCTGCGCCACCAAATTCATTGTATGTGCAAAACATGGGACGTGCTGGAATTTGTCCACATGTAATGCACGCACAATAATGGTGGCGTTGTCCGATGTCACAAATCCCCAGGAGAGTCCAATTGGGGTAAGCCAATCTGCGATGATGTTTCTCAGTTTCCGTAAGAGGTTGTCAGCTGTGTGCCTATTATGGAAAGTGGTGATACAAAGCGTAGCCTGCCTAGGAACGAGTTGGCGTTTGTCAGATGCTGCTACTGAGATGCGGGAGGCAATAAATCTACCCAGTGGGCTGTCACAGTCATATAGTCCTTAGTCTGCCCTGCTCCACTTGTCCACATGTCCGTGGTTAAGTGGACATTGGGTACAAATGCATTTTTTAGGACACTGGTGACTCTTTTTCTGACGTCTGTGTACATTTTCGGTATCGCCTGCCTAGAGAAGTGGAACCTAGATGGTATTTGGTACCGGGTACACACTACCTCAAGCAATTCTCTAAGTCCCTGTGAACTAACGGCGGATACCGGACGCACGTCTAACACCAACATAGTTGTCAAGGCCTGAGTTATCCGCTTTGCAAAAGGATGACTGCTGTGATATTTCATCTTCTTGGCAAAGGACTGTTGGACAGTCAATTGCTTACTGGAAGTAGTACAAGTGGTCTTCCGACTTCCCCTCTGGGATGACAATCGACTCCCAGCAGCAACAACAGCAGCGCCAGCAGCAGTAGGCGTTCCTCAGTTTCCGTAAGAGGTTGTCAGCTGTGTGCCTATTATGGAAAGCAGTGATACAAAGCGTAGCCTGCCTAGGAACGAGTTGGAGTTTGTGAGATGCTGCTACTGGTGCTGCCGCTGCTGTTGTTGCTGCGGGAGGCAATACATCTACCCAGTGGGCTGTCACAGTCATATAGTCCTTAGTCTGCCCTGCTCCACTTGTCCACATGTCCGTGGTTAAGTGGACATTGGGTACAAATGCATTTTTTAGGACACTGGTGACTCTTTTTCTGACGTCTGTGTACATTCTCGGTATTGCCTGCCTAGAGAAGTGGAACCTAGATGGTATTTTGTACCGGGTACACACTACCTCAAGCAATTCTCTAAGTCCCTGTGAACTAACGGCGGATACCGGACGCACATCTAACACCAACATAGTTGTCAAGGCCTGAGTTATCCGCTTTGCAAAAGGATGACTGCTGTGATATTTCATCTTCCTTGCAAAGGACTGTTGGACAGTCAATTGCTTACTGGAAGTAGTACGAGTGGTCTTCCGACTTCCCCTCTGGGATGACAATCGACTCCCAGCAGCAACAACAGCAACGCCAGCAGCAGTAGGCGTTCCACTCAAGGATCCATCGGAGGAATCCCAGTTAGGAGAGGACTCGTCAGACTTGCCAGTGACATGGCTTGCAGGACTATTGGCGTTCCTGTCTAAGGAGGAAATTGACACTGAGGGAGTTGGTGGTGTGGTTTGCAGGAGCTTGGGTACAAGAGGTAGAAGGGATTTAGTTGTCAGTGGACTGCTTCCGCTGTCACCCAAAGTTTTTGAACTTGTCAATGACTTCTGATGAATGCTATCCAGGTGACGTATAAGGGAGGATGTTCCTAGGTGGTTAACGTTCTTACCCCTACTTATTACAGCTTGACAAAGGCAACACATGGCTTGACACCAGTTGTACGCATTTCTGTTGAAATAATTCCACACCGAAGAGGTGATTTTTTTTGTATTTTGATCAGGCATGTCAATGGCCATATTCATCCCACGGACAACAGGTGTCTCCCTGGGTGCCTGACTTAAACAAACCACCTCTCCATCAGAATCCTCCTTGTCAATTTCCTCCTCAGCACCAGCAACACCCATATCCTCATCCTGGTGTACTTCAACAGTGACATCTTCAATTTGAATATCAGGAACTGGACTGTGGGTGGTCCTTCCAGCACTTGCAGGGGGCATGCAAATGGTGGAAGGAGCCACCTCTTCCCGTCCAGTGTTGGGAAGGTCAGGCATCACAACCGCTGACACAATTGGACTCTCCTTGGGGATTTGTGATTTAGAAGAACGCACAGTTCTTTGCTGGGCTTTTGCCAGCATAACTCTTTTCATTTTTCTAGCAGGAGGATGAGTGCTTCCATCCTCATGTGAAGCTGAACCACTAGCCATGAACATAGGCCAGGGCCTCAGCCGTTCCTTGCCACTCCGTGTCGTAAATGGCATATTGGCAAGTTTACGCTTCTCTTCAGACGCTTTTAATTTAGATTTTTGGGTCATTTTACTGAACTTTTGTTTTTTGGATTTTACATGCTCTCTACTATGACATTGGGCATCGGCCTTGGCAGACGACGTTGATGGCATTTCATCATCTCTGCCATGACTAGTGGCAGCAGCTTCAGCACTAGGTGGAAGTGGATCTTGATCTTTCCCTATTTTACCCTCCACATTTTTGTTCTCCATTTTTTAATGTGTGGATTTATATGCCAGTAATATAACTGGAATTAGATGGCAGCAATGTCTGGAATTAGATACCACTAGATAGATACCAGATACCACTGTGACTGGAATGATGATGACCTATGCACAGTGACAGGACACTACCACAGCACCCTACAGCAGCAAGATGCAGCACAAGACACTGGACTTTTAGTCACCACAATGCAGCACTGATACTGAGCACAGATATTGAGCACTGTTCAGGATAATAGAACTTACACTGGGCAGCAAAATACTGCAATGGACTACTGTACTGTACTACTATATACTGGTCAGAGGTCACCACAATGCAGCAATGATAATATTGAGCACAGATACTGAGCACTATTCAGGATAATAGAACTGACACTGGGCAGCAAAATACAGCAATGGACTACTGTAATGTACTACTATATACTGGTCAGTGGTCACCACAATGCAGCAATGATAATAATGAGCACAGATACTGAGCACTATTCAGGATAAAAGAACTGACACTGGGCAGCCAAAATACAGCAATGCACTACTGTACTGTACTACTATATACTGGTCAGTGGTCACCACAATGCAGCAATTATAATAATGAGCACAGATACTGAGCACTATTCAGGATAATAGAACTGACACTGGGCAGCAAAATACAGCAATGCACTACTGTACTGTAATACTGTAATACCCCACTGGTATCTGGGTATGCAAGATCTGCAGTCACTGTGTATAGTGCATCACCCTTACCTTGCCCCGGCTGGTCATGGGTTCAGGCATAGTTACCAGAGGGTCCCCTGAAGAATCAGGTCTTTAACTACAAGTACATTGTGGGTGTGGACTACCGGTGTCGGTGCAGCGCATAAAGAATTGGGCGCCAGGCCATCTCAGATAAACAGCATAAAGTTTATTTCAACATCAAACGGATATTTCAGGGATAACTTGTGAACACTCCTCCAGCACAAAGCATATCAGTTACAGTGGATCCCATATCAGGGCACCTCCTCCAGCGCATTGCTTAGTCGCAGCGGCATATTTACAGCGAACATCAGTACATACCAGGGCATTCGGTGACCAGTAGTGCTACACATCAGGTTGCCGTCTCTCTCTCTCTCTTACTTAGCGAGGATTCTTTTCCTTGGGGGCGCTTACTCACGCCGCGTGGCTTTCCGACCACTTCACCCAGATACCTCTTGAGATACTTTTCCATGGGGGGCGCTTACTCACGCCACGTGGCTTCCGACCACTTCACCCAGATACCTCTCGAGACTCACACCTTGAGTACACTTTTCTCCTGGCATCATACTTTCACTGGATTCTGCATACTGCTGCTCTCACACTGCGATGTCTCCCTCTGTCAAATGCTTTGCTGTGGCTGGCATCACTCCCCACCTAAACATGTGGGGAGCCCTCACTGGGGCTACATCTTTCTGGTTAATCCACCACACTTCAGCTAGCTAAAACATGTGCTTCTCCTCACTGTCTGTCTGCTCTCTGCTCTGCTGCTGCTGCTCTCATTCTGTTGTAGCTGTGTTGTGTCTCACTGCAGGACAACCTTTTTATAACCTTGCATTCCCAGGGTCACATTCTAAATCTGGGATTTCCCGCTCTGTCTTTCCCGCTCTCAGTTTCCCGCTCTGAGTCTGCAAATGAGTGAGTCATGCACTTTGCATTTTGCAGACTAATCTGTATAGCTATGAGCTGTGCTGTTAACTCCTTCTGTGCTGCAAGCTGTAGGCTGCTGGCACAGTGCTTATGCAACTCCAGCAAACATTTTACTTTTATTAAAGTCATGCTGGCACCTGTAGTGCCACAGTTGATTTGGGCTGCAGTTTCAGGGTATCACAATACCATATACTGGTCACCACAATGCAGCATGATAATAATGAGCACAGATACTGAGCACTGTTCAGGATAATATAACTGACACTGGCCAGCAAAATACAGCAATGGACTACTGTACTGTACTACTATATACTGGTCAGTGGTCACCACAATGCAGCAATGATAATAATGAGCACAGATACTGAGCACTATTCAGGATAAAAGAACTGACACTGGGCAGCAAAATACAGCAATGAACTACTGTACTGTACTGTACTACTATATACTGTTCAGTGGTCACCACAGTGCAGCAATGATAATAATGAGCACAGATACTGAGCACTATTCAGGATAATAGAACTGACACTGGGCAGCAAAATACGGCAATGGACTACTGTACTGTACTACTATTTACTGGTCAGTGGTCATCACAATGCAGCAATGATAATAATGAGCACAGATACTGAGCACTATTCAGGATAATAGAACTAACACTGTGCAGCATAATACAGCAATGGACTACTGTACTGTACTACTATATACTGGTCAGTGGTCACCACAATGCAGCAATGATAATAATGAGCACAGATACTGAGCACTGTTCTGGATAATAGAACTGACATGGAGCAGCAAAATACAGCAATGGACTACTGTACTGTACTTCTATATACTGGTCAGTCGTCACCACAATGCAGCAATGATAATAAATGAGCACAGATATTGAGCACTATTCAGGATAATAGAACTGACACAGAGCAGCAAAATACAGCAATGGACTACTGTACTATACTACTATATACTGGTCAGTGGTCACCACAATGCAGCAATGATAATAAATGAGCACAGATACTGAGCACTATTCAGGATAATAGAACTGACATGGAGCAGCAAAATACAGCAATGGACTACTGTACTGTACTACTATATATATACTGGTCACCACAATTCAGCACTGATACTGAGCACAGATATTGAGCTGAGATTTAGCTGATATTGGGCTATTAAGGCAGAGAACGTAGCCACATCCTCTTGCTATCTCAACAATGCACGAGTGAAAATGGCAGCGACGCACGGCTCTTTATATGGAATCCGAATCTCGCGAGAATCCGACAGTGGGATGATGACTTTTCCCCCGTTCGGGTTTTGCGTGTTAGGCGGGAAGAACCAAGGCTGCCTCGGACCCGTGTAAACCACGTGAAGTTCGGGGGGGATCGGATCTCGACGAACCGAACCCGCTCATCCCTAACATAATTAAATAAGAAAACAAGAAAACAGTGGCTTAAAATCCAAGACAATATAGGACAAGTACAGGGTATATAAACTAGAGATGTGCGCCGGACCAGATGATTTGGATTTGTCGGCGGGATTTGGATTTGCCAAACAGCCATGACGAGCTTTGGATTTGGATTTTTTTTAAATTGTCAAAAAATGCCCAAATCACATAATAGAGTATTATTAACCTCAATAACATTAATTTCCAGTCATTTGCAGACAATTTTGACCACCTTATAGCTCACAATGTTGTTTTCATCCACTTTAGGTCAAAGTCTGCAACGAGCTGGCTGGTTACTTACTACTAAGCGACAGTGCAGCGGCACAATCGGACGGCAGTTTGTAGCATATCTATGAAACAATGCCACACAGAAGGGATAAATGAATGGTGGCACAAGATGGAATTGTCCTTGGGCACTCCCACCCACCTTATGTTGGATATTAAACAGGACATGCACATTTTTTCTGCCTTAGTGGTTTTCAGTTTTTTTACACCTCTAAAGTATGAGTGACAAGGTCTTTCATTGTTGTGAGAAGCAGAAGATGCCTCACTAACAGTTGAAGAATCACCAGTTATAAATATAGGCCAAGCCCTGAGTCTTTCCTTGCCACTGCGTGATGTGAATGGCATGTTGGCAATTTTAAGTTTTCTGCAGGAACCAACATTCTTTTTCTTACTGCTTGAGGTCTTTTTTTCTTCACCAGTTGTGTAAACTCTCTATGCCCTTGAGCATCAGCGTTAGTACTGTAATAG
Source organism: Pseudophryne corroboree (assembly GCF_028390025.1). Lineage (NCBI taxonomy): Eukaryota > Metazoa > Chordata > Amphibia > Anura > Myobatrachidae > Pseudophryne > Pseudophryne corroboree. Next base: position 343,323,598 of record NC_086444.1, on the reverse strand, counting down.
CAATCAAATCGAGGAGATACGCCAGGATCAGATGAAAAAGCATATATGGTTTATTTTGCATCTAGGCCCAGATGGGTGTCAGCAGAGCCCGCAGGCTCAGTGAGACAATTTGCATTACAGTCATCACAGCTTATATAGTATACAATACACATTACATCAGAAATGGCTTACGTGACCGGGAACACAGTTTGTCTTTATTACTGTCATCCAAATACAATACTTATTAATAATTATGAGCCAGGAATGACCCCGGGCAGTCACTTAGGGGCCACGAGTTAGTAATAAAGCACTATACACCACTCTAAGCCCCCTAATTACGGAAAGTGGCCCTTATCAGTAGGTCATGCACATAAAGCACAATTAACAAAAAGCAGGTGCAGATGAAAACAGAACACTTCTTATACATGGTTCAGAATATATGTTTTCCTGCACCTAGGAATATATTGATACATCAAGCTTTTAACCCTATAGACATTCAGTCCCAGTATAAGGGGTCCAAATTTCTCTGACAATTCCTCCCTCTAACAAATTCCTTTTGTCACACACTACTATCCACTTTTTCATAAATGGCCCTTTGGTCACTTATGTCACTTGCTCGGAGGATCTGAAAGGTACTAACAGAAGGTATTTCAGGCTCCAACGGCAGAAAATTTTGACCAGGGGGCATCACCCCTCTGGACATTGGAACATACACAGGGGGCTGAAAAGCAGAGGGAAGTGGACCCATTGCAGATTTTGAACTACTCTGACACCCCTTACTAACGATCATTGGCACACACTTCAAACACAGGTATATAAGCAACAAGATCAAACCTCCTATCACTACATACTGCAGAAATCCGGCTATCAGAGCTGATACGCCTCTACCCAGGAATCCAAACGGATCCCTTCCTTCTCCTCCTATCTTCCTTATTCCTTCCTGCATCTTTTCCACTTCTCTAATGTGTCCTTCCACTATATCTAAATTGTCTGCAATGTAAGTGCAACACTCCTGTCCTATCAAGGCACATGTTCCTCCCTCTGAGGCCAGCACTTGGTCTAATGCAAACCTATTTTGCAGCGCCACTTTACGCACTTGAGCCAACTCTTCATTCATTTCTCGTATGGCATGGCTAGTTTCATTTATTATTTTATCCATATAATGAGTGTACGCTTCTAGTCTTTCTGACAAAATTCCTATCCCTACCTGAGGAAAAAGTGAGTAAAAGAATTGCTCCCATCTATTCTTGTATACTATGCCTCTCCTCGCCCTGTAAAATACTTCTCTATAATCGATATTACGTGGAACTCCATGTAATTTTCTTGTGACTCGTATCATAGGGCTATTTAAGAAAGGACACATTTATCTGAACATTTACTGCCAACCCTGAGTAAGCATTTTTTTTACAGAACCAGTAAAAACTTCTAGGGAGTGCAACACCTCCTACCTTTACATTTGTAAGTAAGGCTGAGAGAAATGAGTGAGTGATGTTACCTGATGTACTATAGGGGTTCTGGCCATGAATGTCTACTCTTTCTTCCCAAGTTCTAAACATGGAGTTATTGACATTGCCATAAATATCCCTAAATGTATGTCTACCCCCATCCTTCCCATTCAGTACCAGGACTCCTCTGGGACACTCAGTGTCCCCCATCTTCTATCTGTTGACTATACGCATGGACCTTTTCCCACCATCATCTAGTGTTCCTTGAGCTAAATCATTATGAACCACACAACTGGCAGGCTGCCCCACTCTGGCTACTATTGCTAAAGGGGGGAGTTTATTCTCCTCAGAGGACTAATTCTGGTACTATAATTGGTTCCGGAAAAATTCTCTTCACAGTATACCCAATCAAATCTCATGGCTTCTTCCCAAGTTACCGGAATGGCTATTAAGGGTATCCCTGACTCAGCAGTCATTGGCAAATGTGTACACACACCCCAGTCAGTCTCAATGTTAACTCTTGCAAAAGCCTTATGAATGGCAAGTATAGCATTCTTTCCTTTTATCTCATGTCCATAGTCAGTGATGTGAGTCTCCAGCATGACAGGAGTTAAGACAGAGAACAGGATCCAAAGTATCTTCATTTTCTTCACGGGTAGAGAAGCTTTGCTTCTTTCCGACTTAGGTGGCAACTCACCAGGGGCTTTATTGTATCCTTTCTGGCGGTCACGATCCTGTGAGCAACACAGGTGAGGTGGTCTGCAGGATGTCCTCGGGTTCACTCCGGGGCGGGTCTGATCGGACCTCTTTTGCAGTGTGATGCATGTACTCAGGTAGATCTTTTGCCGACTCTCGCCGCTGTCGGAGTCATTAACAGCACCTGGAATGGTCCTTCCCACCGCTCGGACAAGGAACTGCAACGTAAAAAGTTTATCATCACACAGTCACCAGGCATCAGATCATGGCATGCCCCAGGACTGCTTGGTTGTTGAGAAATGACAGCATCGTGAATTGTCTCGATCTGTCTGCTCATATTAATCAAATACTTAACAGTCACATCTTGAGCGATAGAGAGGTCTGGTGCTGGGACCATCATAAGATTAGGCAACTTCCCAAATAGAATTTCATATGGAGAAAGACGTAATGGCCCCGTGGGTGTGGTTCGGATAGAATGCAAAACAAGAGGCAAGGCCTCAGGCCACAAGAGTCCAGTTTGTTTGGTACATTTTTGCAATTTATTTTTCACAGTTTGATTTAATCGTTCAATTTTTGCACTTGACTGGGGGTGGGTGGGCACATGTAATTGTTGTTTTATGCCCATCATTTCACACATTTCTCTGCATACCCTTCCGGTAAAATGCGTACCTTGGTCAGAAAAGATAACCTGGGGAAGTCCATACCTGCAGACTAAGTCCTGCACTATCTTCTTGGCTGTTATACTAGCTGTTGCTGTGGCTACAAGCAATGCTCCACCCACCTGCTAAACAGTTAAAGTCAAAACATACTGCAATTGTCTTACCTTTGGGAACTGAATGTAATCAATTTGTACCACCTGAAATGGTCCCTCTGTGGCGGGAAGGTGTGATGATATTGTAGGCACTTTTCTACCTGGATTGTTTTGGAGACAAATTAGACAGCCTTGACAAAATTTAGAAGCCAATGCAGAGAATCCAGGGGCATACCAGTAGGTCCTGACTAAATTAGTCATTGCCGTTTTAGATGCATGGGTCAGACCATGAGTGACCTGAGCTAATGCAGGTAAAAGTGATCTGGGGGCCACTGGCTTGCCTTCTCTGTTGCGCCACAAACCATCAGCATCTGGCTGGCATCCTTCCCGCTCCCAGGTGGAGATTTCCTGTGGACTGGCGGTTAATTGCATAGAAATCAATGCTTGTGTATCAGGTATACATATTTCAGACATTACATACACTTGTTCTTTTAACATAGCCGTGGACTTTGCTATTCGATCCACTCTGGCATTTCCTTTTGACACCTCATCCCTGCCAGAAGTGTGGGCCCGGCACTTTATGACAGCAATTTGTTCGGGCTCCATTACTGCTTCTAAAAGCCCTCGCACCTTGTCCGCATGCGCAATAGGTGCCCCATTAGATGTTTGGAAGTTTCTCATTTTCCACAAACTTCCGAAATCTTGCACAACCCCGAACGCATAGCGCGAGTCAGTGTAAATGTTTGCAATTTTACCCTTTGCTATTCTGCAAGCTCTGGTCAAGGCTACAAGCTCAGCACTTTGAGCTGAGTGAGGGGCTGGGAGGAGTCTGGCTTCCAGCGTTTCAGTCTGTGTACACACAGTATATGCAGACCCCAGGCTGCCGTCTTCTCATCGTAAGCAGCTTCCATCCACGAACAGTGTTAAGTCTGCATGAGGGATGGGTTCATTGGTGAGGTCAGGTCGTGGAGAGAAATTCTGTGCTACGATTGCGAGGCAGTCATGTGTGTCTTGTGTGCCCTCACCTTCCCCCTCCTCCCTCTGAGTCTGGAAAGACTCATCCCTTACAAGCAGAAGGGTGGCGAGATTCAATGTATTGCAGCACTGGATAATGAGATTACTGGGTGCTAGCAAAGTCAGTTCCCGCTTAGTGAGCCGTGAAGTGGTTAAATGTTGTGTCTGCTTGCAAGTAAGTAAAGTAGCTACCGCATGAGGCACATACAGATACAATGGTTGATTCAGGACAATGGGGCAGATGTATTAACCTGGAGAAGGCATAAGGAAGTGATAAACCAGTGATATGTACAAGGTGATAAAGGCACCAGCCAATCAGCTCCAATATGTAAATTAACAGTTAGGATCTGATTGGCTGGTGCCTTTATCACCTTGCACATATCACTGGTTTATCACTTCCTTATGCCTTCTCCAGGTTAATACATCTGCCCCTATATCTGCAGATTTGTGAACTAAGATTGCGGCAGCAGCCACTGCTCGCAAACACACCGGCAAGGCTCTGGCAACTGGGTCCAAAACCGCACTGTAGTATGCCACAGGGCGTTGTTTATTTTTATGCCGTTGAGTTAACACACCTGCAGAATGTCTCATCGCTTTATGACAAAACAGGGAAAAAGCTTGTTATAATGTGGAATGCCTAGCGCTGATGATGGTGTCAATGACTCTTTTGTCCACAATTGTTCAGGGATTTCTGAAAGCCAGCCTGGCAGCGCCTGTAAGACAGGCATAAGCCTGTTGTCATCATACTGCCACAGGGCATCTCGTACAGCATCAGTGTGTTGCTCTGGAATATGCAGAAAGAATCCAGCAGATAAACAGCTGATATAACATCTAAGTTTTGCGAGGAGATCGCGACTAAGCAAACTGACAGGGGCACTAGTAGACAACAAAAAAAGCGTGTTTGTAAGAGGACATAGCGTGACAGTCAAGGGCTCTGAAAGCATCATTTCAACAGGACTGTTTGAGATTCCTACTGCAGTGACAGTTTTGTCAGAGGTAGGAAAATCCTGACTACATGCCATTAAAAAACAGAGGTATCTATTAAACAAGAAATTGGCTTATTATTTATTATTAAATTTATCGTGATTATCTGTAGCCAGTACTGTTACACTGGAGGCATGACCTCCTGTCAATCCCTATTCCTGGGACAGTGTCTAAAGTCCCTATGATTGTAGTTGTCAGATGATTTAAGTCTCCCCTGCACGGAGGGTTTTTTACAATCATGTGACAAGTGTCCCTTTTCTCTGCAGTTGTAGCACACTATAGCTCTCCGGGGAGCGGGTCCCCTCCCACTGGAGAGTGTCTTGTGAACTGGCTGAGCCGTCTGCTCAGCGGTTTTGATCTTGTACATTTATTAACTTCTGCCTGTTTATCCTTTTCAACTAAACTATTTTCGCAATCAGTTATGACAGGGAATGTTTTGCTAAATGCTGTTTCTAGTTCTAACCATTTGGCAACTAGCTGATCACTATTAGGCTCATCAGCAGTAGCATCCTATTTTAATTGCTGCATCAGGGACGTATAATCATTGGGTTTAAATACAGCAAGTAGTAATTGCAAAACATCTCTATATGTGGGCTGGTGAATATTTTTAGTTAGAACTAAATGATCCCACCCTGTCCTGGGATCTTTTCTAGGGTCGGGCATCGTTTCTGCTAGGGCTCTAAGGTCTGATGCCGCCCAGGGAACATGCATGGAGTATGTAACAGCCGGCCCCACACCCCCAGCTGGAGGGGCTGTGATAAGCCTGACCGGGTATAGGGTCGGATGCAACATACCAGGATCTGCAGGGGTTAAGGTCTGCGGTATCATGCGTTGACCTCGACCTCTGCCTAAAGGTGTTACAACGTAGTCCAGTGTCCCTGCACCAGAAGAATCTGGAGACTGAACATGAACTAAAGTTTCCTGTAGTGTAGTGTTATCAGAGAGGGAAGAAACGGCAGCAGCAACTTTCTACGGACCGTTCACCCTCTGCTCTATTTATAGAGGAAGGTGCAGAGGCAATGATCAGGGAAGTGTCTATTGCCAGTGTCCCTTAACTCTGTGGGTTTTGGATAATCTGATGCCAGTGGGGGTATAATGCCTCCTCCCTTTCTCTAATTTCCTTTACTGTCTGTTATTAAGTCTATATTTTTGCCGCATAAGGCGGAGGGTTTTGTATTGGAGGTGACAATAAAAGTGCATCAGCTACCCACAAACAATAAAATTTACATTCATTGCAACTTAACTTATTTCCTAAATTATTTAAAACATTTGCATCAAAGGTACCTGTAAGAGGAAAGGTTAGATAATTCTGTGTTCTCTTATTCCATTTTTTCAAGAATTTCACAGCCAAAACACCATGCTTGCAACTCATAATACTGGCCGGTGCACTCAGAGGGATCTCCCTCTTTGTGGACTGATTCTGCCCCATTAGCCTTTTCACTAGTGTACACAATTTTCTACTTCAAAAAAACCGGCTCTCATAAGCAAATGGAGTCTCCTGCCACTTGCAAGGAGATTAATCAATTGTTTTCAATACAGTAAAGTATACCCACAAGCGTCACGTCTGACGAGAGTACTAGACCTTTCTCTCCTCAGGCTGTTGTATGTTTCTTAACAAGAAAAAGCAGTCTTACTGATATATCTCTTATCAAACACCCACAATACCTGCCATGAGAGATGGTCTCACAATTTTCCTTATACCTTCATCATACCTTGGGCAAGAAAGAGTCACACAAATCTATTTCTTTTCCCTGCATTATAAAGGCTGATATGAGAAGTTTCACCTTTTCTCCGTCCCTGACACGGGTACAGAGTTCAGTTTACACACATACACTCAGTGTCATTCATCTCTTACATACATACATTGTAGCAAAAAAAACTTGTAATCAGTTATTGCATCAGTTTAACCCTATACAGTACCAACCTTCAATGCTTAGTAACACAACTGTATGTTATACAATGTATACTCTTTATATTATTGATGGGGAAAATAAGGTTAGAACCTGAAAAACGAGGAAAGCAATATATGCACAAGTTTGAGTATTGCAAAAAAATAGAAATAGTAATGATTACTGGAAATAATGGTGTTAGGTGTTAGTTTAAAAAGAAGTATTATTCATACATTTTATACAACACAGAAAAATATGCTTTTTCGTCTAGTTCTTACCTCAGGAATGAGGTTCTTTTCGGAGCGAGCACTGCACACACGGGACAGACGTGCTGTTTTGCTTATGCCGCAGAAAAAGGGAAGGTATGAAAAGTTTCTCACCTCACAGCGCTGTTTAGTTTCTGCGGCAGAGGACCCAGCAGTCTTGTTGTCCCATATGCGAAGTGAGTTGTCCAACCGGGCAGAAACACCAAATGTAATAGCAATCAAATCGAGGAGATACGCCAGGATCAGATGAAAAAGCATATATGGTTTATTTTGCATCTAGGCCCAGATGGTACTAGATGACATTAAATCGGCATCATGACTGGTGGCAGCAGCTGGAGTGCTAGTATTTGGTTCTGTAAACCAGTTGTTATCTATTTTTTAATTCACAGATCACAATTCACAAATCAGGGGTGCAGTGCACACAACAAGCAATGTAAAGAGCAAAGAATATATTTTTATTTTTTGGCGACACAGTTTGTCCCACACTCGTGGAGTTGGACCATTTTCACATACGGTAATAAACAACAATGGTGTGCTGGGGTGCAGTGCACACAACAAACAATTTTATTTTATTTTTTGGGGACGCACCTTGTCCCACACTGCGTGGAGTTGGACCGCTTTCACACACGGTACTATACAACTATGGTGTACTGGGGTGAAGTGCAAACAATAAACTATTTTGTTTTATTTTATTTTTTGGGGGACGCATCTTGTCCCACACTGTGTGGAGTCAGACCGCTTTTACACATGGTACTATACAATTATGGTGTACTGGGGTGAAGTGCACACAATAAACAATTTTATTTTATTTTTTTGGGGACGCATCTTGTTCCACACTGCGTGGAGTCGAACTGCTTTTACACACGGTACTATATAACTATTGTGTACTGGGGTGCAGTGCACACACCAAACAATGTTAAGAAGAGCAAACAAATTATTATTTATTTATTTTTTGAAGGGACGCAGCTTGTCCCACACTGTGTGGAGTCAGACCACTTTCACACACGGTACTATATAACTATGGTGTACTGGGGTGCAGTACACACAGCAAACAATGTAAAGAGCAAACAAATTATTTTTATTTGTTTTATTTTTTGGGGATGCAGCTTGTCCCAAACTGCGTGGAGTCAGACCGCTTTCACACACGCAGAGGGTGGGGCCTGCATATTCACTGCAGTGCCACTGTGATGGACTTAGGATGCACTCTGACTGACAGCCCCTGATGGACACTCTGACAGCCCCTGATGGACACTCTGACAGTTCCTGATGGACACTCTGACACAGCCCCTGATGAACACTCTGATAGCCTGCTTTAAAAGAATAGACTGACAGCAGAGAACGGCAGAGCTCTGCACAGCGTGGAAGCATGCAGGAAAATGACTCGAACTCTCGCGAGAATCGGACGCGGGATTATAGCCAGGCTATGTTCTGAGCTGTTCGGATTCCATGGAATCCGAACCGCTCATCTCTAATATAAACCAAGCTGCATCAGCAGACAACATTGAAATAAATATCATGGCAGCAGAAAAGGGAGTATTGAAAAGAAGATAGGTTAAGTAAGAGATGATAGGTTAAGTAAGAGACTAATAACCACCACCTTTCTGATACCTTCTAAAACGATTTCAACAGCATCTATAATATCTGCTGTGGACACTTTTTAATATATATTATGAAGAACCATATGTATTGCAGAGCCAAATGTGTTACCGAACGTATGTATAGCAGGGTATCCGTTTGGATGGTCAACCATGTTAAGGTCGACAGTCATTAGTTTAACCACTATTGGTCGACATTGACATGGTCGACGTATCCATTTGGATGGTCAACCATGTTAAGGTTGACAGTAATTAGGTCGACCACTATTGGTCGACATTGACATGATCGACATGGACATATGGTTGACACATGAAAATGGATGACACAGAACAGGTCAACACATTAAAAGGTCGACATGGCTTCTTTTTTTAAAATCGATTTTTAACTTTTTCATACTTTACGATCCACGTGGACTACGATTGGAGATGGTAACCTGTGCCGAGCGCATCGAGGCACCTTGCCCGCACCTTGGTGTTCCTTGTCATGTTACAGAAAAAATGACACCAAAAACAGTTAAAAAATCCATGTCGACCTTTTCATGTGTTGACCTGTCCCGTGTCGACCATTTTCATGTGTCGACTATTAGTCCATGTTGACCATGTCTATGTCGACAAATACTGCACTGAAGGTGCACTATCAGCAGCACACCCCCATGTACGGCGGTTGTGTTCAGTGACAGTTCCGCTGTCGCCTGTCTCCCACCGCCGCCTCTGTATGGGACGGGGAGCGGTGGCGCAGGCGGCATTTGCTGTTACACAGCCCCCTGTGCTGTAATTCCGCCTGTGAGAGCCGAACGGCCGCCGCGTCTGCAATGAAGGAGTGGGACTGGGAGCGCTCGTGGAGCCGCCAGCTTCCGTACACTGTAGCTGCTCACAGAGCTTGTAAGACCCGCCACAGCAATGGAGAGGGACTGGGAGGTGGGAGCGCCTGCATGTGAGTGTCTGGATGCCGGATCGCCCCCACAGGTGACACACACACACACACACTGTCCTGCAGGGGCGGGGTCACCTTTCCCCTCCATTGTCTCCCACTCCGTCATCTAACCTGAATTTGCTGGCTGCTGTGCTGCAACATGAGGGCTGAACGGAGGTCCGTCAGCCTCATTCTGTGACCTGGACGACTGGTGCTCTAGTGATGGGTAGCTCTGCATTCAGCCCAGCTCCGCCCCCTCTACTGGATTGACTAATGTTAGTGGCTCCCTGCACACACGCGGTGCGGAAGAGCTAAGCATACTGTGTGAATGCAGAGGAACAGTCCTGACACAGCAGTCCGGGAGGCCGATACCCTGCGCCGATGAGGGACAACATGGAGAGCAGACGCACAGCCCAGCCGCCGGTCATAGGAAGCTGCAGCTTCTGGATTCCCCACCAGGCCAGCCACCATCATGAAGATGTCAGTGCCCTGACGCCCAGCAGGCCACGCTATCGGGAGGACATCGCACCAGGCGGGATAGGCACAACCCAGCTTTCCTGAGTGAGGTGAGTATTCACATGATTTCAGCAGCCACTGCATTCAGTGTCAACTCCCCCTGTGTAACCCTGGCCTGTTGTTACATTACATGCTGAGGCTGTGAGGGGCCAGGAGGGTGAGGGGATTGGAGTGGGTGTCTATGCTGCTGCTGCCTCTGAGGGAAGTGGGATGGGTGACTAGGGTGCTGAGGGGAGTGGGATGGGTGATTAGGGTGCTGAGGGAAGTGGGATGGGTGCTGAGAGGAGTGGGATGGATGACTAGGGTGCTGAGGGAAGTGGGATGGGTGACTAGGGTGCTGAGGGGAGTGGGATGGGTGACTAGGGTGCTGAGGAGTGGGATGGGTGATTAGGGTGCTGAGGGGAGTGGGATGGGTGACTAGGGTGCTGAGGGGAGTGGATTGGGTGACTGCTGCTGAGGGGAGTGGAGTGGGTGACTAGGCTGGTGGAGTGCTGCTGAGGGGAGTGGATGACTGACTGGACTGAAAGGAGGGCAGGAAGCAAACTTTGGCAAGAGGGGAAGAATGCTGGCTTAAAGGGAGTGGATGAAGCTGATATGAGGGGTTCATGAGAGGATGCTGATGGCATGAGGGGAATAGGAGAGGAGGCTGAAAGCTGAGGAATGATAGGAGTGGGTGAGGAGGATGATATGAGGGGTGGGGGAGATGGAGGCTGAAATCAGGGGAGTAGGAGAGGAGGCTGGCATGAGATGAGAGGAGCAGGCTGCTGGGAGCGAGTGGGTGAGGGGGCTAATATGGGGTGCATGAAGGGAGAGGAGGCTGGCAGGAGTAGGCTGAATGCTGCTGGCATCAGGAGTATGAGACTGGCATGAGGGCAGAGGAGGCTGCGTGCAGTTAGAATTGGAGAGTGGGTGAAGAGAGGAGATGATTTTATGGCTGAGAGATGCGGGTCGGAGATATGGTGTGGCTGAGAAAAGCAGGGGGAGATATAGGTGTGGCTGGGAGACGGGGGTGACGGTGTGGCTGAGAGATACGGGGAGAAGATGATGGTGTGGATAAGAGATGCGGGGAGAAGATGATGGTGTGGCTGAGAGACAGAGAGGTAGAGATAGTGTGACTGAGAGATGTACAGGGCAAGAGGTGACACAAGTCTGGTTGAACCTCTGTTGTAAGATGATGACAATGGTTACATTCCTACAGAAACAGGTATCTTCCGGACCATGTGATATCCTTCATGAATAGTGAATACCGACTGAATATGCTGTCTGACCAGGGAGAATCCATTTCTTCAGAGGTTCCCCATTGTGAGAAACCACCATTATAGGTAAGGTGCATGTGGAATAGAATGGAATTCCAGTAGGCGGTGCTAGACACACCCCTCCGACGGTGCACCCCCTAATAAAATGTGTTGCGAACACCTGTGGTGATGCATTATCTGTCCGCCACCCTGAGGAGCCGAGTCACAGTGTGGGCGCCTGCTTGTTTGAGATGGAGGAGCTATGTCAGTGACATGGCCGCTACCTCTTGGTATGAACAGAGACAGCTTGCAGGAAGCTGAATCTAGGGTGACCTGCAGCGTGCAGGGACTTCCCACAATTTTTGAGAGCTGGTCGGGTGAAGCACTCTCCTCCTCAGCTCCAATAGCTACAGGTAGGAAGCACCTGCATCAGTCTGTACTGTGTGTGTCGTGCATATGTGTGGTGGCGGGAGGCATATTTAATAAATGTTGGCAGCTGCCTGTGTTTGTTTTAAGTGAAAGAGGTGTGTGTGTGTGTGTGTGTGTGTGTGTGTGTGTGTGTGTGTGTGTGTGTGTGTGTTTAAGTAAAAGGTGTGTGTTTTTAAGTGAAAGTGGTGAGTGTACAATACATCTTTGGATACTTTTGACTGGTATTTCAAAATGTGACAGCTGCTAGTGTGTTTATTGTAGTGCATGGTTTAGGTTACCAATGGCCTTACAGCTGTACTGGGGACTATATGGGGGAGATTCAATTCTTTTCACCTCTTTTCACACCCATTCTGTTTCTGCCCTCAGGGGCGTGGTATCATTATTTCAGCTTGCTACCTCCGGAGTATGGAGGCACCCATCCCTTTACACAGCTAAACCTGATCACTATGGGCGCAATATGCGCAATAACGGTGATCATTTTAGAAGGAAATTGGGCGTGATATGTCATTTGAATCTCACCCTATAAATTGTGTAAAAACATATATATACCACAAACTTACGCCACTGCGCGCGCACACACACTCACTCTCTATCTCTCCCTCCCTGACTGAGACACACACACACGCGCACTTCATGCCTAATGTGTAGAAAAAAGGGGGCTCTGTTGCTATAATATGTAACAAAGGGGGACTCTGCTGCCTAATATGTAAAAAATGGGGACTCTGCCTGTCTTATGTGTAAAAAGGGGGACTCTGATGCCGTAATGTGTAAAAGGGGGACTCTACCTGCCGTACAGTGTAAAAGGGAGCTATGTGACCACGTCCCTGTGTTTTTGACGCGCACCTGCGGCTTGCATTGGCCCTGCTTTATATTTGGTGTGAAGATTTGGGGGGGGGGGCGCCAATGCTCTCTCTTGCACACAGCGCTGTAATGTCTAGTTACGGCACTGATAGAGGGTGGCGCTAATAGACTTTCTGGCACAGGCACAAAAATGTCTAGTTATGGCTCCAGTGGTCACTGATGCTCTCTGTAGTATACGAGGGTCACTGATACTCTGTAATATATGGTGATCACCGATGCTCTCTGTAATATACAGTGGTCACTGATGCTCTCTAATATATGGTGGTCACTTATGCTCTCTGCAGTAAACAGGGGTCACTGATGCTCTCTGTAATATATGGTGGTCACTGATTTTCTCTGTAATATATATGGTGGTCACTGAAGCTCTCTGTAGTATACAGTGGTCACTGATGCTCTCTGTAATATATAGTGTTCACTGATGCTCTCTGTAGTATATGGCGGTCACTGGTGCTCTCTGTAGTATACAGGGATCACTGGTGCTCTCTGTAAAATATGGTGGTTACTGATGCTCTCTGTAATATACAGTGGTCGCTGATGTTCTCTGTAGTAAACAGGGGTCACTGATGCTCTATGTAATATATGATGGTCACTGATGCTCTCTGTGATATATGGTGGTCACGGATGCTCTCTGTAGTATACAGTGGTCACTGATGCTCTCTGTAGTATACGGGGGTCACTGATGCTCTCTGTAATATATGGTGGTCACTGATGCTCTCTGTGATATACAGTGGTCACTGTTGTTCTCTAATATATGGTGGTCACTGATGCTCTCTGTAGTGAACAGGGGTCACTGATGCTCTATGTAATATATGGTGGTCACTGATGCTCTCTTTAGTATACAGTGGTCACTGATGCTCTCTGTAATATATAGTGGTTGCCAGGGCCGTAACTAGGTGTGTGCGGATGGTGCTTTGCGCACAGCGCATTTGTGCTGTGGGCACACCACCCGCATACACCCCAAGTGGCTGCCGGCGCTGTCATCTGTAATGTATAATAGTGGTGTTGCGCCCGGCTCCTTCTCTGCTGGGCGCACTGCTGCTAATATACATTACAGCTGACAGTGCTGGGCAGTCGGGTATCTCTCTCTGCAATGTAATCCGCCCCCCTCCTTTCCTGTGTCTGTAATGGGACTTCCGGTTACTGGAGCTGGCTGCTGCGGAGGCTGAGCAGTGAAGTGTGCCACGCGTAGCTGCTAGGAAGGAGGGGGAGGCAGTATGTGATGACAGAGGTGGGGGCAAAGGTGAGCGCAAATCTTCTTTACATACTACATTCTTCACCTTCTGCTCTTCACCCTGACCTCTGTGCCACTGTGACGCTCTCTTCCCTGCTCCGTCTCCTGCTGCTATGTTATGAGAGAGAAGCACAGTGTCTGTTTGCTACGTTCTGACATTGGTACATTACTTATGTTGGCAAACACTTCTGTTACCATATCAAGTAGTGACATTTTTCTAAAGTAATAACTTATTTTTACCTCCAGCATTGTACTGTTTATTTTTATGTGTTCCCTTGGTGGTGACTGTGTAGTGGAGATCAGGGTCATAATGAGGTGTGGACGGATGGCGCTTCGCAGACACTGTGCATTTGCGCTGTGGGCGCACATCTACCCTCCGTAATGTGTAAAAGGGAGCTCCTGCCATCATTGTAAGAGGGGACGCTTCCTGCTGTACTGTGTAAAAGGGAGCTCTGCCGTACTGTTTAAAAGGGGGCTCTACTTGGCGTAATGTGTGACAGAGGCTCTACCTGGTGTAATGTGTAAAAGTGGCTCTACCTTGTGTAATGTGTGTAAATGGCGCTACTGTGCGGCATAATTTGAATAATGGAGACTACTGTGCAGCGTAATATGAATTGGTATTATTTTGTGGACACACCCTTTCCCCCACAAAGCCACGCCCCTATATGTTTGGCATACGCTTCGGCACACAATGGCCCTATTTTAAATATGGGGGGGCACCGATGCTGTTTCTTGCACACAGCTCTAAAATGTCTAGTTCCGGCACTGGTGGTTGCTGATGCTCTCTGTAATATATAGTGGTCAGTTAGTGCTGATGAGTGTCCGCTGCTGGGGCTGTAATCCTGTTATGTGACGGTTGTGCTCGCTTACGCAGCAGGAGAGTAAAGCCATTCTTCACTGCTCCTTCTATGTGATGCCTCTTCTAATGGCAAATGTAAATCAGCACCTACCGCTGACCATGTTGGGTACTCAGCTTCAAGGTGCATGGTTGGAGTATTAGAGGAAACCACTGAACACATAGGGAAGGGATCTCCCACAGCTGAACGTCTTCATAAAAAATAAAACAAAATACAAGCAATCGGCTAGTGGTTGATGGCAGGCACGGTGTGGCCCTGAGAGAGGGGGCCCCAGGATAACATATCCCCTGCTCTCCCCTCCTTAATCCAATCTGCTGCAGCGGTACACAATAGGCCTTTCATAAATTTCAGCTCCAGGCCCATGTGGACGTTAATCTGGCACTGGGCATATGCATCGCGGCAAGCTGCATTATACGCATTGTTGTGATAGGAATGAATGGCCGGCGTATGTGCCTTCATGAGCGCACTTTAATTTGCGGGCACATGAGTCGTTCTATCTATGCTGCTATGCATACGCATCACAGCTACATCTGTACATCAACTAGTCTCGTAATCTAGTCAGTTAGGCCTAATATCTCTGAGTCTCCCAGTTCTACATTTCACCTGGTCAGGGCTTGTGTGTGTGAAAGAATACTTTTGTATAGTGGTTATTTTAGTACAGACATTGGGTTTCAGGGTATCGGCATCTTCCATGCTGGTTGTTATGGTGCTGTTATCTCCCAGGAGAGAAATGCCTGGCTAAGGGATCTGTCAGACACACCACATGCAGAGGATCCTGAGAGGAAGCATTGTGAGGAAGTGGTGGGAGGCTTGCCTCAGCAATGTCAAAACTAGGGGGAGTCCAGCTTAGTACCTACCAGAATTCACCCTTTTCAATCTTCTTGAGCACTTCACTACACACTTCCAATGAAACACCCTTTCTGGGCTATTCTCTCTCACCATGACAATACATTTTAAGTACATTTTATGCAATAGTTTTTTGCTCACAATTTGTTCCACTACTTTGCTAACTCTACAGTATGTATAATTAATGTCATCTAACTGACATGGCATTATGATCTATAAATATTCATATTCCTTGACTGTAACATTACCATGCAGTATAATGATCTGACCTAATGACTTCCATAGGATGACTGCTCATACCGCAGCAAATCCATCTGACAGCATCTTCCAATGACACACCTACAGAAAGTACCGTATGTTGCTAGCTACCTGAGTCACACATATCACTGCCTACAGATTAATTAGTAGGAATTATGAAGACATTTCTTTATTATTAAAACTCATTTTATTTATATTTTTTTATATATCAAAGATATGTCTTATTTGCATTTTAGTTGCTTAAGACCCCTAACCCAAAACACAAGCTTTAGATAGCATTTTATAACCACATTTTCACTTATAGTCAGGAACTTTGGCATTGTAGCAATGTTTTTATAATTCTGCCTTATTAATAATATGATGATATACCAGTACTCTCATTAAGGTCAGAAGACTGTCCTCAATTGATCACCCAGAAACAAGTGCACATTAACCACAGCGCGTAACATGCTATCAAGTTTGACATCTGGTGCTAGAGGTATTTAAAGCAATGGCAGTAGGTAGGCTTTGACTGGTATATAATTTAGGTATTGTGTAATGTACATGATCGTTCCTTTTAAAACTTTTCCTTTGAACATTTCAATCTTTCAATAAAAAAATAGGCTATAAATATATATACGATACATCCAGACACTTTTTCTGAATGAATCAAGCTCAATTACACACAGATAATTAAAAAATAATTTTGTGGATAAAACAGTTTTTTTTGTTGTTAAATGATGTTTATTAAATACATAGGTGTTAGTCTATAAAGAGAATGCACGCAGACATAAACAAGACAGAGCAATTATCAGAAGCATTCATGCAACACTAACAGTGAAATATCTTGCGCATAACTCCCTTTTCTTTCTATTCACTGCCGAACTTGTAATTTCAGTCTAGTTCCTGTCATCCATTCCAGTCTAGGCTCAGCATTAGTGTAACAGTTTCATTTCTCCACCTCACCCTCAGGGAATTAACGCAGGGGGTTTAAAATGGTTATTATTATTTTTTAATGAATTTGTAGTGGCTTGCATTGTGTATTCTGTACGTGTTACCTTCGTAATAACACCAAAGCCAATAAGTAGTTAGTACGAAAGAGCAGGCCTCAAATCACATGGGGAGAACTCTGCAGCAGCAGACCAATCAACAACTAAGTTACAGAGAGGAATTTAACAGCTAAGGGGTCTATGTACTAAACCTTGGATGGAGATAAAGTGGACGGAGGTAAAGTACCAGCCAATCAGCTCCTAACTGTCATGTCTCAAGCTGTGTTTGAAAAATGACAGTTATGGGCCCTACACACTGATAAATCCGCCGCCGAGCTGCCCGACGGCGGATACGGCCGTCGGGCGACCCGGCAGCGGGGGGGCAGTGACTGGGGGGAGGGAAGTTTCTTCACTCCGCCCGTCACCTGGATCCATAGCAGTGCAGGCAAATATGGACGATCTCGTCCATATTGGCCTGCATACACAAGCAACGGGGCACCAGCGACGAACGAGCGCGGGGCCGCGCATCGTTCATCGCTGGTGCCTCACACTGAAAGATATGGACGGTATCTTGTTCATTAATGAACGAGATCGTTCATATCTTTCAGTATTATCTGCCAGTGTGTAGGGCCCATTAGAAGCTTGTTGGTTGGGACTTTAACTCCGTCACTTTATCTCCATCCAAGGCTTAGTAAATAGACTCTAAAAAATGGTAAATACACCAATTACTGTGCAGTTGGGAGTTTTATCGCAGCCCTCGTGCACCTTGGAAACGAGCACTGTGTTTTCCTTTGCACATGGAGCTACTTTGTGTATTGGTACACTATGGGCGCTGAAAAAATTCCTGGATTTCTCACAGAGAAGCACAAATTATATTAAAAATACATGTTTATTCTTAAAATTTCATAATGAAATTTGATCACAATAAATCTGTTCAAAAACATGAAAAATGACTGTAGAAAATAATGATAAAAAAGCATATAAAAACAGTGGAATTCAATTCGTGAGAACCATATGTAGTGAATGAATTCCATACAGATGATATCGCTATGGACTGAGGGTGTTCCATCTAAGGACAGACATGACACTAATAGTGGAACATATTATTGAAAACAAATAAAATAATATTAAAATTTCTATTGAGTAAGCCAATTGCTGAAACCTACTCAGATTAAGAAGGCACCAAAAACAAGAAAGATTTATGAATGAAAAAACATGGATAAATATATTTACTATATTATAACAATGAATTGTATTAGCACAGAGCCAATGGTCATATTTAAGAAAAATGTGAACTTTAGAAATCATCTTGCTCTGAAGACACTGAGAAGCATTAAGAGCTAACCTGGAGAATGCAATGTTTGGGACCTATGCTTATGGGTGTGGCCAGCCACCACATATCCTTGGCCAACCATTGGAGAATGCATGGCTGTTTTCTGAGTTTTTCAGAGTAGAACCCAATATAAATTCCCACTCTTCGTCAGTGAGAGAACTCAAATCTACAAGCCAAAAAGACCTAAGGTTGCACAAATGCCCCCTCCAGAAAAGACAGGAGAGAGAAGTAGGCCACCGAAACGGAGCAGCGCCCAAGTAGTGTAGGCACTAAGAATGGAACTGGAGACTAAGAAAAAAAAAGGGGTCAGATCCGGGAGGGAAATGTAAGCCGATTCAATATCAAGCCAGGAAACTGATCCAGAGGGAGCATAGGAGGCTGTAATATGGGAGAGATGAGAGGCGAGATAGTAGAGTTTAATTTCAGGAAGACCCCTGCCACCGGCAAAAACTGGTCTTTTCAAGGTGTTTGCAGCAATACGCGGGGGCCTGTGGTTCCAAATAAAACGGATAAGGGCTTTCTGAATATTGCGAAGGAAGGAGACAGGGACGGCAACAGGGAGAGTCTGGAAGAGATAAAGCCATTTGGGGACTATATTCATTTTGACGGCGATAATCCTGCCCAGCCATGAAATAATAAGACTATTCCAAGATGAGAGGTCAGACTGCATCTTGGAAAACAGAGGTGGGAAATGTTCACGGAAGAGAGAGTCATAATGGGAAGTGAGATAAATCCCCAGATATTTGATCCTTTTGGTTTGCCATTTGAAGGTAAAATTTGTCCTGAGGGAGTCGGCTTCTCGGGGGGGAACATGGAGCAGCATGGCCTCTGACTTGGAGTAATTAATCTTATAGCCCGAAACAACACCATAAGATCGGAGGACCGAGAATAAGTTCGGGAGAGATATTGCAGGTTGCGTCAGGGAGAGGAGAATGTCATCCGCAAAAAGAGAGATTTTGGACTCGGTATGGCCCACTTGAACGCCATGTATATCATGATGGGATCTAATTTGGGAGGCAAGCGGTTCAATTATAAGGGCAAAAATCAACAGAGATAGGGGACATCCTTGCCGTGTGCCATTAGAGATATGGACCGGGGCAGATGGGACACCATTAATTAATACTGTAGCGGAAGGGGTAGAGTATAGTGCCAGGAGACCAGTGAGGAAGTCACCAGACAAGCCGTAGGCTGTGAGAGCAGATTTGAGGAAACTCCAGGAGATCCTATCAAAAGCTTTTTCAGCATCTAAAGAGAGCACAATAGTAGGGGATCTCCTGGAGTTTGAGATATGAATAAGATCGACAGCACGTCTGGTATTGTCCCTCGCCTGGCGACCCGGAATAAACTCCACTTGGTCATAATGGATCAGGGATGTGAGATACGGGTTCAAACGGTTTGCCAGGATTTTAGCAAATATCTTCAGATCTAGGTTCAGGAGGGAAATAGGACGGTAGCTAGCACAGTGAAGTGGATCTTTACCTTCCTTAGGGATCACCACAATCCTGGCTTCCAACATCTCAGA
Source organism: Pseudophryne corroboree (assembly GCF_028390025.1). Taxonomy (NCBI): domain Eukaryota; kingdom Metazoa; phylum Chordata; class Amphibia; order Anura; family Myobatrachidae; genus Pseudophryne; species Pseudophryne corroboree. The sequence goes on along the minus strand of NC_086444.1, from coordinate 343,304,010 downwards.
GGGAAAAGGGTCGCCATGGAGTACCTGATTGAAAAGGGACTGGAGGTGGGGGACGAGGAGGGTAGAGAACTTTTTATAGTACAAGGCTGTAAAGTCATCTGTTCCAGGAGATTTGCCCGATTTTTGAATCAGTATAGTCTGAGCAATTTCCTCCGCAGAGATTTCAGAGTTAAGATGTTCCAAAGCGTTGTGGGATAATTTGGGGAGCTTAGCTTCGGAAAGGAAGCCAGAGATCAAGTCGGCGTGGGTCGGAGAGGAGGAGGGGAGGGAAGGAGAGGGGAGGTTATACAGGTCAGTATAGTAGGCTTGAAAAGCTGCTCTAATGGCAACAGGGTCATGAGTCAGATGGTTGTGTGGGTCTCTAATCGATATGATATTGTTTCTCGCCCTAGTAGATCGTAGTCGTGAATCCAGGATCTTGTCTGCTTTGTCCCCCTTCTCATAGAACGTTTGGCGAAGCCATTTAAGACATGTAGCCACTTGTCTAGAAAGAAGGAGGTCAAGTTCCGCCTTGACTGTACGAAGTTCAGATAAAATAGTCGGGTCAGGAGACGCTTTATGCTGGGATTCTAGGTCATGGAGTTTAAGGGAAAGTGCGTTAATCTGGGTGAGGGATTGTTTTTTATTCTTGGAAGCCATGCTGATCAGATGCCCCCGCAGAACCGCTTTATGGGCCAACCAAAGAGTAGATCTAGAAACATCCAGGGAGTCATTGAGGGCAAAATAATCGGAGAGCTGGTCGCGAAGATGGGACAGGACTTCAGGGTTGTGAAGTAGAGAGTCGTTAAGGCGCCAAGTCATTGGACGAGGGCAAAAGAGTAAGCCTGAAATATCACAGGAGATGGGAGCATGATCAGACCAAATAAGTGGGTGGATATTGGCTGATTGAAGATTCAGAGCAAATTCATAACTGAGCAGGATCATATTGATGCGGGAGTATGAATTGTGGGGTGAAGAATAAAATGTATAGTCCCGAGCAGACGGATCTCTCATCCTCCAGGAATCGTAGAGGAGTTGGGACTTCATGAGACGGAGGAGAGACCTAGAGTGGAGGGAGTCCGAGGAGGGGGCTGAGGGTACAGAGGCCGAGCGGTCCAGTGTGGAGTTTAGAACAGAGTTAAAATCCCCCGCGAGATTGAGTTCTCCTTGTCGAAATTGGGTTATGAGAGTGTCTAGTTTGGAAAAAAATAGATCTTGACGTTGATTTGGGGCATATATGTTAACCAACGTACATAGCTTATTATTTAGTTTCCCCACCAATATAAGAAAGCGGCCCTCTTTGTCAGTATGAGACTCAATAAGTTCAAAAGTGAGGTGACGAGCAATCATAATTGCAACCCCTCATTTTTTGGCACCATGGTCACACGCATGGAAGGAGTCAGGGTATAGCTTACATCGTAGTTCAAGATGGGAGTTGTGCAAGAAATGAGTCTCCTGGAGGAAAACCAGGTCACCCTTGTGGAGCTTAAGAGAGGCAAAAAGTTTTCCTCTTTTTTGGGGGCTATTGAGCCCCTTTATATTAAAAGAAAGAACCCGCAGACCCATGGGCAATCAACCGAGAGACAGGCAGAGTAGAAAAGGTGGTGGACCGTAGAGATGGCGTGGAGGAATGGAAAGATGCATGTAGGAAACAGAAAACAAGAGATATTGTGGCGGAAAGGAGGGAGAAAGTAGAGAAAGAAGGAGATCGGAAGGGAGGGAGGGACAGTTGGTCATCCGGCAATCGAGGCCAGGACCATTGGCGCCGACAAAAGGAAGGGATGCTAGATGTCTGGAGAACATCTAGGTCAGCTAAAAGGCAAAAAGCCCCGAGGGGGCGCGGCAAGGCATCTGAGTGGTGCATCTCAATGGGAATAGTGGGAAGTAACATACAAACAAACAATCCCCTCTTGGGGAACCTGAGGGATAAGCAAGAAGTAGAGGCAAGACTGAAGAGCAGGTGGAGCAAGAACAGGAGAAAAGCAGGGAGGGAGTGAAAAAGCAGGGTATCACGTTACAATAAATGCTGTCAACATAGTTATTTGAGCAAAATTAAAGGTTATCAAGGTTAAAACATAAAAGTTCTGAACACAACTTCAAACGGCTCCCCGAAGGGGGAGTATGGCCATTATAGACCATCATAACTGGAGATATCAGGTAACAAAAGTTGGGGTCTGGTGACAAGTCAGGTCACCGGAGGTGGAGCTGAAAAGGTCGTTGTTGCCGGGACCGTAGACCATTCCGAACGGGGAGGTAAAGGTGCCATCCTCTGCTTTGGAGTGATTGGGGGTACGGTGGAAGAGTCTCCGTCAGTGGGGATGCCTACTTTGGACAGTAGGGATTGAGCCTCAGACAGGTTTCTGGCAGTCAGCAATTTCCCTTGATGCCAGACCAGGATGCGGAATGGAAAACCCCAATGGTATTTGATGTTGTGCTGAGAAAGTTTCGAAGTGACAGGTTTAAAGTCCCTGCGTTAGCTAAGGTGATCGGGGAGAGGTCTTGAAAGATCTGCAAGGGGGCATTCTCGAAGGTAACAGAACTCAGTTGGTGTACCTCCTTCATAATGGCCTCTTTCGCAGTAAAGTAATGCATTCTGAGGATAACGTCCCTGGGTCTGGAGGAATCCTGTGAGCGAGGACGAAGAGCACGGTGAGCACGGTCTAGAAGAAGGTGATCTTCGGGGGTGTCAGGGGAGAGCTGGATAAAGAGGCGTTTAAGGTATAGGTCGAGATGGGAGGACTCTACATCTTCTGGGACACCCCGGATCCTCAAGTTGTTTCTTCTTGCCCTATTGTCCTGGTCCTCATGATCTTCCTGCAGTTGAGAAATATCTTGGCGCATCTGCTGGAAGTCGGTCTCGATGGATTGTTGAAACGTCACCACCTCCTCGACTCGTCTCTCAAGTTGGTCAGTTCTGGAACCGATCTCTGCAATGTCGGACTTCATCGCGTGGAGGGTTTGGACAGAAGTTTTAACATCCCTTACTTCCTTGAGAAGGGAGAGAAAGTCTCGCCGCGTAATGGGCGCAAGATCGTCAGCTTCAGATTCAGAGTCGGAGAGTCCATGGGAATGGTCGGGATTGTCAGGTCTATATTTGACAGGGGCGCCTTTTTTAGTGAGGAAGGGTGTGAGGTCAGCTCCCTGAGACTTTTTACCTCCTTTAGGCATCTTGCGAGGGCGTAGAAGGCGAGAATAATTGACAAAGAAGTAGGTAGATGGGTTGCTCCAGTAGCTCGGCTCAGGGCCAAGAGGGGAGAGACAGGACGTTTAGGGGTGAGACATTGGGGGGGTCAATAAAGAGCACCAGGCAAGTCACATATCAGCATAGGGGAGAGAACTGTGATTCTGTAGGGGCCCTGCGTGGCTCAGAGAAACAGGAAGGGTCAAGCAAATAGGTGGAAATATAAAAAATAAAAATATAAATCCTGGTGCAAATGGAGCCTTTCACCGCAGGGGGGAGCCAAACAGTCAAAAATAAAGCCTGCAGTGCACAGAACCCAGCTTCCCCTTCAGGGATGAAAAAAAGAAAAATAAAGCCAAAGAAAAAAAAAGTATATATATATATATATATATATATATATATAGATGGGCCACCTGTGTGGGTACTCACCCCCCTCCTGGGGCAATGCAGGGGTCACAGAAGGCAGGGGGAGTCTGGTCACGGTCCAGCCAGTGACCAGGACTCCTATAGCTCTGCTCAGGTAGGGGGGAGATCCACCATGGGAGCCGCCACACAGGGCACCCGGACGGCCACACTCCTCAGGCACAGCTGTTCAGGTAAGTCCCTGGGGGAAGTTGCAGCGGGGGCGGAGAGGCCGGCAGCGTCAGCAGCGAGTGGAGGACGGAGCTGTGCGGGTGCCCGGAGGTCCGCGGCGGGCGGCACAGGGTTGGGCGCAGCACCGGAGCCTGGGTGTCCGGAGGTCCTCTCTTGTCCTCCACCCCGAGTCCCGGCCAGTAGTAGAGGCGATCAGGTGGCAGTGGGGAGCGGCGGGTCCGGCGCTGGCAGGGAGCGCAGCAGGAGACACGGCAGTAGTATCGTCGTGGGCGGCTCTGTCTCGCCGCCCGCCAGGTCTCCAGAATCGAGGTCCCGGCTCAGTGGACGTGGGAAGGCCACAACCCGCGGAGTCGGCCTAAGCCGTCTCCCGATTCCGCGTCGCTTACCCACGGGAGTGAGGGTGGTTAATTTAGGAGTGGGGGACTGATGGGGTGGGGAGAGGGCTGCGTTTATGGTGACTAGGAGGCTTTTTTCAAAGGCAGCAGGCCGGAGCTCATATTGAAAGCAGTCACCTCAGTTGGCAGCCAAGCCACGCCCCCTGTCCTTTGTGATTTTAATTGCAATTCTAGGTACATACCAGTGTTATTAACACCAGAATGTACCCGATAAGTTGCGGGATGTATTGTAACCACAGTGTAATGCATAGTACAATTCACTATTAAGAAATAGTGATCCTTCTACTTAAACTACGCTACATATTCAATTAATAGACACAGGCCGCTCCAGAACTAAATGAGTAGTCCCATCACTCTACTTTAAATGAATATGCCCAACCATAAACCCACTATTAAATTAAATAGTCCCCAAATCAAATAAATAGATCCCACTATCACACTACAAATAAATCAAAAGCTCCCACCTACCATTACATGACTAACCCCAACCCTCATGCTACAATATAATTAATAGCTTAGACCCCACCCACCAACCTCCCCCTACACTTATACCCCTTTCAAACCGCAGCAAAAATCTGGGATATTGCTGGGTAAACCTGGGTCACAGTTCGGTATGAAAGGGTTAACCCGTTTCCAGGGACCCAGAAATCCAACCCAGGTAGTTTCCCAGATTGGTCTGCGAATGACCCGGGTTACAGTGCAGTGTGAACGGGTCCCATTCACTGCATAGGGAGAGCAGCATTCCAGGCACTTGGAGATGATGTCATCTCCAAGTGTCAGCAGAGGAGAAGCTCAGGCAATATCCAAGGTCCAGCCAGTGGTGTGAACAGGTTTCAAGCCACTGTGACACGGCTTGAAACTGGAGTTCAGTGACCAGGACTGGACTCGGGGTTTCAGTATTAAAGGGGTGTTACAGATGGGTCCATGGTTATCTTGGCTAGTTTGCTGCGCCTAGGCACAACATGGTATATTAATATAAACCAGTGTCGGACTGGGACATAAATGGCCCACCGGGGAAATGCAGTGGTAGGGGCTCATGCTTAAGGGTGTGGCCAGACAATAGTGGAGGTGTGGCCAACCGCCACAGAGCCTTTATGACAATGTATCAGATTAATAACAGCAATGCACTGTAGAAAATACACCATAGTCCTGTGTAGTATAATGTAACATATGTATAATGTATAATTAAAGTACACTAGGATAGAGTTTGGAACCTAATCCCAAGAGGAGGTGGGCCCACAGGCAATGGGGCCTACCGGTGGTTTCCCCTGTTCCCCTGTGGGCCAGTCCGAGCCTGACATAAACCCTTCATCTATTGTTCTCAGCTGCAATACAATACAGAGAACAATACAGCAGGGGATTAAGTCATTACTGCCGGGGATTAAGTCCGACTGCCCAGTCTCAATTAATCCTATTAAAGGTCAAAATAAACATGGACCCATCTGTACATTAAAAACCCTTTCCCCCGCCCTCATTCTAGCATCCCTACTCGAATGGGTATCTCTATTGGAGATATTCAAGAACAAAATAGAGCAGCACTTGTATAAAGTGACAAATTGCTGGTTGTAAGCCTTCTATAATAACTGAACCAGGTAGTAGTTAGTCCCTTGCTGGTACTTTTTTCTGCACATTACTCACTTTATTACTGAGTAATACTGAATTCATGTTAAGAATTTGTGATTAGATTTTTATTAAGTAACCCAAGTAGTGCTGACCTGGTTAGTATACCTACAGTAGGAAAATTCCGCTACTTAAAACCTCTATTACAGTTCAGGAATCACAGTGCACAAATATGTTTGGCTTAGAATGGTCAGGCATGCACTAAAGCACATCTATGAATGCAATATTACAGTGCACTACTGCAAGCTAATAGTTGCAGTACTAAAAGCTCCCTGGCCATTCCTCATCACAGTTCACATTATAAACAAACATCCCTCTTGCTTCCTCTAGCCAGCTCTCATTTGTCCCTTACTTTAATTCACTTGATTAGTGAATGCAGAAATAATTAGGACTAACGGCCATAAATGATATTGTGGAAGTCTACAGCAGTTTTGAATTAGTAATCTTATTTAGTCAGTAACAGTATTTCCTCTGCCATTTTGGGGAAATAGCTTCTACAAAGAAACAAATGACTGAGGAGGCTAAAATGTGCTGAATAGTCCTAAAATGGCTGAATGCTTTCAATTTATTACAAATCCAGTATGTGTTGGTGAACAGAAATGGAGCTGTAAGCATCCCTAAGTGAATAGACTCTACAAAGTGTATTTACCCAGAAGGGCTTTTAAAGTTGCTATGAAAATATCCGCTTTCATTCTTGGCCTAAGAAGCAGAGGCACAGCTCTGACATAGATAATGTAGACAAAAAGTGTTTCTTTAGCCTGCCTTTGGGTATGCTACAGTACTGCATCCTCTGTGCACCCATCTAGTGAACAATAAAATGACTCGCCTTGACAATTCCATCTGCGAGCTATTGGGGCAATTTCCTTTTAATAATATACACATACATTTTCAGCTCTATTGAGCTGTAGTCTGATAAACATGAGGGTGGTCAGGACGCAGCAATAACAACTGCTCATTAAATATTGTAATAAATGAAATAAATCTGAACATTTCACAGTAGTTACTGCTGAAATAAATCATTTTTGAAAATGATATATTCCATGTTTTCTAAAGCAGGCTTTCAGCAGACTAGTTTATGGGGAACTTTTGATACCTGCTAGGGGCCCTTAACACCAGGCCCTAAGAGACGCACACAGACTCACAGACAAACTAATGCACACTATTCAGAATAAATAAACCAACAAAAATCAATGGCAGTTATTATTCTCATACAAAGAAGTTTGTTAAAATTTTAAATTGCTGGCAAACTGTTAAACTCCGAGCATCCTGCAAATGTCTGCCATAGGAAGAGGCGCCTACTGTAGATGCATCATCGCATGGATAGTTATAGAATGGAGAGAGAAAAAGTACCAGCCAATCAGCTCCTAACTGCCATGTCACAGCCTGTGTTTGGAGCATTTTATCACTCTCCAAGCGATGATGCATCTCGCCCCATAGGAGGTGGCAAGTGGTATTCTTCATCCCTGTGTTTGCAATTCACTACTAACATAAATCCTCCTGTGAGATTGACATTTCAGCAAGGGAATGGTTAAATTCATCTCCTAAAGGCCCCCCCTACCTCAGCAATCACAAAAACAATTCACAGATTCTGTGATTCCCCCCCCCCCCCCCCCCCAATTTATAGATTCCCCAAACCACCAATCTACGCCCATACATACATTACAGATATTGGTGGTCATTCCGAGTTGTTCGCTCGCTAGCAGTTTTTAGCAGCCGTGCAAATGCTATGCCGCCTCCCACTGGGAGTATATTTTAGCTTAGCAGAAGTGCGAACGAAAGGATCGCAGAGCGGCTTCAAAATAATTTTGTGCAGTTTCAGAGTAGCTTCAGACCTACTCAGCGCTTGCGATCACTTCAGACTATTCAGTTCCTGTTTTAACGTCACGAACCCGCCCTGCGTTCGCCCAGCCACGCCTGCGTTTTTCCTGGCACGCCTGCGTTTTTTCGAACACTCCCTGAAAACGGTCAGTTTACACCCAGAAACGCCCTCTTCCTGTCAATCACTCTGCAGCCAGCAGTGCGACTGAAAAGCTTCGCTAGACCTTGTGTGAAACTACATCGTTCGTTGTAATAGTACGACGCGCGTGCGCATTGCGCCGCATGCGCAGAAGTGCCATTTTTTTTGCCTGATCGCTGCACAGCGAACGAAAGCAGCTAGCGATCAACTCGGAATGACCCCCATTGTCCAGTGATTTGCAGATCATTTTCAGCAAATACAGATCTGAAAATCTTGAAAGGCGCATCAGTTTAGTAGAAATTTTCTGCAAATCTGCTGAACGTTATCATACACTAGCAATTTACAGCCCCAATTGATCTGTTAGATCATGTTGGACAACCTGATTTAACAATCCCAATACATTTTTGGTCTGAATCTGCAGTCTGTAAAACCCATACATTGCATATTTATTTGCATAATCATCTGCAAAACGTCAAATTGCCCAAATTGATTTCTGATGTATGGAGCCCTAAACACACTGATTGCCTGCACAGTGAGTACCCTGATATATTGCAATTTACTGTTAGTAAACATCCCTGCTAGATCATTAAGTGGTCTATGGGCCTAGTTCAGCATGAGTTTTGGTTGTGCGACTATTTGCACAACTACAGCTCATTACACTAACATGCGTAAGGGGGTATCCGGACTCCAGGTCGACAGCACAAAGGTCGACACACCTTAGGTCGACGCCAATTGGTCGACACACCTTAGGTCGACATGGACAAAATGTCGACATGGACAAAAGGTCGACAGGAACAAGGTCGACATGGAAAAAGGTCGACATGAGTTTTTCACGATTTTTTTCTTTTTTTGAACCTTTTCATACTTAACGATCCACGTGGACTACGATTGGAACGGTAAAGTGTGCCGAGCGAAGCGGTAGCGGAGCGAAGGCACCATGCCCGAAGCATGGCGAGCGAAGCGAGCCATGCGAGGGGACGCTGTGCACTAATTGGGGTTCCCGGTCACTCTACGAAGAAAACGACACCAAAAAAACATAAAAAACTCATGTCAACCTTTTTCCATGTCGACCTTGTTCCTGTCGACCTTTTGTCCATGTCGACCTAAGGTGTGTCGACCAATTGGCGTCGACCTAAGGTGTGTCGACCTTTGTGCTGTCGACCCTCAGTCCCAGACCCGCGTAAGGGCACCTAGCACAGGGCAAGTCTGCCCCGTGTGCCAGGTCCTGCCCCCTGCTAAAATATGAACACTTTGCTAAACAGTGAAGCACTCGCATGATAAGGGTAGCTCCCTGCCTACACACCCTAGCTACGTAGGCACTCGGTGGGTTGCCATGCTTTGGGTTGCAGCGGCTGCGTGTGACATCATGTAGCTGCCGCAGCCTGCTCCAGAACAGGTCTGGACATTATTATTATTATTACATTTTATTTATAAGGCACTACACGGATCAGTACGTAATCCCGCTGGACGGGATCCCGGCGGTCGAAATACCGACGCCGGAATCCCGACCACATAATCCCGACAGGGGTGGCGAGCGGAACGCAGCCCCTTGCGGGCCCGGTGCCTTGCTACGCTCGGCACACTATTATACTCTCCCTCAGTGGGTGTCATGGACACCCACGGAGGGAGAATATGTCGGGATTGTGGCGGTCGGGATTGTGGCTGTCATGATTCCGGCGTCGGTATTTCGACCGCCGGGATCCCGTCCAGCGGGATGTTGACCGCATCCCGCACCACAAGTGTTTCACATCGCCATACAAAGGACAGCACAGGAAGACAAAACTTAACATTACAGTAAATTAATAACAAAAATAGAGTACAGGTAACAAAGAGCACCACAATTCTCAAACTATAATACAGTTTAAATGTAAGTAGCGAGTGAGTGATCAGCTTACCACTAGGATCTGGTGGCCATAGCTAGAGATGAGCCTTTACCAGCAGGAGAAAAAGCGGGTAAAGATGGTCGCTGAGTAGGATAGGGCTGTGACTGAAATGTGTTGAAAAGAGGGTATTGACAACAAGAGGAAAGAGGGCCCTGCTCTGAGGAACTTACAATCTAGTAGGAAGGGGCAACAGACAAATGACATGAGGTGCAAGCAAGCGGGAGGTAGCCTGATGGCAGGATGTAAGCAAAGCAGAGATGGTCAATGCATGAGGCAGGGGGATGGAGGAGCAGCCTCAGGACTAGGTTATGCATTGGAAGGGTATGGTTTGATGAATAGGTGGGTTTTCAGTGCTCGTTTGAAGCTTTGCAAGGTCGGGGAGAGTCTAATGGAGTTGGGGAGCGCGTTCCAGTCTATGTTGTCTGGACCACGCCCCCCCTGAGCGGTGCATTGATGCCCACAAAACACCCCTCCCACCGGGACTTAGACAGCGTTCAGACGCAAGCACAGTTTAAGACCTCACGGTGTGCATGCATGCGTAGATGTGCTAAAATCGTTAAATAGTGATTTTAGCACTTCTCTGTATCAAGCTCAATTAGGCCCTATGTACTATAGGCCCCATACATAAACAATCAATTGGGGCAATTTGGCATTTTGCAGATGATTGTGTAAATAAATCTGCAATGGAATCCGACCAAAAATCGATTGAGATTGTTAAATCTGTTTTTTTCAACATGTTTAATTTCATAGATTAATTGGGGCTGTATATTGCTAGTGTATGGTAACAATCAGTAGATTTGCAGACCATTTCTGTAAACTTAAGCGCCTTTCAAGATTGGCAGATCTGTATTTGCTGAAAATGATCTGAAAATTAATGAAAAATATCTGTAATGTATGACTACAGATTGGTGGACTGGACCAATTTTTGGGAATTTGGGAAAAAAATCTCCACATCTGCAAATAGTTTTTTTGTGATTGCTGATGTATGGGGGCGTTATTGGCCAGTTCACACTAACCGATCCCCGCTGACGCCGATATTGGCGGCAGCTGGAACCCGGCGGGGTGCCGGCATAGGCAAGTTCATACACACTTGACTTTGCCGTCGGGGAAGGGAGCGACGGTGGGGGAACGATGGCCATGCTGCAGATGCAGCAAGGCTGTCGTTAACGAGGACCTCCTTCATCTGTACATGTCAGACAAGAGAGGGGGTCATTAATGATGCACGGGAGCATGCATCTTTAACAACGTTGAATGTACACACTGCTCGAGATTGTGAAAGATCTCACTCAGATTGGCCCTTCTGAGTGAGATCTTTTACTTTTTCATCTAATGTGTATGTGTTAAGGTCTCGGAAAGAGATAAACTAGACTGAGATAAAGTACCAACCAACCAGCTCCTGTTATTTTTCAAGCACATCCTGTAACATGGCAGTTAGGTGCTGATTGGTTTGTACTTTATCTCCATCCACTATACCTCTCTTCAAGTCTTAAGGGGGTACTCACGGAGCGATATTCTAAGCAATCTGACTAGATTGCTTAGAATATAAGACTGATTGCTCCGTGTGTACCCCTTACAGCGATATCGATGCGCAGCCCCACACATCGCTATCGCTGCTGCTAGATTGGCCACCCGCTGGGTGAAGTGAGCGGCCCCCCCGTCTCCCCCCGCACGATCAGCACACATCGCGCTGTGCTGAGCGGTGGGAGAGATGTGTGCTGAGCGGTTCGCTCAGCACACATCTCTCCCCGCATTGGCCCGTCTATATGGGCCTTTAGTTTATAGACCCCTTTGCTCTATCTTGAGTTCAGCTGCAATTAATTCAATCCTGTTTCTGCTCTTTAGGTGTTGGTGTTATAGCTGCTACCTATTCTTTAACTAGTATTTTTGCTACATATTTGTAATAATTTTCTAATAACACTACAACTATTCCTGAATGCATTACCATGGTTATTTAACTGTCTCCCTCTCCAACCCAATATGCTCCAATACGCTATTTACCAGCGTGGACCACTGTGCAGTGCTGGTACTCCTATACTCCTAGAAATAATGAGGGGGGGGGGGGATGAGCCACTCAGTTAGTTGCAGATCTAGGGAGATGCATTATTACATGTCAATAGCAAAACTAAATTTGTCCCTAGCCTACCTGATGGACAATTTACTTAACAGAGCCATTAAAATCCCAGGAAGCAGTTTGCTTATGGTATAGGTTTTAGCTTGTCTTATCACTTCCTTTTAAACAGTGAATGATTCTCTTTCTTCTGGACCATTTTATGATCCCTGGAGATACAGATACAATTTATCACCAAGATGTGACAGGTCGACTCAGTGAAAATTAAGTTATAGAATTCTCCTATGCAGTTAAAGTTAACCTTGTGCTAAAGCTACCATATGATTTTAGAACTAATCAGCCAGATGCATCCACATTAATGCTGAGTAACTGATTACTCAACTCCCTAGTAGGTCAATGGCTACATCCCGGGGAATACAGTAGTAGTAGTACTAGTAGTGCAGCCCAGAACTACTCGTGTGTAGGGGATATCTGGTCTTAAAATCCATGCATAAAGGTCAATGTACGTACAGTACATGCACAGGGCTGGATTACGGAGTGGTTCAGGAGGTAAGTACCCCCGGTACCTCTCCCCCCTCACTGAGAGGGACCCAGGCTACCAGCCACAGATTGGATCTTTATTGCTGATCCAATCTGTAGTGTGTCAGCCTGTACCGCCAGCCACTGACACGCTGACAGCTGTCATACTGATGGCGCTTTAGAGCAGTGCTGGGCTGCTGGTGGCTGGCTGATGGGATATGAATTTGCATTCTGCAGCTGCGCAGACTCTCTGTAACTGGCCGGTGTGCAAGCTGTAGGGAAGGGGGGTGCAGGCAAATGGAGGATCAGTGCAGGGTTCTGCTGTCATTTGTCAGCAGTGGACCATCCTCTCAGCATTGCCACACTAGGTTGTTGGGACTTAAATGTTGGTCCTTTTATTTGTTTGGGACTGAAATGCTGGTCTTTGTTCAGTTATAACTTGCTCATGTTACCTGTATGGTCGTACAAATTTTTTCAGGAATAGCTCTGCAGTTGTTCTAGCTGTTAGATCTCATACAGGACCCGCTACTACAAATTTGGTGCAAAGGTCAATTATAAGGGCATACTGATAACCCTGGTGACTGTTGTCCAGCTTGAAATGATCCAGCGCTACTATATCTAGAGGGTATCTACCAGTGGCGTAAGTTCGCCCCAGTCGCCCGAAGGCATGATATATGTTGGTGCCCCCCCTACATACTGTATACACACACACCCTTCATATGTAGCTATCCGGCACTCATGTTGAACAGTAGTAGCGTGCTCAGGTGCCTTTCCAAATAGTAATATAGATACACATAAAAAGTGGACGGCACTCCAAGTCAGTCATTACAATAAAACAGACACCAGCATACCTTTTATAGCACACCTACAGTACTCCCTCACCCACCAGTGTGTCACAATGTAGATGCTTTGGCGCAGTGGTGTGCCGATATACGGTATATATATAAAAAACACACAAACGCCTCTTTCACTTAAACACACACACGCCTCTCACTTACACTCATGCCTCTTACTTACACACGCCTCCTTCACTTAAACACACCTCCTTCGCTTAAACACACACAATCCTCACTTACACACACGCCTCTCACACACACGCCTCTCACTTACACATGCTTCCTTCACTTAAACTCAAACACACACGCCTCCTTCATTTAAACTCACACACACGCTTCCTTCACTTAAACACACAAACATGCCTCTTTCACTTACACACACACACACACACACACACACACACACATGCCTGTCTCACACATACACAGACACACACCTCTTTCACTTAAAAACACACACACAAACAAAAACAAACACATGCTTCCTTCACAGTGCTGCCAACATTTATTAAAGACCCCCCAGCACCCCTCCCCTTTCCAACTACACACACCCCCACAGTGCAGCTTAAGGCAAGTGCTGCCAGTGCCTACCTGCTGCTATCAGCCCAACGGAAGAACAGAGACCTTCACTTGGCCAGCTCATCTGGAAGGGCCTGGCAGGAGCTGCGTTCTGGAGCTCCCCCTAGCTGTAGCCACAGCCAGCTTTCTGTATATACTAGAAGGCAGCTTCCGTGTCACTGACACGAAAGCTCCTCGCAGCGAACGATCTTCAGGGTCAGGCAGCGGGAGACAGTGGAGGAGATGTGCCCCCTTGAGGTCAGGAGCCCGGCGGCAGCCGACTCCACTGCCTCCCAGAGTTCCGCCCCTGGTATCTACTCTGAATGAGATGAAGAGCTACTTTCTGAAAGGATGTCGGGCTTCTTTTCATGGCACAGGCGGTGCAATTTTCAAAACATCTTCTAATGTCTGTCCGCATGTCTACCCAGTAGATTCTTTTACTCAGGATAGATTCTCTTGCTAACTAAATGCCCCAATTGATTATGATATGCTGGCATCAGTACTTGCACTTGCTGTTTTGGTACTACAATTTGGGTAACCCATTGATGAGTAGGATTGATACTACAACAGTCCAGTAGTCGCTGCCTGATAGACAACTGATCCCAGTGTTTTAACAATTCAATTAGCTCAAGGTTAGCTTCCAGCCTTTCAGATTTGTTCAGCTGACTGTTTGTGTTGAGACTCTCGATTAAATTCTGCAGAAATTGACTTTCTACCTGAATTCATTGTCAGTTAATGTCCGGTCTGGTTTGTTTGTAGTTGTCAGATGTCTGCATGGATGAAGGTGTGGTGGACAGTGTTAATGTCGGTTGTTTAATTGACTTATGGAAAAGGCAGGGATTTCTAAAGTCTCCCATTCATCCAGTCTCCACCCTCTGTCTCTTCACTGACAAGAAGGGGATACGGTCATTCGGTTGACCACACTTAGGTCGACAGTCATAAGGTCGACCACTATTGGTCGACATGCAATAGGTCGACATGGCCACTAGTTCGACATGGTCAATAGGTCGACATGTACTAGGTCGACATGGAAAAAGGTTGATATGCTTTTTGTTTTATTTACTTTTTCCTACTTTACGATCCACATGGACTACGATTGGGAATAGTAACCTTGGCAAAGCATGGCGAGTGAAGCAAGCCATGTGAGGGGACAGGGTGCACTAATTGGGGTTCCCCGTCACTTTACAAAGAAAACGACACCAAAAAAAGTTTAAAAAACTCATGTCGACCGTTTTCCATGTCAACCTTGTTCATGTCGACCTAATGACCATGTCGACCTAGTGACCATGTCAACCTAATGCATGTCGACCAGTAGTGGTTGACCTAATGACTGTCAACCTAAGTGTGGTCAACCTAATGACCCATACCAGACAGGAAGACATGATCAAGCAACTGAATATAAATGGATTGCTGTGAAACTTGATGGCATATTGAATGTTAGATAGCCTTGATACCCATAATTCCTCTAGCACTCCCACTTTTCTGTAACATTCCATACTAGTGTAAGGAGCTCTAACTTGAATGCACTATAATTTTCTTCATTCTGTCCAGGTTCTGACTAGCATATGCTATTACTCTTTCACATCCTTCCTGTACTTGTGCCAGGATGGCACCCAAACTCTGAGTGCTTGGCATCATTGGTACATAGAAAGTGTTCTTGTGGTTAGGATAGGCTAAGAGTTGGTTCAATTAGGAGGGATTTTAGTAGTTCAAATGATGCCTGCTGTTGGCCAGATTAGGTTACTGGGGCATTCTTGAATCACTTAATTTCTGGTTTTCCATTTAAACAACTTGTGCGGAATACCAGCTATTTTTGCTAAATTTGCTATGAATCATCTATAATAGCTCATGAATCTAAAAAAAATTCTGACATCCCGGATATTTTGTGGAACTGGCCAGTCCTTGACAACACAGATTTTCTCTGTCAAATGTTTTTCCCTTGGTGTTAACTGTGTGTCCCAAATACTATACTGTCACCTTCAAAATGGCTTTACAGTACTTTGAGACCAAGCTAGTTGCTTGAAAACTTAATTCAAGTGCTGCATTTGTTCTCAATATGTTTTAGAAAAAATTATGATGTTGTTTAAATAAAGCAGGACCTTCTCAAAGTTTCAGTGCCCCAAACACTACTTCATCACTCTTTGGAAAGTTGCAAGGGTATTCCTAAGCCAAAAGGCATCCAGTCAAGCTTAAATAACCCCATTGGGGTGGTAAAGGCCATTTTCTCACAAACTTCAGGAGCCATGGTCACCTGCCAATATTGGCTGGTGAAGTCTAACATGGAATAGTATATGAACATTTTCATTGCAGCCAGCAATTCCTCTGTCCTCAGTAGGGGATATGCATTCTGATGAGTGACCTGGTCTAGTTTTTGATAATGACACAGAATCACAAACCACCATCTTTTTTTATACTAACACCAAAGGCACTGCCCAAGGGCTGTGTGACTTTCTGACTTTCCTTAATGACCCCGGATTCCTTCATTTTGTCAATCATTTGCTTGGCAGTTTAGTATAAAGCTGGGTATAATGGCCGATGCCTTTCTCAAATGGACTGAACTGTTACCGTTGGTACAGTATGTAGTGTTGGACCCCTTCAACATTACCAAAATTGTTGGGTAAGTTAATGAAGGTTTGTTTGTTTTTTCATTTTGCTAGACTATCTGTTCGGCTCCCAGTTTGTCCTCTTCTGGAGCATCTGGACCTCCAATCTCCTTTGACCAAGCAAATTTCTTCAACTCTTCTGACTTTGTGCCAATTTTTCCAAAACTCTATTGTGTTACTGTAGCTTCAACTCCTATTTTATTTTTGGAATGTCATTTGTATCAATCTGGTTACTGGACGATTTTGGTATAGCTTGATGGTGGTATTGTGGTGATTCAATATTTGCACATGTACATTTCTATTTTTCACTCTTACTAACATGAGAGCCACAGCAAACTGATTCGTCCTGCCTCTTCACACGGCTCCACAATTGCCTCAATCTCTTCCACCAGGACCAAAGCTGATCTGATGTCAAGTAAAGCTGACAAAGTAACCCCATTTATTTGGATCTCCAGAGATGGGCATTTTCCTACATACTGCAGTCACTGGACTGCCAGCAATTGCATTTCACTTGGCCGCATTGGTGGCAGCGTCGGCAAATTGACCTACCCTGAGCATTAAATTGATCAGAAGGCCTGAGTTCGAATATGGGGAGTAATTCCAAGTTGATCACAGCAGGAATTTTGTTAGCAGTTGGGCAAAACCATGTGCACTGCAGGGGAGGCAGATTTAACATGTGCAGAGAGAGTTAGATTTGGGTGTGGTGTGTTCAATCTGCAATCTAATTTGCAGTGTAAAAATAAAGCAGCCAGTATTTACCCTGCACAGAAAGAAAATAACCCACCCAAATCTAACTCTTTCTGCACATGTTATATCTGCCTCCCCTGCAGTGCACATGGTTTTGCCAAACTGCTAACAAAATTCCTGCTGTGATCAACTTGGAATTACCCCCATTGTCTTTGAGTCAAAAATCTTAGACAGTCTTTCAAACATTTCCTCTGCCATCTTCTTCTAATCTGGTGGCAAAGAGATCACCTCCCAAAGAGCGGAACCCTTCAGTTGCACTGCGAGGATTTCTACTTTCTGTTGAGCACTGAGCAGATATAATCTGAAAATCATGTGTATCTTAGCTTTAAATTAAAAAAATGTGCTTGTGCCAGGTATTGAAGGATCGCCAGAGTAGCTGGGGAGCCATGAGGCCCCAAAGTAATTTGTCATTGTAGTCAATGGATTTTCTTCAGGCTGTCTTTCCCAGCCTCCTGAACTGGCTGGTTCGAGATATCCTTAACTGCATTAGAGAAGTACCACTTGCTTTGGTCTCTATGGAATTATCCTGTTCAGTTACACTAGGGTTTTTGTAATACACTAGTAGCCAATGTGAAGGTCCAAAGATTCACTCACTTCTGGAGTAGGTTGTTCTTTGGAATTTTGGTACTCTTGTATTTTAACTAGCAAAGAGTCAGATGGTCTACCCCCCAAACACAGTAATTAACACAGAGTAAAGTCACAATCACTTTATTTAACAGGAACTCTTTGACAGCAGGGCTTTTCCTCTTTTCACCTCTTTTTCACCTGGAGATGTCTATAAATATACTTTATACTCGAAAACAAACTATTTCAACAAATAGAACATATGGGTGGCACATAAACATGTTCCAGAAATTGTGGTTTAGGATTACCTTTAAGTGAGCAGACTAACTGATATAAAGACACTTAAACAAGAGGGCAAACCAAAACTAACTTTTGATTATGTACTGTACATTCATAGGAACAATAACTATACTTACCTATATTCTGTTTCGTTACACAAACTATGTTTTACTCAAATTAACTCTTTGAAATTACAGCAATATTAAATGTATAGTGTTTAAAACCTTCAGTTGCACACAGAAAAATAACCTTTTCAGAGCAAGCTTTAACTGTACTCAAAAATATACATCATAATCGATACAATCCATAGATGAGGCTACAGCAGTGTTTCCCAAACTTTCTTGACTCACAGGGCCCTAGAGTTTCAGCATTTTTTTCACAGCACCCCTAGGATAATAGTTTTTTAATGATACAGTTGTAATAAAATATTAAATTAAGTAAATTGTGCCTACCTCTCATCCTTAGGCTATGTACACATCAGTGCAATGTCCACATGATGCGACATTGCCTGTGACAGGAATCTGACAATGGCAAGTGCATACACACTTGCCGATGTCGGGTGCAACGAGCAGAGCCATGCAGGTCCAACTGCTGCATCTAGTGTACACACTGTACAATTTCGTTAGGAACTGCCCGATATCAGGTGGATATAGCAGTGGCATGCAGTGAGGTCAGTGGCTGGTGAGGCACTGCAGCCATAATGTCCACCAAATTCTGCCGATTACCCCTACCGCCGCTGAGACAATGTCCGCTACTGCCCATTAGCCGATGCCTGCTACCCCCGCCAATACCAATGGCTTACAAACTCATGCACGATCAACTGCCCCGGCCCTCCACCACTAATTTGCATCTCAGTCAGATGCCGCCACCGCCGCGAATTCCCACAGCCTGCCTACTCATCAAACTTGTGATGGGCAGGCGGCTAATATATTGTAAATTTTTATAGAAAAAAAATATTAGTGTTTGGGACTGGGGAGGGAGTGGGAGGAGGACATGAATGCAATTTTGTTGTCCAG
Source organism: Pseudophryne corroboree (assembly GCF_028390025.1). NCBI lineage: Eukaryota > Metazoa > Chordata > Amphibia > Anura > Myobatrachidae > Pseudophryne > Pseudophryne corroboree. The sequence goes on along the minus strand of NC_086444.1, from coordinate 343,285,211 downwards.
GGCTACCATTAACTTAATAGCACCGTGGGTGTGGCGCTATTAAGTTAATGGAAGTTCTGGACAACACAATAGCCAGCAGCGGGTGACGCCAGAGAGAGGATGACAGCTGTGGGTGACAGGAAGTGGGTGACACCATGGAGAGGGTGACAGGAAGAGCGTGATGCCAAGGAGAGGGTGACAGGAATAGCATGATGCCAGGGAGAGGGTGACAGGAAGAGCGTGACACCAGGGAGAGGGTGACAGGAATAGCGTGACACCAAGGAGAGGGTGACAGGAAGGGCATGATGCCAAGGAGAGTGTGACAGAAATAGTGTGACGCCGGGGAGAGGGTGACGGGGAGGGTGACACCAGGGAGAGGGTGGCAGCAGTGGGTGACAGGAAGTGATGCCAGGGAGAGAGTGATGACAAGGAGAGGGTGACAGAAAGAGTGTGACGCCAGGGAGAGAGTGACATAAAGAGCATGATGCCAGGGAGAGGATGACAGGAAGAGGATGACTCCAGGGAGAGGGTGACAGGAAGAGCATGACATCATGGAGAGGGTGACAGGAAGAGGATGACACCAGGGAGAGGGTGACAGGAAGAGTGTGACACCAGGGAGTGGGTGACAGCAGTGGGTGATGCCAGGTAGAGGGTGACAGGGAGGGTGGCAGCAGTGGGTGACAGGGAGTGACACCAGAGATAGGGTGATGACAGGAAGAGGGTGACAGTAGTGGGTGACAGGGAGAGGGTGTCGCTAAGGAGAGGGCGACATTAGTGGGTGACAGGGAGAGGGTGATGCCAGGGAAAGGTTAACAGCAGTAGCAGTGGGTGAGAGTGTAAAAGAGAGAAGGAAAGGGTGATGGGAACAGTCAGTTAATGACAATTATATTGCTATTTACTTACATGGACCTGGGCCTAGATCTGCAGCCTGGCTCCTCCTTTGCTGTTAACTCCGGGGATCGCCAGTGACAAGAGCAGCTTGAACAGGAATCCGTCATCGGAGAAAGAGTGAGAGAAGAGTGGAGGAGCTGGTGATCATGGCCCCTCTCCCCCCACCCCACCTGTCTGCCCAGAGTGCACTCAGTGACAGCAGCAGTTAGTGATTGTAGTTACTAGTGGCATGAGACTGGTGGGTGCAAGGAACGGGACTGGGGGCTCTCTGGCTGCACTGCACACAGGGAACTTTCTCTGCATACATTTTTCTGGCTGGTGCTGCTCCCCTCTACCGTGTCTGCCACTGTGCCAGGCAGGGCCGGTGCAAGGTTTCACAACACCCTAGGCAAAACTTCTGCCTACTGCCCCCCCCCCATCCCCCCCCCGTCACAATACCCTCTTTCCACTCAGGAAAGGGGAGACAGGTGAGTCATGAGTCAAGGTGTGTGAGGGGTGGATATAAGGCATCAGGGGAAGCAGGAGAGAGAGTGAGGGAGTGAGAGAGAGACAAAGAGGGTTTCAGGGAGAGAGAGAAAAAGAGGGGGTAGCAGGGGAGGGAGAAAGGGGAGAATGAGCACGAGAGACAGACTGTATCAGGGAGAAAGAGAGAAGAGTGAGATAGCGAAAGAAGGTGTCAGGAAGGGAGAGAGAAAGAGGAGTGACAAAGATAAAGAGAGAGTGATGGTGTCAACCAAGTAGAGGGGAGGTTTTGGGAAACAGTGAATGAGCACAGCAATTTCAGTCAAAGTAGTTAGAGAGGGGTCATCAGGGGTTAAAGTGATGGTAAGGGGACTAGTTCCACCACCTCCATTTCCCTGCACAGTAATTCCAACAGAAAAACCTGCCGCCATCACCTACATCAATAGATGTGTTAGTGATGAGCTGCAGCCACCTCCCCCTTCCTCAGGTCCTGGTGGCTCCATGGTCCTCCTCCACCTACAGCCCTCCCCTCCTGGTACTCACACATGCTGTGTCTGTTGGACAGCATTCATCCCCTCCTCAGGGTTTAGTAGCTTCCTTTTCCATCACGGTGTATGTGAGGTCATGCTGTCACCGCTGCTGAAGTGAAGAGGAGCCATGAAGAGGAGCAGGCTCTGTGCATCTTGAAGACAAGATGAGAGGGGGCAGGAGCGACAATAGAAGTGGGGAAGCTGCTGGAGGGATACAGGGCATGTAGTTGCTGGAGGGACACAGGCGGTGAGCTGCTGGAGTGACAGAGGCAGAGATGTATATAAGGGACACTACTATTGTGGGCATTATGTGTAAGAGGCACTACTCCTGTGGGCATTCTGTATATAAGCGGCACTACTACTGTGGGCATTATGTGTAAGGGGCACTACTACTGTGGGCATTCTGTGTATAAGTGGCACTACTACTGTTGGCATTTTGAGTATAAGCGGCACTTCTGTGGCCATTATGTGTATAAGTGGCACTACTGTGGTCATTATGTGTAAGTGGCACTGCTACTGTGGGTACTGTATATAAGGGGCACTACTACTGTGGGCATTTTGTATATAAGTGGCACTACTACTGTGGTCATTGTGTGTATAAGCGGCACTTCTGTGGCCATTATGTGTATAAGTGGCACTACTGTGGTCATTATGTGTAAGTGGCACTACTACTGTGGGCATTCTGTATATAAGCGGCACTACTACTGTGGGCATTATGTGTAAGGGGCACTACTACTGTGGGCATTCTGTATATAAGTGGCACTACTACTGTGGTCATTGTGTGTATAAGCGGCACTTCTGTGGCCATTATGTGTATAAGTGGCACTACTGTGGTCATTATGTGTAAGTGGCACTACTACTGTGGGCATTCTGTATATAAGCGGCACTACTACTGTGGGCATTATGTGTAAGGGGCACTACTACTGTGGGCATTCTGTATATAAGTGGCACTACTACTGTTGGCATTTTGAGTATAAGCGGCACTTCTGTGGCCATTATGTGTATAAGTGGCACTACTGTGGTCATTATGTGTAAGTGGCACTACTACTGTGGGTACTGTATATAAGGGGCACTACTACTGTGGGCATTTTGTATATAAGTGGCACTACTGCTGTGGTCATTTTGTGTATAAGCGGCACTTCTGTGGCCATTATGTGTATAAGTGGCACTACTGTGGTCATTATGTGTAAGTGGCACTACTACTGTGGGTACTGTATATAAGGGGCACTACTGTGTGGCATAACATGTATAGAGGGTACCACTGTGTAGTGCAATGTGCATAAAGGGCACTACTGAGTGATGTAACCTGAATAAGGGGCATTACTGTGCGGTGTAATGTGAATATAATTGTGCTACTGTGTTGTGCAATTTGAATTGAAAGTACTTTTACAGTATATGACCATGTTGCTTCTTTGTGAGATCAATGTCCCTTTTTAAAGCATGGGCACTAATTTATAATTTGCAGGGGGATGCCGAAAACACTAGCACTGGCCCTGACTCCTCTTAATGTGTGTGTGTTGGAGGGGGGTTTGCTAGGTAATGGAGTTCCACCACCTCTCCAGGACCACTTTAAGCCCTTTGGGTCATAGAACAGTCCACATCAAAATGACATCAAATAATTAGCGTATATTTCATATAGCAGGTGGAGGTGCGCCCAGAGAGTAAATATAGTATTGACAGTAAAAAGAGAGAAAGAAACTCTCTTGTTGGGACACTCTTGTCTATGATAAAAACGGAATTAGGCCCTCATTCCGAGTTGTTCGCTCGTTGCCGAGTTTCGCTATATTGCGATTAGTCGCTTACTGCGCATGCGCAAGGTTCGCAGTGCGCATGCGCTTAGTTATTTTACTCAAAAGTTAGGTATTTTACTCACGGCATAACGAGGATTTTTCATCGTTCTGGTGATCGGAGTGTGATTGACAGGAAGTGGGTGTTTCTGGGCGGAAACTGGCCGTTTTATGGGAGTGTGCGAAAAAACGCTGGCGTTTCTGGGGAAAACGCGGGAGTGTCTGAAGAAACGGGGGAGTGTCTGGGCGAACGCTGGGTGTGTTTGTGACGTCAAACCAGGAACGAAACTGACTGAACTGATCGCAATGGCTGAGTAAGTCTGGAGCTACTCAGAAACTGCTAAGAATTTTCTATTCGCAAATCTGCTACTCTTTCGTTCACACTTCTGCTAAGCTAAGATACACTCTCAGAGGGCGGCGGCCTAGCGTGTGCAATGCTGCTAAAAGCAGCTAGCGAGCGAACAACTCGGAATGAGGGCCTTAGTTAAAACTTAACTCTTATTAGTTATAATTAGAATAGATATACGATAGCCTCTGAGATAAATTTCACATGGTGCATAACACTAGAAAGAAATTTCTAGGGTTGGCGAAAATATCAGGAATAATATTAAGAAATTTGAGTTCAATTACTCAATTCAAAACATATAGGCAGTCCTATATACATATATTGATAGTCTGATACTGTTATAAAATTGTCCGTAACCTGAAATACAGATACAGTAATAAAAAGCAGGATGCTTCGATATAAGGAGTTTCATCAATTATACGTCAGACTGACACTATATTAGGCCGAAGCAATTTCCAGACAAAATAAATTAGTAACACATGTATGTAGTCACAAAATACATGAGTGGTATATGCAGTCCATCTCAATAACCTGGATGTTAATGGTTAACAGATTCCCTCTGTATGGTAACAGACAATAGTGTGTTGCTGAACTGGCTAACAATGTGTCAATGTAAAACTTAATGTGATACAATGCTGCTGTGTAGGAGTGGTGGTAATGAAAGAAACAAAATAAGTCTGCTGCATAGATGGGTACAATGTATAAGTTAGTTAGCACTGAAAATATTACTGATCAATTTAGATTCAATGGTGTATCTACCACAATAAAACCATGTATGGGTACACTCAGGGGTGATAGAAAAGACAGTCTCACGGTGCTGCTCTTTCCTATGCAAAGGGTCGCAGTGATGACAGAGCAGGGCTGTTTCTAGCCAATTTGGCTCCCAGTGCGAGATTTCAAAATGCGCCCCCCCCCCCCCTCCCCATTGACATTAAAAAAATGCGCCGACCCCCCCCCCCCCCATAGATATAAAAAAAACATACGTGCGCGCTACTGACAATGGGGTGTGGCCTCATTGAAATGGGTGTGGTCTCATTAAAATGGGCGTGGCCTCATCTGATATCATCACGGCCACCACAGGTAAAAAAAGTCCCCCTTTTACACATTACGCAGGCAAGAGTCCCCAGTTTACACATTGCAGCAGGCACGTGTCCCCATTTTACACATTATGCAGGCAAGAGTTCCCATTTTACACATTACGGCAGGCAAGAGTCCCCATTTTACACACTACGGCAGTTACATGTCCCCATTTTACACATTATGGCAGGCACGTGTCCCCATTTTACACATTATGCAGGTAAGAGTCCCCATTTTACAGATTGCGGCAGGCACGTGTCCCCATTTTACACATTACGCAGGCAAGAGTCCCCATTTTACACATTACAGCAGGCAAGAGTCCCCATTTTACACATTCAGGCAGGCACGTGTCCCCATTTTACACATTACCCAGGCAAGAGTCCCCATTTTACACAGTGCGGCAGGCACGTGTCCCCATTTTACACATTATGGCAGGCACGTGTCCCCATTTTACACATTACGCAGGCAAGAGTCCCCATTTTACAGATTGCGGCAGGCACGTGTCCCCATTTTACACATTACGCAGACAAGAGTCCCCATTTTACACATTACAGCAGGCAAGAGTCCCCATTTTACACATTAAGGCAGGCACGTGTCCCCATTTTACACATTACCCAGGCAAGAGTCCCCATTTTACACAGTGCGGCAGGCACGTGTCCCCATTTTACACATTACGGCAGGCACGTGTCCCCATTTTACACATTACGGCAGGCACGTGTCCCCATTTTACACATTACAGCAGGCATGTGTCCCCATTTTACACATTGCGGCAGGCAAGAGTCCCCATTTTACACATTTTGACAGGCAAGAGTCCCCATTTTACACAGTACGGCAGGCAAGAGTCCCCATTTTACACAGTACGGCGGGCAAGAGTCCCCATTTTACACAGTACGGCAGGCAAGTGTCCCCAATTTACACAGTGCGGCAGGCAAGTGTCCCCAATTTACACAGTGCGGCAGGCAAGGGTCCCCAATTTACACAGTACGGCAGGCAAGAGTCCCCAATTTACACAGTGCAGCAGGCAAGTGTCCCCAATTTACACAGTACGCAGGCAAGTGTCCCCAATTTACACAGTACGGCAGGCAAGTGTCAAGTGGGGGGGAAGGAAGGGAGAGAGAGAGAGAGAGAGAGAGAGAGACAACTTACATATGAAGGATCTTCCCACTCTTCGGGTCGGCCGTCTGTCCTTCCTCGCGCCTCCTCCTTCCAGCTTTCAGCATCCTCGCGCCTCCTCCTTCCAGCCCTCCTCCATCTTCCCGAGTACTCCTGCTCGAGGGGCGGAGTTTCATGGAATGACGCGATTGCGTCGTGACGTCAAGACGCAACCGCGTCATTCCGCGAAACTCAGCCCCCGAGCAGGAGTACTCAGGAAGATGGAGGACAGGGAAACAGGGACCAACAAAGTGCCGAGGCGGGCGCCCCGTACGGTTGCACGGCTCGCCCGCCGCAAGAAACAGCACTGTGACAGAGTGAGCATGTCCGCAGAGCCGGAACTCTAGAGAGGAGACAGGGGGTATATAGAATGTCTCCTATTGGAATAATGGAGTCAGATTATCCCTGTTGAATTTAATTAATTAAATTAAGCGCAGGGACACTGCTGACACATGATCCAATGACAGTACTCTGGAGAGGAGAGGTAAAGAGATGAGATGAGGTGTGGGCAGAGGAGAGGTATAGAGCTGGAGAGGGGTAGAACAAAGTTCTGGTGAGGTTGTGGAGAGCCGCTGCTGCCTGCTGTATGTGATGTATAGTTACAGTGGACAGCGGTGAGCGCGTCCTGCCGCTTCTGTGACCGGATAGTAGAATGAAAGAGCGGGCGGCTGTGGAGAGCGGTCGAGTCAGCAGCGTGCCCTGTTGCAGTGCCCTGTTTTGAATTCAGTCATTAAACTCAAATTTCTTAATATAATTCAGTTTACAGCATGTTAGAGCCCATTCCTCCCTGACCGCAGTGTCCTGCGGGAGGTTGGGGTGGACAGTGCATGCTGTCAACGCTGCTGTCTGTCCTAGTATGCAAACAGCAGCACTGGCCAGGAAAGTGTATGGCCAGGAAAGGCTGAGGGTAGCCCAGCAGCTTCCAGACTTCTGGGCTTGCACCCAGCGTGACGGTGGGCAGCATCACATTGGGGACATGGCCTAACGGGACCGAGGCCATGCCCCGAGGGTCCCGATCTGGTGGTTTTCCCGGTGCTTGGAGATTACATCATCTCCAAGCGCCATCCACAAGACATTGCACCCAGGTGCAGTGTAAACGGCGCTGACCCGGGAATGGAAAAGTGGAAAATGGGTCCGTCTCGGGTATGATCTGGCTTGGAACCATGTTCCAAATGGGATCCGGTCTGAAGATCGACAGTATCTAGGTCGACAATGTTTAGGTCGACCACTATAGGTCGACAGTCACTAGGTCGACATGGATGGAAGGTCGACAGGGTTTCTAGGTCGACATGTGCTAGGTCGACATGTCTAAAAAAAATCTTTTTTTGAATTTTTTCATACTTAACGATCCACGTGGACTACGATTGGAACGGTAAAGTGTGCCGAGCGAAGCGGTAGCGGAGCGAAGGCACCATGCCCGAAGCATGGCGAGCGAAGCGAGCCATGCGAGGGGACGCGGTGCACTCATTTGGGATCACGGTCACTCTACGAAGAAAATGACACAAAAAAACACCTCATGTCGACCTTTAGACCTGTCGACCTAGCACATGTCGACCTAGAAACCCTGTCGACCTTCCATCCATGTCGACCTAGTGACTGTCGACCTATAGTGGTCGACCTAAACATTGTCGACCTAGATACTGTCGATTTGATGAACCACACCCGTTCCAAATACCAGGTCAGACCAGAGACTTCTAGTGGAAAAGGGGTATAAGAGTGTTTGTGCCACTAAGTCTTTGTCAGTAAGGGGTGTCTGTTATTAAGACATTTACTAAGCAGTGATAAAAGTGGAGAAGTGAGCCAGCGTAGAAGTTACCCATGGCAACCAGTCAGCATTGACGTAACATTTATAATTTGCATACTATAAACATATACAGAACAGCTGATTCGGTGCCATGGGCAACTTCACCACTGGCTCACTTCTCCACTTTTATCACTGCTTAGTATTTTTTCCCCCCGTATGTATGTGCCAATAAGTGGTGTCTGTGTCCGTAAGTGCCATCTGTCAGTAAGTGGTGTCTGTGTCAATAAATGTTTGTGTTAGTAAGGTGTGTCAGTAAGTGTTTCTGTGGAATGTCTGTGTTCATAAGTGATATCTGTCAGTAAGCAGTGTCTGTGTCAGTAAGAGGTGTCTGTGTAGTTGTCAGTAAGTGGTATCAGTAAGTCTGTGTCAGTAGGTGGTGTGTGTGTCAATAAGTGTGTCAATACGGTATTTCAGTAAGTGTCTGTGTAAGTAAGTGAGTCTATAGGGTATATGCAATTGCGGTCGAATTCCCGAAAATGTCAAAAAACTGGAAATTTTCGCCCAAAAAAAAAAATTCGACAATGCAATTCAGTACTTTTCGTCAAAAAAACGGACTTTCAAAATTCGACTTTTTGAAATTCGACATTTGTCAAATTCGACATTTCTGCAATGGTACAAATGCGGCAATTCGACAAAAGTATATTCAATTGAAGATTGTAAATTCGACAACAGTGCTTTTAGACAGTAAATTCGTCATTTTCAATCCGCCATACTTTGCTGGCGGAATCTAATAAAAAAAATTAAAAACATGTTTTTTTGTGTGTTTTTTTTTTTTGGTAATAGCATATCTATTTATATTAGAAGGGATTAGGTACTTGGTTTGTCTATTTTGGAGGCACAAGTATTATTTATATATTTTTAAAAATATTATTTTTTATTTATTTATTTATTTTTAAATGGAATGGTAAAAACCAGGGGGGGGAAATGCGTGGGGTCCTCCCTCCTAAGCATAACCAGCCTCGGGCTCTTCAAGCCGGTCCTGGTTCTAAAAATCCGGGGGGAAAACTGACATGGGATCCCCCGTATTTTTAAAACCATCACCAGGCTCTGCGCCTGGTGCTGGTGCAAAAAATATGGGGGACAAAAAGCGTAGGGGTCCCCCGTATTTTTTACACCAGCATCGGGCTCCACTATCTGGGTAGATAATGCCACAGCCGGGGGTCACTTTTATACAGCGCCCTGCGGCCGTGGCATTAAATACGCAACTAGTCACCCCTGGCCGGGGTACCCTGGAGGAGTGGGGACCCCTTCAATCAAGGGATCCCCCCCTCCAGCCACCCAAGGGCCAGGGATGAAGCCCGAGGCTGTCCCCCCCATCCAAGGGCTGCAGATGGGGGGCTGATAGCCTTTTGAAAATTGAAAGAATATTGTTTTTTCCAGTAGTACTACAAGTCCCAGCAAGTCTCCCCCGCAAGCTGGTACTTGGAGAACCACAAGTACCAGCATGTGGGAGAAAACGGGCCCGCTGGTACCTGTAATTCTACTGGAAAAAAAATACCCAAATAAAAACAGGACACGCACACCGTGAGAGTAAAACTTTATTTCACACATGTCGACACACACATACTTACCTATGTTCACACGCCGACCTCTGTCCACTTGTCCAAGTAGAATCCACGGTGTACCTGAAAATAAAATTATACTCACCTGATCCAGTGTCCTGTGGTCTTTTATTATAATCCACGTACTTGGCACACAAAAAAGAACACCCGGACCAGGCGGACTGAAAGGGGTCTCATGTTTACACATGGGACCCCTTTCCCCGAATGCAGAGACCCCCCCGTGACTGCTGTCACAGAAAGGTCTCTTCAGCCAATCAGGAAGCGCCACTTCGTGGCACTCTCCTGATTGGCTGTATGCGCGTCTGCTGGCAGACAGCGCATCGCACAGCTCCCTCCATTAGTTTCAATGGTGCGAACTCTGCGGTCAGCGGTGGGGTTACCCGCGGTCAGCCGCTGACCGCGGGTGACCTCACCGCTGACCGCAAAGTTCCCACCATTGAATATAATGGAGAGGCTTTGCGATGCGCTGTCTGACAGCTCAGACGCGCATAGCCAATCAGCAGAGTGCCACGACGTTGTGCTCGCTGATTGGCTGAAGGGACCCTCTGTGACAGGAGTCACGTGGGGTCCCGGCATTCGTGGAAAGGGGTCCCATGTGTAAACATGGGACCTCTTTCAGTCCGTTTGGTCCGGGTGTTCGTTTTGTTGTTTTGCTAAGTACGAGGATTATTTAAAAAGATCCGGACACTGGATCAGGTGAGTATAATTTTATTCACAGGTACCCCGGATTCTTTAGTGACGAGGGGGGCGTGGCAGTCGGCGGGTCAACATAGGTAAGTATGTATGTGTCGGCATGTATGAAATAAAGTTCTACTTTCACAGTGTGTGTCTCCTGTTTTTAATTGGGTATTTTTTTTCCAGTGAACTACAGGTACCAGCGGGCCCGTTTTTCCACCTGCATGCTGGTACTTGTGGTTCTCCAAGTACCAGCTTGCGGGGGAGGCTTGCTGGGACTTGTAGTTCTTCTGGAAAAACAATATTCTGTCATTTTACTCAAGGCCATCAGCCCCCCATCCGCAGCCCTTGGATGGGGGGACAGCCTCGGGCTTCACCCCTGGCCCTTGGGTGGCTGGGGGGGACCCCTTGATTGAAGGGGTCCCCACTCCCCCAGGGTACCCCGGCCAGGGGTGACTAGTTGGAAATTTAATGCCACGGCCGCAGGGCACTGTATAAAAGTGACCCCCGGCTGTGGCATTATCTGTCCAGCTAGTGGAGCCCGATGCTGGTGTAAAAAATACGGGGGACCCCTACGCTTTTTGTCCCCCGTATTTTTTGCACCAGCACCAGGCGCAGAGCCCGGTGCTGGTTTTAAAAATACGAGGGATCCCATGTCAGTTTTTCCCCCGGATTTTTAGAACCAGGACTGGCTCGAAGAGCCCGAGGCTGGCTATGCTTAGGAGGTTTTTCCCGTTTTTCCAGGGTTTTTTACATTTTTACAAGTCTAATCAAAATCCGTCAAATCGGCCGTTTTTCGACAGCGGGACTGTCGAATCCGTTTTTTATTGAATATGTTGAATTCCGGCACCCACCTGCCGGAATTCGATGGTCAAATTGTGTCAAATTAAAAAACGGGCGAAAAATTGCCGCGATTCGCCGGCAATTGCATATACCCCTATATCTGTATTTGTGTCAATAAGGGGTGTCTGTTGGTAAACTGTGTCTATCTGCAAGTGTGCCTGTGTCAGTAAGAGATGTCTGTGTCAGTAAGAGATGTCGGTGCCGGTAAATGGTGTCTGTGTCAATAAGTATGTATATCAGTAACTGTGTCCCATGAGCCCTCAGTTCCCTGTTTGCTCTGTTTATCCCCTATCTCTGCTCCCCTTTCCCTATTTCCTCTGTATTGCCCCCTCTTTTCTAATCTTTCCACATCAGCTCTGTTTTCTCCCCTTTCCACCTTCTTTGCATGTTGATACAGCTCTCTGTATCATATGGCGGTCACTGCAATTCTCTCTGTATTAAATGCTGATCACTGAGATGCTCTCTGTATCATATGGTGGTCACTGATTCTCTGTATTATTTGGCGGTTACAAACTTTTTCTTGTTCTAGTACCACTATTCAGTGGTTGAAGGTAGGCACTAGCTTTGACCTCCATCGAGATAGCCACACACATGGTACAGGCCACACCCCCTATTTAGACCACACCCACACCACACTGGTCACACCCCCACATCACTAATCAAACCACTACAGCACTTGTCACACCTCCTGCCAAGGCACACAGTAGGCCCTTGCTAAATTTCAGTACCAGGCCCATGTGGACCTTAATCTGGCACTGGGGAGGAGGGATGGGGAGAGACATACTACCTGTCCCAGCCTTGCTAGGCTTCAGCACAGGTCTCTGATTGGGGGAGGGCACTTCACTGCATTAGGCTCCGCCCCCTTCCCACTCGCAAATCGCGGCAATGCATTCCCCTGCTGCCAGGAGCTGGCCAGGTAGGCTTGTAGACAGCCGAGCAATATTTGTCACAGCAGTACCCCCACCAGGCCAGGCTCAAGGTACCAGGGAAGAAACGCCCCGTGTCCCCAGCGCTGCCATAGTCACACTCACCATGTGTCCACCTGACTGTTGCTGCTCAGGGGCTCTTCACGCATCTCCTGTTGGTGACCCTGCTGCTTGGGATCCATCAGCGCAATCATCATGCACGGGGGTCCCGGTGGAAGACAGTGGCTGTTCTGCCTGCCCTCAGAACAGATGCGAAGGAGCGTCAGGTACTGGGGAAGTCGGCGGCATCAGGTCATTGTGTGGAACACATTGGGGACCACCTGACCTATGCACGCTGACCCACTAATGTCCCCTCTGGCAAATTGGAAAAGAGATGGACGGGCGCACACTTGTCAGACTGAGTCACTGAGTGCATGCATACAGATGTTAATGGACGATGAGATCAGGTCCTGCCACCACCAGAAAAATGCCTGCCAATGGTTTGCTTCATTTTTGCCCCAGGCAGCCTCAGCAGGCTGCCCTTCAGGTTCCTGCACCCATAAGCAGGTGCCTAATGGAAGCGCCGGCCCTGGTGGCGGGGGACATACTGCGGGATGGACTGGGGACGGGTGAGCAGTGATGGTCATGGCCGCATATACTGTAGTTAATGTTAAAGTAATAAAAAAAATCCTAGATGACACCCCCCCGAATCCACCACTGCCCAATTACCTCCTCCACGGTGACAGCGGCGTGCTTTCATATGGGCTGAAAGTATGCCCCTTTCAAAGAGGCACTTATACTAGTGCCGTTTACAGGGCTTTATTTAATGGGGTTTTACTCCCCGCTGCTTGGCCCCGCCCCCCGCTTCCGGCCCTTTTACATTGTCAGCGGGAGGCACCGAGAGAACACTTTTAACACGTATTTTTCCAAAGATAAAAATGATTAAAATAATACAAATATACTTATGACACAAAATCTGTGTCATAAGTATCTTCTTTGAATTATTTTAATCATTAATGACAGGGGAGGCGCTGCCTCCTCTGACTGCCCTCATTCAGGTTGGATCATAAAGAGTGATCCAACCACAAAAATTACTAAGGCCGCGTGGGCGCATACACAGGGCCTGCCGCAATGTGTAAAATCGGGGCACGTGCCTGCCACAATGTGTAAAATGGGGGCACTTGCCTGTTGTACTGTGTAAAATGGAGGCACGTGCCTGCCGCAATGTGTAAAATGGGGACACTTTCCTGCCGCAATGTGTAAAATGGGGGCACGTGCCTGCCACAATGTGTAAAATGGGGACACTTTCCTGCCGCAATGTGTAAAATGGAGACACTTGCCTGCCGTGCTGTGTAAAATGGGGTCGCGTGCCTGCTGTAATGTGTAAAATGAGGACTTTTTATTTTTTTATTCTGTGGTGGCCGTGATGATGAGATCAGATGAGGCCACATCCATCTTAACAAAGCCATGGCCATTTTAATGAGGCCACGCCATGCTTTTACTCTTTATATCTATGGGGGGGGGGGGGGCATTTTTAAATCTCGCACTGGGAGCCAAATTGGCTAGAAACGGCCCTGCTTTCTTGTAATTGGTTTTTCTTGCCGATATTTTTATCCTTCCTTCTTCATTGTTCTATTTATTGTTTTCTCATTATTAGCATTATTTGTACATTTTTATTGGTCTATTGTAAAATTAAAATATGTACACATAATTAGCTGGAATATAGCTTGGGTATCATACACATGGAGCAAGGGTTATCATAAAGTGAGTGTTGCAGGAAATAGGATTCTAAATAAGAAAAAATTAATTAATTAACAGTGGAACATAGGGGCAAACGCAGGATTTCTAGACAGGAGTTTCCAAATGCAATTCATAATCTCCCACTCTGCGAAACATTGCAGCAAGTGCAAAAGTTTGGGGGCGGGGTAGAAGAACCTAGACAGTGGTCTTTTTATACACTGGATACTGTATGGAATACAGTATTAATATTTAACACTATAGATGGTCTATAGTACAGGCTGTATCAAGCATATTTAACTAATATAAATAAAATAAGTGGTCAGGAAAAGGTTAAACATCCTGTAATAAATAAATAAATAAATAAATACACAATCATAATAGAACCAGAAGGAGACAGAACTGCACTTACTAAGAACACATTTTCCCACCTCATGGGAAAGACTCCTGTCTCTTCTTCCTGCCAGCTACTCTCTGGTCCAGTGCACTGACTGAGGACTCAGAACCACACACAGCAAACATGGTAAAGAAGCTGCTACCATGACACCTATAGAGGGAGAATATAACCTGTGGCGAGCGCAGTGAGCCACCGTACCCGCAGCATGGTGAGTGCAGTGAGCCTGCAAGGGGCTTTCTAGCGCTCACCCTTCTGCCAGCATCCTGGTGGCCGGGATGCCACTGCCAGTGTACTGATGACCGGCATCCCAGATGCCACTGTCGGTGTACTGATGGCCGGCATCACAGATGCCACTGTCGGTGTACTGATGGCCGGCATCACAGATGCCACTGTCGGTGTACTGATGGCCGGCATCACAGATGCCACTGTCGGTGTACTGATGGCCGGCATCACAGATGCCACTGCCGGTGTACTGATAACCGGCATCCCAGATGCCACTGCCAGTGTACTGATGACCGGCATCCCAGATGCCACTGTCGGTGTACTGATGACCGGCATCCCAGATGCCACTGTCGGTGTACTGATGACCGGCATCCCGGATGCCACTGTCGGTGTACTGATGACCGGCATCCCGGATGCCACTGTCAGTGTACTGATGGCCGGCATCCCGGATGGCACTGTCAGTGTACCGATGGCCGGCATCCCGGATGGCACTGTCAGTGTACCGATGGCCGGCATCCCGGATGGCACTGTCGGTGTACCGATGGCTGGCATCCCGATGGCACTGTCGGTGTACTGATGGCCGATATCCGGGATGGCACTGTCAGTGTACCGATGGCCGGCATCCCGGATGGCACTGTCAGTGTACCGATGGCCGGCATCCCGGATGGCACTGTCAGTGTACCGATGGCCGGCAACCCGGATGTCACTGTCGGTGTACTGATGGCCGGCATCCCGGATGGCACTGTCGGTGTACTGATGGCCGATATCAGGGATGGCACTGTCGGTGTACTGATGGCCGGCATCCCGGATGGCACTGTCGGTGTACTGATGGCCGATATCCGGGATGGCACTGTCGGTGTACTGATGGCCGGCATCCCGGATGCCACTGTCGGTGTACTGATGGCCGACATCCCAGATGGCACTGTCGGTGTACTGATGGCCGGCATCCCAGATGGCATTTTCGGTGTACTGATGACTGGCATCCCGGCCGTCGGTATTTCATACTGAACCCATGGTGGCAGCTCTAGTATTCACATTATATACTATTGTTATTGTCAGAATTTGAGCCACCGGACAAGAGGAGGGAGGACCCCCCTGCGTTTGCCTATGGAATATTAACTTACAATATTATTGGTATAGTAAAAGACAATGCCGTACATTTAAAAGTACAAAACGTATTAAGTACCTAAAACCTTTACTATAGCTTTCTTGGTAAGACAAAGTGCTGGGTTTATTAGAGAAGTTACAGTAATTATTCCAGGTAAATACCCAAACCACTGACAGAGGACTCAATAATGGCCTGTGGCAGGGGCGGATGTAGGGGTGAAGGCGCCCCTAGGCACAAGAGTAACATCCTCCCCTAACCTGCCTAATTTTATTGTTTTTGTTGATAGGTGATAAGCCCTCATTTGATGATAGCCAATTTAATTGAATAATAAAAAAGCCTCTATGACTTTTTTTTTTAATATTCATATTTACTAAGTGCGACAGCTCACATGGGCAGTATGTGCATGTCCTACCAAGTTGCACTCCATTCCAGATAGCATATGGTAGAGTGGAAATATTTTGCAGTTACTGGACCTTATTTGGCTGACGTTACTAACACAAGCATCAAAGTGCCATCCACAAAACAAGTGCCGCCCCTAGGCACGTGCCTCACTTGCCCTGTGGGAAATTCGCCACTGGCCTGTGGTCTTGATTAGTGTTTGGATATTACACATTCATAGGAAAGGAATGTGTTCCATACTCCATATTACATTATGTTCTCTCTTCCAGCACAGCTGACAGGATTAATCAGGTTTGAAAAGAGTAAAGTGGAGGCGTTAAAACATATTATTAAACAGAGAGAGAATGCAATGGGACTCATAATATCCTACCTTTATTATTGTGACAAATCACCTTGCACTTCACTTATAAAAGCTGCTATTTGTCTCCAGATAACAGTAGCAGGTTCAGCCCAGCAGGGGAAGGACGGCTTTAAATACCATTTTATTTATGCTCTAATCGCGGTGTGAAATAACATAAACAGGAGTTCACACTCCATGCTTCCCTTCAGGTGAGCAGTCTGCTCCTTAAATTATTAATGCCACTCCGGGGTGCCTATCTAGTCTGCAGGATGTGGCTGATCTGTACAGATTATATTTATGCAGATTTCACAGTGGAAATGCTCTCAGTGTATAACGTGTATATCCTGAGGCCCAAGGAGATGCATCCAGCAGTGCAGATTTTATGTATGTGATTCTTTCCCAGTTTTACAATGTATAGCTAACCTATCGTTCAGGGAAATCAAGAGAAATGTTCCTATCATGGCTGAATAGGAAGTTAATTGAGTTAACCAACACAACTAATGTTAAATAAATGACATTTTAAACAGAAATAGAGTGGATTTATGGGGTCATTTCGACCTGATCGCACGCTAGGATTTTTCGCTGTGCTGTAATCAGGTCAGAACTGTGCATGGATATGCACCGCAATGCGTAGGTGCATCGTACAGGTACAAAGCGGATCGTTGCTGAGCGATGGATTTTATGAAGAATCCATTCGCACAGCCGATCGCAATAGAGGGAGTGGTTGGAAAAACACAGGCGTGTCGAAGCGTTTGCAGGGTGGGTGTCTGACGTCAATTCCAGGCAAGAACAGGCTGAAGTGATCGCAGCTGCTGAGTAAGTTCTGAGCTACTCAGAAACTGCATAAAAATTTTTAGTAGTGCTCGGCTGCACATGCAATCGCACTCTTGCAAAGCAAACATACACTCCCCTATAAGCAGCGACTATCTGTTCGCAGCGCTGCAAAAAATAGCTAGCGAGCGCAGTGGCGGAACTAGCGAGCGGTGGGCCCAGGTGCGACAAAATGCTTTGCACCCCCCCCCCCCCCCATCCCATCCAAGTCCACCCCCTCACCCCTGGAGAGGATCTGGTGAGGGGGACCTGCTCAGGGCCAGAGAAATGGATACCTAGCAACAGTGCCGTAACTAGACATTTTAGCACTGTGTGCAAGAAACGGCATCGGAGCCCCACCCCTGCATGCAAAACAGGGGCAGTGCGCGCCGTAGACACGCGCAAAAATACATAGTGGCGTGGCTTCGTCGGGAAGGGGTGTGGCCACAAAATAATACCAATTCATAAAACGGTGCACAGTAGTCTCCATTATTCAAATTATGCCACACAGTAGCACCACTACACCAGGTAGAGACCCTTTTACACCTTACAGCGGACAGATTCCTCCTTTTACACATTACGGCAGACAGCGTCCCCTTTTTACACATTACGGCAGACAGCGTGCACTTTTTACACATAACGGCAGACAGCGTCCCCTTTTTACACATTACGGCAGACAGCGTGCCCTTGTTACACATTACGGGAGACAGCGTGCCCTTGTTACACATAGCGGCAGATAGCGTACACTTTTTACACATAACGGCAGACAGCGTGCCCTTGTTAAACATAGCGGCAGACAGCGTACACTTTTTACACATAACGGCAGACAGCGTCCCCCTTTTTACACATTACGGCAGACAGCGTCCCCTTTTTACACATTACGGCAGACAGCGTACACTTTTTACACATAACGGCAGACAGCGTCCCCTTTTTACACATTACGGCAGACAGCGTGCACTTATTACACATTAGGGCAGACAGCATGCCCTTGTTACACATTACGGCAGACAGCGTCCCCCTTTTTACACATTACGGTAGGCAGATTCCGCCTTTTTACACATTGCGGCAGGCAGATTCCCCATTTTTACACATTGCGGCAGGCAGATTCCCCATTTTTACACATTGCGGCAGGAAGATTCCCCCTTTTTACACATTGCGGCAGGCAGATTCCCCATTTTTACACATAGCGGCAGGCAGATTCCCCATATTTACACATAGCGGCAGGCAGATTCCCCATTTTTACACATTACGGCAGGCAGATTCCCCCTTTTTACACATTGCGGCAGCAGATTCCCCATTTTTACACATAGCGGCAGGCAGATTCCCCATTTTTACACATTGCGGCAGGCAGATTCCCCCTTTTTACACATTGCGGCAGCAGATTCCCCATTTTTACACATAGCGGCAGGCAGATTCCCCATTTTTACACATAGCGGCAGGCAGATTCCCCCTTTTTACACTGTCAAAGTCGAAAAATATCGTTATTCTCATGCCTTGTACTAACCCCATGCGCTTGCCCGCTGCTCGTGCACCCACTCCCCCGTGCGTACGCATCCCCTCAAGTTGCGTAAGGGACGCTCCGACGTCTCCTGCGCATGGAGATGTGTATTTACGGCGGAGTTTGCAGGCGTCTAGCGAGCGACTCGATCGCAACATATTTAATCCAAATAGTGCATTTTGTAGGTTATGGTCTCCTTAATAATATCAGTAAGTTTGTTTAGTGTAACTGGTTTATGGACGGAGAAATCCCTCTTTACATGATACGAAGGGTCAGACAGGTTTTGAGCAGTGGTGTTTAGTATGCAACGGTAGAGTATATTATTAGAAACATTCCGGTATTGGTTTGAGAGAAATCAATCGCTCCTGCGAATAGTTATGTCTATAAGAAGTTTATGGACATTTGCTATATTTGCAGTTCATTATCCATGCGGCGGGAATCCTGAGATTCCCTCCCACCTGAGCAGTATGAAATAGTCACAGCCCACCTGTTTGAATCAACCTATGACCTTTTGTTATAATGTAAGGACAGATTCCTGCGTCCAATGAACAATGAGATTGTAGGCCCCTTTGTAGTGTACTGTATGCAGTGTATATAAGGCAGCCAGCTTGGGCCAGCTTAGTCTACTCTCCACAAAAGGTTTTCATCACTGACTAACTTGAGAGCTGGTACCAGGACTGCGCAGCGATCATTCCCCAGTGTGTAAGTGTTTCTCTGTAACCAACTTGTTCTCTGTTTGTATTTGCCATACTCTCTCTCTCTCTCTGTTATTGTTACGCTGTTGTATATTGTATATGTGTAGTTATTATGTTTAGATATTGATGTTAGTCTGTAGTGTATAAACTGTTAACTGTATTTTCCCTTTTTACATAACTAAATCTCGTTAGTAAAGGTTTTGGAACCTTAGCAAGGTATTGTGTGTTTATTACATTGCTCAGGGTATTCGGAGCGTCTTAATCGCTCCAACAGCTTTCATATGATAAGGGTTAATCAGCGTTGCATTGTGGTAATATTACAGTAATAAGGTTTACAGCATAAGCATATCTTTTCATTGTGTTGCATACAAGGTTTACTGTGTGTCATCCTGTGAGCGTCTGCGCCGCTCGTGTTCCTTTTGTGGGCACGGCGTCCGCTACGCTAGTAGCGTAGCATTACGGTACTCGGACCGCCTATAGCGTGCTCGATACCTAGCGTAAGCCGTGAGCGAACGTGTCGCTCGTGCGTCTCGACCACGGCCAAGCGTCTGCTACGCTAAGTGCGTACCCTTACGGTACCCCGTACGCCCATTGCGTACTGAGTCTCTTACCAATATATAGTGATGTTATAAGATAAATATTTAGCTTTATCAATTGGACGCTCGTCCGTCCTCCACATATCCGCTCTAGCGAACACAAGCAGACTTTATCTGTCAGCAAAGGGCGGGAAGGCGTATCCGTTTGTATCCGTGTTGGTGGTGAGGGATACGGTAGTGCTGACTAGATAAGCGTCTGCATCGCTACGCTGTAGGAGTGCTGGTGGAATCCGGAACCGGAAGGTAAGAACAGTACGCTATTGTCTTTTAAAACTGTTTTATTTCTGTTTGATACGCAACACACGCAACACACGCACACACCTGCATTTGTCATCTGTGTAATTTTCACATCTCGCCTTCCTGTTTTGCCATTTATCATTGATAACGTGCTGAGAAAGATTTGTTGCTATTGGTAGTTAAAAGTAAAATTAATACGTAAGGGAGTAATTTGTAAAAAACGCACACGGCTTGCCTAAGATACAAGGAAGTTCTGTGTGGTGTTCAGTAAATGATTACAGTTAAAGATCAGTTACATTGATATAAACGTGTTACTTGTGTTACTGTGGACGTGTTTGGCCTGTGTACACGTGTCCCTAACAAAGGGTGGGACAAGCGTACGCGACGCAAGGGCTTACACACGTAGCGTATATTACGCAACGGAGCGTAAGGGTACGCCCACGTAATACAAATCACACGATAGTATTGTTTTAGTAGGCGATACGGAGGCAACGAGATAATAGCGCAAGTCAATCTCAGTGTCCTAAATTTTAGCGTAAATAATCCTTCTCTAGTTGTAACTCCTTTCGGGACTAGACTGTGATACCGAATGAAAGGGATTTCTGCGCAGAAACGAAAGTAAAGAGTATATGAGGTGAAAGAGTGTGTATACATATATATAAGTTTCTCATTTTTGGGTGGAATCACAGGAAATCGAGTTCTCGTGAGGTACATACGTGCAAGTGACAGCACGGTGGCTTGGGAGGCATCCCTTGTTAACATATTAAAATAAGAGCATTAGAGATAACGGACCAGGAGGTCCAGAGACAGACCAGGAGGTCTAGGTACAGCGGATTAGGAAGTCCGCTTCAGATAAGAGTCAAGAAGCACAACACCAGGAGGGTTGGTGCAATACCCATATAGGCCATTAAGCTCTGGCTGAAGGAATTCGCAGCCACAATTTTCGATTCCACTGGTCGCTCCGCACATAAGATTAGTTGCTTATGTGCAGAACGATTGTACCGCATGTAATTGTGTGCATTAGTTAGTAACTTGACCCAGTACCATTTGCGTACGCTAGAGGGGTTATAAACGCTATTTGTACATTCTAACGTGATTTGTGTAATTTTTTTTATTTTAAGGGAGGTTTGCTGGTCACTCAGGAATTCTCTAACAACCGATACTTGCTGGGGACGGGTAACCTACTCCCACAACGCCCCAGTAAGTAAAGGTTCATAGGGGCCCTAGGTTGGGTACAGCAGCTCTGAGTCAGTGATTGAAGTACTGGCCAACGTGGGCGAAGAGTGAGTGGAGGTACTCGGTAAACTTTCACCGTCAGTCTACCCCGGACATCTTGGTTTTTGTAAGGGTTCGCTGAAGACCCTGATTTGAAGGTCAGAGGTAGCGAAAGCAACACCTGCAAAGATGGGGGCCAGTTGTTCAGGTAGGGGGCGATCAACCCTGGTCCAAGTTGATTCAGTAAACCAACCAATCGGGTCGGCAAGGTATATCATGTGTGAGAAATTTGGTTCACACACAGAGGTTTTGTGCGATGAATGGGAAAGAATGACTGTGCATGACGGGGAAAAGTTCCCACGGGTAGGCAGTTTTAGCCCTGAGGTGTTACAAAATCTAAGGAGAAGGATATGTCTCATTAAATCTGCAAAGAGACGGATCAAACATTATGATTATTTACAATTATGGCAACAGGAAGGTGAAATACAGAGAGGATTGGCTCAAGCGGCTGGATCTAACCCTATCAGAAAACTTATAGCCACCGCTCCACCACCACCATACATAACGGGAGAGAAAGTGGTTACAGAGAATGGCACACTGGTGTATGATAAACATGCACTTAGTAACTGTATAGATGTTAAGAATAATGTAACTAAGATTGTTGATGCTAATACTAACTCGTGCAAGCTGTACCCTGTTTTAAACTTTCCCCAGGATTGTGACCAAGAGGATGAACCCACAACAATATCGGCACTCTCTCTAGCAGCCACCATAGCAGAAACAACAGTGGGCACGTCCCAACCAGTAAGAGCAGTATCAAAGGCCCCTAGTGGAGGGACAGGTGAGGTCGTATCAACTGGTAAGTACGGCACTGTACACTATGCTGAAACCATTACACCACATGTTGTAGAATCTACTCAGAATGATGTTATTGAACTTAATCCCGTTAGGGTAATTGCAGTACCAAATGGGAAAACTGACACTTCAGGAGTCACTCCTGTCAGAAACATCGCCATGCACTGCCCCTTTTCCCGAACGGAATTAAGATCAATGGTGTCTGAATTCCCTGATCCTAGGAAAGATCTAGTTGCAAGCCAGAAGTACATTAGAGAGCTAGGACATACTGTGGAGCCCAATAACAAAGATTGGCGGACATTGCTGAGGGCATGTTTACCCTCCAATGTTGACTCAGCGAGTTTTATAACTGACTGTAGACTAGACGAAGAAGTACCCCTTACTGAGGAGTACAATCAAGATAATGTGAAAAGAATAAATTTGCAGCTGGGAGTATATTTCCCAGCTGTTGCTAAATGGAACAAAATTTTCTCCATCAAGCAAAAGGAGGGAGAAACAGCTGCTGATTATTTTCATCGGGCACTACAGGAAATGGCTAAGTATACAGGGATAGAAGACATTAAGACAAATGTGAATCATAGAGAAGTAGCAGTATCTGTGTTAATGGATGGTTTAAAGGAAGTATTAAGGACGAGGGTACAGACCACCCAACCATGTTGGCGAGGTTTGTCGGTGGCTACTTTGAGAGAGGCCGCTATTGACCATGATTGGAATATCACCAGACACAGGGAGTCGCATAGTGATAAGCTGATGGCTGTAAGTATACAGGCCCTTACCACAAGGCCAACTCAGCATAAGTTTCAGACCCCTGTGGGTAAGTCAAATGTGGTAACTTGTTATTACTGTCATAAAGAGGGACATTTTGCACGAGACTGTAGACTTAAAAGTACACAAAACTCATATCAACCCCCTAGACAACGACATGACACACGAAATTGGGATCGAGGACCGCAGAGACGGAGTTATGAGCCACACGCAGGGGAAACAAAAAGGTATCCCCCAAAAAGAGACTGGCAAGTCTCTGATAGTTACCATTTACCCCCTTCACAGGTAATAGCCGCCAGCGCAATACAGGGAGGTCACCACATACAATAGGGGTGGGGCCACACCTGTAATCTGCAGCCAGTGAAATTAATTGCGAGCCTTGGAAGTGAACCCGAGGTCACAATTGATGTAGCTAGTAAGTCTCTAAATTTCCTTGTAGATACGGGGGCGGCCAAGTCAGTGATAAATTCGACCGTGGGAATGAGAACCACTGGTAAAACAATTCCAGCCATGGGAGTAACAGGAGTAGTACAGCACTACCCTTTAAGCAAACCTGCAGAGATTACGATAGGGCCTTTGCATACCAAGCATTCTTTTCTGCTGGCTGCATCGGCTCCGACTAATCTCCTAGGGAGAGATTTACTGTGCAAAATGGGATGTGTCATATATTGTACTCCTGAAGGTGTATTCTTGGACATACCCGAAAACCACGTTCAGGAAGTGCAGGATATGCTAGACTCCCCAACAAGATTAATGTCACACACTGTTATTGTAAATAGGTGTCTGTCCGAGGTAGAGGAAATGATTTCCCAGATACCGGAATCACTTTGGACCAAGGATGGACAAGACACTGGATTAATGGCAAACGTAGCCCCAGTAGTTGTACAAGTAAAAGATGGTAGGATAGCTCCAAAAATCCCACAATACCCTCTGAAGCCAGAGGTGGAGTTAGGAGTTTACCCTGTAATAGAGCGCTTGCTACAACAGGGCATTCTGGTAAGAACGTCCAGCACTGCCAATAGTCCCATCTTCCCTGTTAAAAAGAGTGGATCAATATTAATACAGTACGTGGATGACCTACTGCTGTGTTCAGATTCACTGGAATCATCTCTGAGAGATACGAAACAACTCCTGTTTCATCTTTCAAACACCGGACACAAAGTTTCCAAAGACAAGTTACAATTATGCCAGACCAGGGTAAAATACTTGGGACACTGTCTGACACAAGGACTGAGACACCTCACCGCTGATAGAATTCAAGCAATTCGTGGCATGACCCTGCCACAAACCCAGCAACAGATTAGAACGTTTTTAGGAATGTGTGGGTATTGTCGTAACTGTATCCCAGGTTTTTCCATACTGTCCTTGCCTTTACAGGAGATGGTCTCCTCAAACAAACCTGATCGGATTTCGCACACAGACGAGTCTGAGATGGCATTTGAGAGACTTAAACAGTGCCTAACGCAGGCATCAGCATTAGGCATGCCAGATTATGGAAAACCCTTTGAGCTGTACGGAACAGAGAGTGCTGGGTGCGCGGCAGGTGTCTTAACCCAGAAGCATGGTGATGCCAGCAGGCCGGTAGCCTACTATAGCGCTCAGCTAGACACGGTAGCGCGATCCCTCCCCACATGCTTGCGAAGCGTTGCAGCAATAGCATTGCTAGTAAGTAAAAGCGAAGATGTAGTGCTAGGACACAATCTCACAATTCATACACCACATGCAGTGTTAGCTTTACTGAATTCGGCCCAAACCAGACACGTCTCATCAGCACGGTTTACAAGATGGGAATTGGCGTTGATGGCCCCCGTAAACATCACCATAAGGAGATGCAGCGCATTAAATCCTGCAACATATCTCCCAGGTGTGCCTGGACAGGCACAAAGGGTGGAGGATGAGAGTGATGGTGAAGGAGGATTTAGTAAGGAAAATGACACACATGATTGTATGGAATATTTGGCCCAAAATTTCACGGCAAGGCCTGACATCAGTGACAACCCACTGGAAGCTGTAGATTTTACTTTCTACACTGACGGCAGTTGTCACAGACAGACGGACTCGGGAGACTTGTGTACTGGATACGCAGTCGTAGATGACCAAGGTACCATAGAAGCGGAACCCCTAGGCCCACCACACTCAGCACAAGTTGCTGAACTGGTTGCCCTAACCAGAGCATGCGAACTGGCTAAAGGCAAGTCAGCCAATATCTACACAGATTCTAGGTACGCCTTCGAAGTAGTCCATGATTTCGGGGCCCTATGGCGCCTCAGAAATTTCATGACGGCAGCTGGCACACCCGTAGCACATGCAGCCCACATCAAAAGACTCCTAACAGCGATACAGGAACCCGACAGAGTGGCTGTTATCAAGTGTAAAGCTCATACGTATAGCCAAGACCCGGTATCACTTGGTAACAGCCGAGCAGACGAAGCTGCTAAATCAGCAGCCAGTAACCCCATACAGACAGACAGCACACAACTGATGGTATTTAATACTGTAAACACACAGAAATTATATGAAATGCAAAATTTGTGTTCACCACAAGAAAAGGCAGTATGGAGGTCAAAAGGATATGGCCAGGAGTCCTCAGGACTCTGGACAGATGGACAGGGTAAGCCAGTGGCACCCAGAGCATACCTTCCAAGTCTAGCGGAAGCGGCACATGGACTGACTCATCTAGGCAAAGAAGGAATGTGTAAGTTGGTAAGAGCTTATTGGTGCGCCCCAGGATTTTCTTCCCATGCGGGTAAAAGAGCGATGACATGTCTCACCTGCTTGAGGAAGAATATCGGAAAGGCAATACCAACAGAGCCATCCCATATCCCTCCTACAGATGGTCCTTTCCAGGTAATACAAATTGATTTCATACAATTACCACCTTGTAGAAATTTAAAATATGTATTGGTTTGTATTGACGTGTTCTCAAATTGAGTTGAAGCATTTCCCGCGGCCACAAATACCGCTGTGTTTACTGCAAAGAAAATTGTGCAGGAATTTGTGTGTAGGTACGGTATCCCTAGAATCATAGAGAGTGATAGGGGTACCCATTTTACAGGTGAAGCTTTTCAAGCAATGTGTAAGTTGATGGGAATTAATAGTAAGCTGCACACTCCGTACCGCCCCCAGGCGAGTGCGAAAGTGGAAAGAGTAAACAGCACTATTAAAAACAAATTAAGCAAGGTAATGGCTGAAACAGGATTGTTGTGGCCCGAAGCTTTGCCAATCGTATTATACAGCATCAGAACCACTCCCAGGTCCCCTCTTAATCTGTCTCCTTTTGAAATTCTGTTTGGTCGACAACCCCATGTTATGATTAACCCCCAGGATGATTTGAAATGTAACAATGAAGTCACTGTAAAGTATTTGGTTAAAATGAGTAAGCAATTGAGGAATCAGAATGATTATCTAAAGTTGGTGATTCCTGATTTACCAGACAGTAATTGTCATGACATTGAACCTGGGGATTATGTAATGATAAGGAATTTTTTACGCTCAGGTTGCCTTATTGACAGATGGGAAGGACCATATCAAGTCTTATTGACCAGCACGACAGCATTGAAGGTTGCCGAGAGAGAGACTTGGGTCCATTCGTCTCATTGTAAAAAGGTTGATGACCCAGAGAGGTCCCGTGATAAAGAACAGACGGTAAAGGTTGTATCACTAGAGTGTCTGTTCCGGGAAGGTTGAGACGACACCTGAGCGCTGAGAATAATAAGACCGGAGGCGTTTGTCGAGCCAGATTTCTTTTTCCCTTTTGTTATTTTCTCCAGTTCCCATCTCCCTCCTATTCTCCTTCCCCCTTCTTATTTTTTTCCTTTTCCTCCTCTAAGATGGACTTGCCCCAAGAGACTGTGATCCGGATTTTCCTGTTGACCATGATGTTGACCAGAGCAGTCTGTTTCGGTGAGAGTACCATGGAGTTCGAGAAAGGATCTGGAATGGGTTCTGATGACCAGGATGGAGGCGTAGTTTTCCAAGAGCAACATAATCACCGAGTAAAGGCGAGTATCAGAAAACGATCTGGTAGCATTGACAATAGAAGGAATTGTGAAGGATTGTTAGCTGAAGAGAACTGCATCTGTAGGCATTGTGACAATATAGTTGAGGATGGGTGCATCAAGAAATGTCAGTCCAGTTTTAATGTCCACATGGACCGGCATCCATTGAATGACTATCACTCCTTAGTGGGTAAAGTGTTAAATCAGACAGACTGTTGGGTATGCTCTCAAGTACATCAAGGTCATAGCAAATCAGGACTAGTACCATTCCCTTTAACTGTAGGAGAGGTACTTGAGTTAAGTGGTGGGAGGCCGGTGGACAAGAGGTTTAATATCTCTAGTCCTCCTAGTTTGAAGCTCCACCAGTATCATCTGGATAAGTCCTTAGTATGCTTTCACATTTCCAATCCCCGAAAGCCGGGAAATTGTGAAGTGTCGTGGAGTAATCAAACCATGACATTTTCATATAGAGCCGATAGAATGCCCATAGACACAGAGCTTATACGCCAGATCGCCAACAGAGGAAAATATTTCCGGTATAGGTATACTCTAGGAAGTAGGACCATGCGAGTTGGAGAAGTATCACCAGGATACTGTGCACATATCGTACAAACTAATACGTGTACTAGACAGATGGGAGAGTTAGGGTTAGGAGATTTCACATGGAAAATTTGTAACATGGTAATGTCATACTCTGTCCCATATGTTCTCCCCGATGATGCATATTTCATATGCGGGAGAAAGGCGTATAAGTGGCTTGCCCCAAACTCAGAGGGATTGTGTTGCATTGGAAAAGTACTGCCTGAAGTAATGACTGTATCCCATAACAAAATGAAAGACATTCACCGCGGTGCCCAAGCTCCTTATACTCACACTCATTACGAGCACATCGTTAAAAGGCACCTGATAGAGAGGACAGAGCATCCGGCCTCTGATCTGATCCATGAATCCACCGGGATTCAATTCCTACTCGCGTTAGATATCACTCGTACCGCCAGAGGAGTGATAAATTATAAATATATATCTGCGCTAGCGAACTTGTTAGACAATATCACCGAAATGTATGACGACACATTCAGGTACACTGGGAAAGAGTTACAAGCCTACAAAACAGAGCTGGTTCAGCATAGGATGATTCTCAATTATCTCACAGCAGTGACAGGCGGGTATTGTGTTACCCTAGCAACTCAGTATGGTGTAAAGTGCTGCACGTATATTACAAACAGCACTGAGGACCCGGCCGTGGTCATAGACCAAAAGATGGATGACATTTTGCAATTGAAGTGGGAGTTTCGAAGGAAACACAGTCTCACACTCGCTGCTGTGGGTAATGAGCTGACCAGTTGGGTGTCATGGTTGAACCCACGAAATTGGTTCTCTGGTTTAGGAGAATGGACCCAAGGTATTATAATGGACGTAGGGAAATTTCTCGTGTGTATTCTGGGAGTCGTCATATTGGCTGGCCTGATATTTAGATGCGTTCGGGCTTTAACGAAGTGTAAAGGTAGTACCAGAGTGATGAGTCTGAGGAGCGAGGACACTGTAATAACAACAACTAATTTGATTTATGACCCAACGATAGAGACAATGTTGTGATGAAAATGTGATTCCACGGTCCGTTTCTTTCACCCATTTCTCCTTTGTTTTCCTCCAAGGTACAAAGACATCCGCTTGGAAGAAGAATTTGACAACCTCTTTTATACAGACCATTGATGAACTATGCTACAAGCCCCCAATATCCCTAGTGACTTTAACTTTTATGATAGCCCAATACTTTAGAGACTGTAACTTTATGGACAATGGAAAAGCTTTTGCTCGCTATTTATAGCAAAAGCACCGAGAGACATCAGACAACATGTACATCAAGACAAGACATCAGACAAGACCTCAATCGGCGACTGTTTATATAAACTCACATAGTTTATGACTGCATTTATAACGATTGTTTCTTATCTTCATCTCTACAACCTCCAGGTAATGACACACATAGTCGACAGGGAATATAGACACATATATCAGCATTCACATGTTCCCCCCTTCATGTATCATCAACTAAATGTGCTCCCCATTTGTTGCAACCAAAAGCCGAAAAGAGCTCGGTAGAGTTTGACAGCCCATCCACAGACCCTTGACACGGGATAAGAAGGATTCAAATGTATACTTCGCAATACCTCGAAGCTTGATTTAAAACACGTACGGCACGATGATACATGACCCCTCAAACATGGATTTCATACACACATGCTTTTACTATGTCACTAGGTCATACTTTTCCTACCTTCTCCTCTCCTCCCCTTACCCAATCATAAAAAGGTGTTTACATGATGACATATATTTTTCTGTTTTGTTTAGGAACTGGCAGTTATTGGTGACTGCCAAAGGGTGGACTGTCAAAGTCGAAAAATATCGTTATTCTCATGCCTTGTACTAATCCCATGCGCTTGCCCGCTGCTCGTGCACCCACTCCCCCGTGCGTAAGCATCCCCTCAGGTATCGTAAGGGACGCTCCGACGTCTCCTGCGCATGGAGATGTGTATTTACGGCGGAGTTTGCAGGCGTCTAGCGAGCGACTCGATCGCAACATATTTAATCCAAATAGTGCATTTTGTAGGTTATGGTCTCCTTAATAATATCAGTAAGTTTGTTTAGTGTAACTGGTTTATGGACGGAGAAATCCCTCTTTACATGATACGAAGGGTCAGACAGGTTTTGAGCAGTGGTGTTTAGTATGCAACGGTAGAGTATATTATTAGAAACATTCCGGTATTGGTTTGAGAGAAATAAATCGCTCCTGCGAATAGTTATGTCTATAAGAAGTTTATGGACATTTGCTATATTTGCAGTTCATTATCCATGCGGCGGGAATCCTGAGATTCCCTCCCACCTGAGCAGTATGAAATAGTCACAGCCCACCTGTTTGAATCAACCTATGACCTTTTGTTATAATGTAAGGACAGATTCCTGCGTCCAATGAACAATGAGATTGTAGGCCCGTTTGTAGTGTACTGTATGCAGTGTATATAAGGCAGCCAGCTTGGGCCAGCTTAGTCTACTCTCCACAAAAGGTTTTCATCACTGACTAACTTGAGAGCTGGTACCAGGACTGCGCAGCGATCATTCCCCAGTGTGTAAGTGTTTCTCTGTAACCAACTTGTTCTCTGTTTGTATTTGCCATACTCTCTCTCTCTCTCTGTTATTGTTACGCTGTTGTATATTGTATATGTGTAGTTATTATGTTTAGATATTGATGTTAGTCTGTAGTGTATAAACTGTTAACTGTATTTTCCCTTTTTACATAACTAAATCTCGTTAGTAAAGGTTTTGGAACCTTAGCAAGGTATTGTGTGTTTATTACATTGCTCAGGGTATTCGGAGCGTCTTAATCGCTCCAACAGCTTTCATATGATAAGGTTTAATCAGCGTTGCATTGTGGTAATATTACAGTAATAAGGTTTACAGCATAAGCATATCTTTTCATTGTGTTGCATACAAGGTTTACTGTGTGTCATCCTGTGAGCGTCTGCGCCGCTCGTGTTCCTTTTGTGGGCACGGCGTCCGCTACGCTAGTAGCGTAGCATTACGGTACTCGGACCGCCTATAGCGTGCTCGATACCTAGCGTAAGCCGTGAGCGAACGTGTCGCTCGTGCGTCTCGACCACGGCCAAGCGTCTGCTATGCTAAGTGCGTACCCTTACGGTACCCCATACGCCCATTGCGTACTGAGTCTCTTACCAATATATAGTGAATGTTATAAGATAAATATTTAGCTTTATCAACACATTGCGGCAGGCAGTCCCAAAAAAGACAGAAAGAAAGAAAGAAAGAAAGAAAGAAAGAAAGAAAGAAAGAAAGAAAGAAAGAAAGAAAGAAAGAAAGAAAGAAAGAAAGAAAGAAAGAAAGAAAGAAAGAAGAATTATACTTACCCTCTCCGCTGGCTCAGGATCGGTGCAGCTTCTGACGATTTCCGGGCAGTAGAGAAGGAGGAGGAGGGAGGTGGAGGAGGGAGCCGCAGCAGCGCTGTGTTATTGGTGGAGGCGCTGCTGCTGCTGCTGCCCCTCTGCTTCACTATAGGCTGTTCTCGGAAGACAGTCTAGAGTGAAGCAGAGGGGCAGCAGCAGCGCCTCCACCAGTAACAAAGCGCTGCTGCGGCTCACTCCTCCACCTCCCTCCTCCTCCTTCCCCTGTACTGCTGCTCCTCTCCGGGCGGCTGTGCGCTGCGAGCAGCGGTTGCCCGCAGCACACAGCGGCATGTAATGAGTCAGTTTGACTCATTACATGCTTTTGGCACCTGGACAGAAGCGGGCCCTAGTGCAACGCACTGGTTGCACTGGCGGTAGTTCCGCCTCTGAGCGAGCGATCAACTCGGAATTACCCCCTTAGTCTGCACAGCAAACTTTGTCAAATGTATGTAGAGGTACGTCACCATTGTGACTGACTGTATAAAACACAAAACAAGTACGTCGGATGTTTTCAGATATGCGCAGAAGTCATATAGTGCTTGTACAGATCTGGGTCTGTGATGCCGCTCGCAGTGCCCAAAGCGTCACAACATAATTGACATACTGCTGATGTTTGGGGGCAGTGACAGGTTAGACACCTTTTTCTGAGCGTGCCAAAGCCAGTGGTTGTGTCCTTGGGCGCAGCTTCACTGGCTCCAGTAATGTGAATTTCCCGGCCATCTAGAGTAACCTGAGCATTAGTCAGATAACCAATGTTCTCACAGATGATACGATGCTGCAGATCACAAAAACTGTCTGTCATGGACCTGCCAGTAGCTTCTCTAGATACACCAATCTGAGAAGCACCGCCTGTTACGTGGGGGTCACTTTGGACACGCGGGGTTATACAAACACATTTGTCACCACCCGCAAGAGGGATTTTAGCGTCTAAACGCAAGGTAGCCTTCGCTTCTACCTGTCACGCAGTTATTAATACTTTGAAAAATCAATAATGTGGGCCACATGAGGCCTTAGGTTCTAAGAATCACAGAATCAGGACTGGAATTTGTAGGTTTAATTCCAAGAATACTTCAGAACTTTAGTTACAAAAGGTGTTACAAAGATTATTAAGAATATTTTAAAAATACACACAGAGTACAGTACAATCTCAAACAAAAAAAAAAGGGTTACGAATTCCGAAGCCTAGATTTACGTACAAATCTAGAATCCGGACATGGGGATAACACAGATGAGTTGAACGGCAATCGCTACATCCCATGAAGAATGAACACACATATTACTGAGAGAGTGATAGTTATAGCCTTCAGCTGCACTCACATCCTCCCACCCTTGGGATTTTTAACAAGCTCAATGCTGGATTGCTGGACACTGGCCTTAAGGTATCATACACCCTCTTCACCTAGTTGTCTTGCAAGAGTTAGGGGAGGGGGATTAGCCCACATGGACACAGAACTCCAGGCTGTTCGCTTTATGACCTAAGTGACCAGTTTGTTTGAAGATGAGAGCTGAATGATGCAGTCTTCCACCCCCAACATTTATGATAGGATGAGAGTCCAGAAACTCGAACATAAATTTCTACTCCCACCTTATTGCTCGGTTTTGATCTTGTCACTACTAAACAACACATGTATGGCCTCAGTACAGAATGCCTTGAGAAATGCACTCAATGATAACTCCCTGGGGTTATGTCCACAAAATTTACAACCTAGCAGAGGGAAATGGCAGGCAGACCTCTTAGGGTTATGGTGGTAATTCCGAGTTGTTAGCTAGCTGCATTTGTTCGCAGCACAGCGATCAGGCTAAAAAACAGCAGTTCTGCGCATCCGTATGCAGCACAATGCATACACACGCGACGTACAGGCACAACGAACGATGTAGTTTTGCACAGGGTCTAGCGATGCATTTCAGTCGCACTGGTTGCCGCAGAGTGATTGACATGAAGTGGGCATTTCTGGGTGGCAACTGACCGTTTTCAGGGAGTGTTCGGAAAAATGCAGGCATGCCAGGGAAAACGCAGGTATGGCTGGGCGAACGCTGGGCGGGTGTGTGACGTCAAATCCAGAACTGAATAGTCTGAGGTGATCGCAACTGCTGAGTAGGTTTTGAGCTACTCTGAAACTACACAAAAAAAATTTGCAGGCGCTCTGCGATAAAAACGTTTGCACTTCTGCTAAGCTAAAATACACTCCCAGTGGGCGGCGGCATAGCGTTTGCATGGCTGCTAAAAACTGCTAGCGAGCGATCAACTCGGAATGACCCCCTATGTCCACAAGCAGTTCACAGGAAATATCACCTTATATCACCAGTGATGCAAGTATGTGGGTACGCTCGGGTACGGAGTACCCTTAAGAATTTGGCAGCAGGTACGCAGTACCACCTGCCACACACTTTGTACCCATGACCACCATTACCACAATTATATTGCGCCACAAAGCAACAATACCATGGTGCTTAGCAGTATGATGGCGCCTCCCAGTTTGTCAGGGTTACTGGGAGTACGACGGTGATGTCATGACGTCACATCACGCTTCCTCCTCTGGCGGCTGTGGCTGGCATGAAGAGAGGAGCGTGATTGCACTTTCCCGCAGCTTCCCTTGCTGGGAGCAGCTGTCTCCCTTCACTCGGCTCAAGTGACACATCGGCACTGAGCAGCTTTTGCTCTTCACAGGCTGGACTGCCGGGAATGTCTCTGGCTTCACTGTGTGGGGTAATGAATTTCTAATATAGTGTGGACACTATGGGGGTAATTCTGAGTTGATCGCAGCAGCACGTTTGTTAGCAATTGGGCAAAACCATGTGCACTGCAGGGGGGGGCAGATATAACATTTGCAGAGAGAGTTAGATTTGGGTGGGTTATATTGTTTCTGTGCAGGGTAAATACTGCCTGCTTTATTTTTACACTGCAATTTAGATTTCAGTTTGAATACACCCCACCCAAATCTATCTCTCTCTGCACATGTTATATCTGCCCCCCCTGCAGTGGACATGGTTTTGCCCAATTGCTAAAAAATATCCTGCTGCGATCAACTTGGAATTACCCCCTATATCTTTCTATTATTATGGGGTTATTACTATATATTTCTATTGTGATTTGGACGCTACTATATATTTCTATTATTATGAGGGCAATACTACATACTGTATTTCTATTATATCAGAGGCATTACTCCAGTATATTTTCCTGCTATAATGGAGGCATCACTATATATATTCATTATACTGAAGGCATTACTATATATTCTCTTATACTGGGGGTTTCACTATATATTTCTATTATACTGGAGGCATTACTATATAGTTCTAGTCTTGCCTCCAGAGTGCAAAGAAAAGGGTCTGTTTCATGTGGCCACGCCGCTAGTATCATGTAGCCACTCCCACTTGTGCCATGTGGCCACGCCCCCTCACCACACATGATCGCGTCCATTTTTTGGCACTCAGTACCACTAAGAAAATATTTCTACTTGCACCACTGTATATCACTCACACAATAGGAGAAATATCATATTCAGGGTTCCAATCATGGGATGGATTATGACACTGACAGTGAGTGTCTTTCTACTACCGACTCCTCCTGCTACGTGTACAAGTTCGGTATGGTTTATTGGCAGACGGGATGCCAGCTGTCAATATCCCGACAGCAGGGTGAATGCTAAGAATCTCCCTGCAGGCTCGCTGTGCTTGCCACATGATCTATTCCCACTCTGTGGGTGTCATGGACACCCATGAGTTGGAATAGCCCTGTTGCACTGGGATTCCGGCGCCGGGATCCCAACAGCCAGTAAATTAAACGTATCCCACTTTTATATATCTTAGCACAGTCACTGCATAGAAAGATGCAGTGGCAGTAACTATAGCGTCCATCTCTGAATAAGGCCCAAGTACATACTTACTAACACAACATGAAACATTTGCACATTAGTCTCAGTATTAGTTTTGGAACATATCTGAAAAAAATCATGAGGTCCTTATTAGAGGTGCGCAGGTTCAGGTGGCCTGAATTTATTGTCTCCAAGTGGATCCCAGCCAGGACTCTTATCTCCCCACCATTTTGGATTCCAAAATTCCCAGCATCGGATCTCACATTTTGTATTTGATATAAATCCTTCCCACGGTAATTTGGGTGCCATTTCACACAGGACTGCCAAAGAGCTGTGTGCTGCTGAGCTTACCTATCTCACATAGGGCTGCCGGAGAGAGCTGTGTGCTGCTGAGCTTGCCTATCTCACATAGGGCTGCCGGAGAGAGCTGTGTGCTGCTGAGCTTACCTATGTCACACATAGGACTGCTGGAAAGAGCTGTGTGCTGCTGAGCTTACCTACTGTATCTCACACAGAACCACCGGAGAGAGATGTTGCTGCTGAGCTTACCTACTGTTTCTCACACAGAACCACCAGAGAGAGATGTGTGCTACTGAGCTTACCTACTGTATCTCACACAGAACCACCAGAGAGAGATGTGTGCTGCTGAGCTTACCTACTGTATCTCACACAGAACCACCGGAGAGAGATGTGTGCTGCTGAGCTTACCTACTGTATCTCACACAGAACCACCGGAGAGAGCTGTGTGCTGCTGAGCTTACCTATGTCACACATAGGACTGCTGGAAAGAGCTGTATGCTGCTGAGCTTACCTACTGTATCTCACACAGAACCACCGGAGAGAGATGTGTGCTGCTGAGCTTACCTACTGTATCTCACACAGAACCACCGGAGAGAGCTGTGTGCTGCTGAGCTTACCTATGTCACACATAGGACTGCTGGAAAGAGCTGTATGCTGCTGAGCTTACCTACTGTATCTGACACAGAACCACCGGAGAAAGATGTGTGCTGCTGAGCTTACCTACTGTATCTCACACAGCACCACCGGAGAGAGATGTGTGCTGCTGAGCTTATCTACTGTATCTCACACAGAACCACCGGAGAGAGCTGTGTGCTGCTGAGCTTACCTATGTCACACATAGGACTGCTGGAAAGAGCTGTGTGCTGTTGAGCTTACCTACTGTATCTCACACAGAACCACCGGAGAGAGATGTGTGCTGCTGAGCTTACTTACTGTATCTCACACAGAACCACCAGAGAGAGATGTGTGCTGCTGAGCTTACCTACTGTATCTCACACAGCACCACCGGAGAGAGATGTGTGCTGCTGAGCTTACCTACTGTATCTCACACAGAACCACCGGAGAGAGCTGTGTGCTGCTGAGCTTACCTACTGTATCTCACACAGAACCACCGGAGAGAGATGTGTGCTGCTGAGCTTACCTATCACACACAGGATGCCGGAGAGAGCTGTGGGCTGCTGAGCTTACCTATGTCACACATAGGACTGCTGGAAAGAGCTGTGTGCTGCGGAGCTTACTTACTGTATCTCACACAGAACCACCAGAGAGAGCTGTGTGCTGCTGAGCTTACCTAGTTCGCACAGGACCACTGGAGAGAGCTGTGTGCTGCTGAGCTTAGATATCTCACATAGGGCTGCCGAAGAGAGCTGTGTGCTGCTGTGCTTACCTATCACACACAGGATGCCGGAGAGAGCTGTGGGCTGCTGAGCTTACCTATGTCACACATAGGACTGCTGGAAAGAGCTGTGTGCTGCTGAGCTTACCTACTGTATCTCACACAGAACCACCGGAGAGAGCTGTGTGCTGCTGAGCTTACCTAGTTCGCACAGGACCACTGGAGAGAGCTGTGTGCTGCTGAGCTTCCCTATCTCACTCAGGACAGTCAGAGAGAGCTGTGTGCTGCTGAGTTTACCTATCTCATACAGGGCTACCGAAGAGAGCTTTGAGCTGCTGAGCATCCCTATCTCACTCAGGACTGCCAAGGCGAGCTGTGTGCTGCTGAACTTTCCTATCTCACACAGGGCTGCTGGAGAAAGCTGTGTGCTTCTGAGCTTATCTATCTTACACAGGACTGCCAGAGAGAGAGCTGTGTGCTGCTGAGCTTACCTATCTCACAAAAGGCTGCTGGAGAAAGCTTTGTGCTTCTGAGCTTATCTATCTTACACAGGACTGCCAGAGAGAGCTGTGTGCTGCTGAGCATACCTAGAGCCTAATTCAGACCTGATCGTAGATGTGCTAAATTTAGCACATCTACGATGAGCTTCCCTGACATGTGGGGGATGCCCAGCACAGGACTTGTCCACCCCGCATGTCTGGGCCCCCCCTCCCCCCCACACAAGTACAAAAGTATCGCTCAGCGGTGATGCTTTTGTACTTGAAGAGTAGCTCCCTGCCAGCGCAGCTCCTATGCGCTGGCAGGGAGCTACCCATCGCAGTGAGAGTCGCTCCCCCTAAACGGCAGCCGCCGGGTCGCCCCTTCCCACCCAGCAACCGCCCCTGCCTGTCAATCAGGCAGAGGTAATCGCAGGGCTGAGACAGCCATCGGCGCACTGTGGCACCGGAGCATGCGCAGTTAAGACCTGATCGGCTGCTGTGCGAAAATGCACAGCACTGATCAGGTCTGAATTAGCACTCAAGTTCACACAGGACTGCCGGAGAGAGCTGTGTGCTGCTGAGCTTACCTATCTCACCCAGGACTGCCGGAGAGAGCTGTGTGCTGCTGAGCTTACCTATCTCACCCAGGACTGCCGGAGAGAGCTGTGTGCTGCTGAGCTTACCTATCTCACCCAGGACTGCCGGAGAGAGTTGTGTGCTGCTGAGCTTACCTATCTCACCCAGGACTGCCGGAGAGAGCTGTGTGCTGCTGAGCTTACCTATCTCACACAGGACTGCCGGAGAGAGTTGTGTGCTGCTGAGCTTACCTATCTCACCCAGGACTTCCGGAGAGAGCTGTGTGCTGCTGAGTTTACCTATCTCACACTGGACTGCTGGAGAGAGCTGTGTGCTGCTGAGCTTACCTATCTCACCCAGGACTGCCGGAGAGAGTTGTGTGCTGCTGAGCTTACCTATCTCACCCAGGACTGCCGGAGAGAGCTGTGTGCTGCTGAGTTTACCTATCTCACACTGGACTGCTGGAGAGAGCTGTGTGCTGCTGAGCTTACCTATCTCACCCAGGACTGCCGGAGAGAGTTGTGTGCTGCTGAGCTTACCTATCTCACCCAGGACTGCCGGAGAGAGCTGTGTGCTGCTGAGTTTACCTATCTCACACTGGACTGCTGGAGAGAGCTGTGTGCTGCTGAGCTTACCTATCTCACCCAGGACTGCCGGAGAGAGTTGTGTGCTGCTGAGTTTACCTATCTCATACTAGGTGGGTACATCACCTTCAGCAGCAGTAATAATAATAATAATTTTATTTATATAGCGCTCTTTCTCCAATAGGGCTCAAGGCGCTTAACAGATACATAGCATAATATAGTACAGAAAATAATTAAGTACATTTTCATAAAATACAGAAGCATGGAGATACTAAAGGGACACTATGGAAATGCTTGAGTAAATAGGAAAGTCTTATGTAGTATGTAACACAAAACACAGTAGTATGTAACACAAAACACCAGCTCATTCACAGGCAGGCTACTGTCATGGCCATGGTTTTTGTGAACCCGGTGTTAGTGAAGTCTGTGCAGGCGACTGGAGGACTATGTGTATATTAGGCTGGTCTGTAAGAATCAGTGAGAAGAAGGAGCAATCCCTGACCGGGGATCGAACCCGGGCCTCGGCAGAGGGAGCCGTATCCTGACCACTGGATCACCATGGACATGGTGTTGATAGCAGGATGGTGAATGTATTGGTGAGATTGAACTGGATATACTGTCACAGAAGTAGGTGCTTGTGTATTCAAGGTTACTATGAAATAGGTTCTCTGGAGTTGCGCTGAACTGGGCTGGTTACTGGCAAGATTGAGAACCGTACTGGTTACTGGTGAAACTGGGAACCACACTGTGTACCGGTATACTGGAACGCAACTGTAATCTGGGCTGGTACCGGGTATAACTGGAAACACAACTGTAAGTAGAACGATGATTGTGGAGGTGACTTAAAGACAAGGCTGAAGAACACTGCAGCTGGGTCTTTAAGGCAAGACTGAAGAATACTGCGGCTGTGGCTTTAAGACGAGACTGAAGAACACTGCAACTGTGGCTTTAAGATGAAACTGTAGAATACTGCAGCTGTGTCTTTAAGATGAGACTGTAAAATACTGCAGCTGTGTCTTTAAGACGAGACTGGAGAAATACTGGATATCAATGGTAACACAACTGTAATCCAGACTGGGTAGCAAAAGAGCAGAGTTTTACAGGAACCGAAGTACACGTGTTACCTTAGGGAGCTCAGCTTCTAAGCACACACAGAGCTGTGTGTGACACAGGGAACTGGCAGAGTCTGCAACTCAAGTCTCCAGACTTATACTTCCTGGTCCTTGATGATTGGTGAGCAGAGACAGGTGATTCAGAGAGTCTCAGGCTGGCACAGGATTGGAAAGCCCCAGGTCAGGTGATCAGACCCTGTCACGTCAGTACTTTAGATTAGGCTCTGATGTGGAGTGAGGCCTAGCAGTCCGAAAGAACACTGAAGACTGAACTACTACAAATGAACAGAGGATGCTGGCTTTTAGGCCTAAATTCCAGATTGCTGAGCACAGTGGAGAATGTATTTGGTGACCCCTGGAGTCAGAGAGGCATATAGTAGAATGACAACAATGATTGCTGTGTAGGCACAGCATACAGAACTCACACAGAAGGTTATTCACCACAGGTGGAGCTCATTAACTCTTACTTTCCAGGCAGAGAACTCAGCACACAGGAAACTCATGGTACTGGCAAGCTGTTTAACCCAGTGAGCAGAAAAGACGCAGTATCCAATCTTAGCAAGGGGTGACCATTGGTGTCAGCGGAAAAGTGGATATATAGACAGGCAGGGAGGCTGATAC
This sequence comes from Pseudophryne corroboree, assembly GCF_028390025.1. Lineage (NCBI taxonomy): Eukaryota > Metazoa > Chordata > Amphibia > Anura > Myobatrachidae > Pseudophryne > Pseudophryne corroboree. The sequence continues at coordinate 343,245,541 of NC_086444.1, read as the reverse complement.
CAATGGTCACCCCTTTCTGCTGAAACCAATGGTCACCCCTTGTTAAGATTGGACTTTTCACTGCAGCATCCACCCACCTGGATTCCATCCTTACATTCAAGGACAATTCCAAAGGATTCTCCAGTACCTCTGAGGTGGACAAAATCTGCAATTGCATCACTGGTAACAACCTCATGAATGCTATTTATCGGATATATGCCAGTAACCGATTATTGATGGTACTTTCCAGTGACTTTTGTTTCAATTTTAGTGGTTTTTCTAGTCAGCAGTGTGGAACACTAAACTATTTATTCCTATATACAGGCTTTTATGTGGCAATATATATTCCTCATTATTAATTTTATGTGTATATAATAAATGTGTTAATCTTTTACACAAGCCTTTCGGAGTTTTAAATGTATCTAAATTTACTTGATACATCCTGAGCAGCTAGCGCTGGTATTTCTGTATTTCTTTTGTGTATTCTTTTGGGGGACTTACTACCCCCAACCAGCTGCTATTGATATCGCACCCTAAATTTCTTCTTTTTTATCCAATGTTTTGTGCACACAATCAATTTGGTGGTACAGAATTTTAGTTTAAAATGACAGGTGCATGCAGAGGATGCTGTCTGTGGGCAGAAACATGTTGGGACATTTTTGGCATTAAGCAGCATGTAGGAGATTGCAGCAGCTGCAAGAACAGTTCAGTTTGCCATGCTAACTGAAGCAAGAGCCAGTAACAAAGTGGAATTCCACCCTTTAAATGCTTCAGTGAATGGAGGAACACCAATAAGCCATCCAGTATAGTGGAGAATACTTTCCATTTTGTGCAAGGTACTGAATCCATTCAAGTAGTAGTAACCTATGAAGTGAGTTCAGATACTACCAGCTTGAGTTAGGTGATTCCCTTAATTAGACTAATGGAAAGACAACTCGAGAAATTGAAGAAGATGAAATGAAGCGATTCTGCTAAGTATGTTGGACTTGTAGATAAAGTTCTTTATTCACTTCACCGGGGCCAAAGGGTCGTCAACATCTTGAAATTGGATCACTACATTTTGGCCACCATACTTGATCATCAGTTTACGTCATAAGTAATATCTTTCTTTCCAACTGACACAAATCTTAAGAGATGCAAAGAGCTCCATGTGGCAGCTCAAGTGGCACATGACACAACAACATCTTCTCCTTCAGTTTCTCCTGCAACTCCTGCTGCCAGGGAAAAGCTTTCCCAAGGGACCCAGTGGTGATGAGGAGGAGTCAACTCAGCACACCAGAGTGACACAACATTTTGACATCTGGTCAGGTCTCAAAGAATAGCCCAACATTAAAGACACTTCTACCATGACTCAATCTAATACAGTAACCAGCCATAGAATGGTGGAGGATTATTTTAATGACAGTGTACAAATGTCAGACAGTCCCTTTGACTACTGGGAGGAAAAAAGGCTATTTGAAGCTCATTGCACAAGTCCGTTGTGCTTTACTTAAGCTGTCCACCCTCCAGTGTGAACTCAGAAAGAGTTTTCAGCACAGCTGGGAACCTTGTGAGTGATTGGTGTAGGAGGCTACTTCCTCAAAATGTGGAAAAAATTATGTTTTTAAAAATGAACAAAATCAATGAGGAAGACATTTTCTGCTAATTACATCAAAATAGAGTCTTCTGTAATGGTGGATTACAGTGGGGTGAGTTAATGTTATTGAGGTTAATAATAGTGTAAGAATAAAAAAAAGACTATAATTACATGGTTTCAGCTGTTTTTAGCATAAAGATCCAAAACCAAAACTCTAAATTTATAGAGATCAGAAACAAAAACACAGAGGTTGGTGCAAATCTCTAGTTCTTCTAGTACATTTTTATCAAATTGTGAATACTGCATTCATCTAATGCGACATGATTACTTGGGTACCTACTGTACATTCAGTTATATATAGAAGTTAATTTCTAGTGTGAAACCCATCAGAATAATGTCACCATGCTGCAGCAGATAAGTATTAACAGTGATTGGATTAAAGTTTTTTTTCAATAGTTTTTCTGTTGTATTAAAAAAAATTTTTTATGAAAGCTTGAAGTAAACATACTGTTTTCTGAAGAGTTACAGCTATAAGTAGGATAAATGTTTATATATTTCTGTGTTCTCCATACAAGTATCACAGTGGAAACTTAGCTAGGTGGCCCTAAGATGGCTGCTACATATGATAAAACAACCCCTTTAATAACCTACAACAAAAGTCACAACTGCTGCATGTAACATTTCAGGGAGAGCATCATTGGACTCTAACAGACTTTCTGGGAGCTGATGTATTGGGAGATACACTGGGCCACAGGTATGTCATATTGGGGGTAATTCAGACCTGATCGCTTGATATCGTTTTTTGCAGCGCTGCGATCAGGTCAGAACTGCGCATGCATATGCACCGCAATGCGCAGGTGCATCGCACAGGTACAAAGCGGTTCGTTGCTCTGCGATGGGTTTGTGCGAAGAATCCATTCGCATGGGCGATCGCAAGGTGATTGACAGGAAGAAGGCATTTGTGGATGTCAACTGACCATTTTCTGGGAGTGGTTGGAAAAACACAGGCGTCCCCAAGCGTTTGTAGGGCGGGTGTCTGACGTCAATTCCAGTCCCGGACAGGCTGAAGTGATCGCATCGGCTGAGTAAGTCCTGGGCTACTCAGAAACTGCTCAAAATCTTTTTGTACCGCTCGGCTGCACATGCGTTTGCACACTTGCACAGCTAAAGTACACTCCTCGCTGGGCGGCGACTATGTGAACGCAGGACTGCAAAAAACAGCTAGCGAGCAATCAGGTCTGAATTACCCCCATTGTGCACTATTTTTTTTATATATTTTATCCTTTTACAGACAGTAGACAGACCATGATTATGCTTAGTTCCATGCAGGTGAAACTCTTTACCAGAGGTATTCCAAGCTTCATGCAGGATCACTGTAGGATGCTCAGACTAAGGAAATTCAGCTTTCACTACCTTCTGGCACTCAAATACTGTAGCTGGAATTTCTTTGGTGGAGAAATAGTCTCCTCCTCCTCTATTTCAAGAATAGATCTGACAACTCTTACTAGCGCAGACACATCTAAAGGTAGACGGACGCTCCTCCTCCCCTGAGAGGAACTCAGTGAGAGAGACATAAGCCTCCTCTTCCTCAACATATGATGCCTCAGAATCTGGAAGCTGCGTAGGCTGAGATGAGGGCACAGCACACCTTTTAGCCTTTTCACCCTGTAACATCTGTTGAAAAGCAGTAGAGGTAGTAGCCAGCCTCTGCTAGAGAAAACATACACCCAGGAAGCGGGCATAGCTGGGACTGGAATAGCAGAATGTACCGGCTGGGGGAATCAGATAGGGGGAGCAACCACAGGGGCTGCAAGGCGGTCAGCTATCTGACCCAATAACTGTTAAAAGGAATGCCAGGGGTAATCCTGCATAGGGGCTGGAGTAGCTGGCTGGGCAGACAGGATATAGCAAGATGCACATAAACCATCCTGTACAATGTCCTGAGGGGGAAAACCATGGCTGCCATCAGGGGTGTGCTGGGGGGCACAGCTGGCCCGGGCCCGGCCTCTCTGAAGAGAGAGGAGGGCCCGGGATGCTCATGCAGCCACCTGCCCGCCCGCCGCCGTCCCCGCCGTTCCGCTGTCATCCCAGCTGTTCTCCGCAGCTCTGTATTGAAAAAGTCTCTCCCAAAATTGACACCGTCACAGAGGAGACAGTTATTCAAGATACTAGAGGAGTCCTCTAGTATCTTTAATAACGGTCTCCCTTGAGGCGGCGGACATTTTGAGAAGGACATTTTCAATACAGAGCTGCAGGAGGACGAAGGATAGCAGCAGAACAGCGGGGACAGAGGCGGGCAGGCAGCAACATGAGCATCATGGGCCCTCCAGACAGCAGCACATGTATGTATTAGTGATGAGCGGGTTCGGTTTCTCTGAATCCGAACCCGCCGAACTTCAGCTTTTTTTACACGGGGCCGAGCAGGCTCGGATCCTCCCGCCTTGCTCGGTTAACCCGAGCGCGCCCGAACGTCATCATCCCGCTGTCGGATTCTCGCGAGGCTCGGATTCTATCGCGAGACTCGGATTCTATATAAGGAGCCGCGCGTCGCCGCCATTTTTCACACGTGCATTGAGATTGATACGGAGAGGACGTGGCTGGCATCCTCTCCGTTTAGAGTGACTAATAGTACTAGAGAGAGAGAGACACAAATTTTGGGGAGCATAATATAGGAGGAGTACTACTTGCTGCTGATAGTGTGACCAGTGGCAGTGACCAGTGCCACCAGTTTAATGAATCCGTTCTCTGCCTGAAAAAAAACGATACACAGTGTGACACAGTCACACATACCATATCTGTGCTCAGCCCAGTGTGCTGCATCATATACTGTATATCATTATCTGACTGCTGAGTGCTCACTGCTCACACAGCTTAATTGTGGGGGAGACTGGGGAGCAGTTATAGCAGGAGTACATATTTTAAGTACAGTGCACACTTTTGCTGCCAGAGTGCCACTGCCAGTGTGACTGACCAGTGACCACTGACCACCAGTATTGTGATTGTCTGCTGACCACCAGTATACTGTGATTGTCTGCCTGAAAAAGTTAAACACTCGTCGTGTGGTGTTTTTATAAACGCATTCTGCAGACAGTGTCCAGCAGGTCCGTCATTACATAATATATACCTGTCCGGCTGCAGTACTAGTGTGATATATATATATATATTTTAATTTTATCTCATTATCATCCAGTCTATATTAGCAGCAGACACAGTACGGTAGTCCACGGCTGTAGCTACCTCTGTGTCGGCAGTCGCTCGTCCATCCATAATTGTATACCACCTACCCGTGGTTTATTTTTTTTTTCTATCTTCTTGATACTAGTAGCTTACTTTAGGAGTCTGCAGTGCTGACAGACAGTGTCCAGCAGGTCCGTCATTACATAATATATACCTGTCCGGCTGCAGTACTAGTGTGATATATATATATATATATTTTAATTTTATCTCATTATCATCCAGTCTATATTAGCAGCAGACACAGTACGGTAGTCCACGGCTGTAGCTACCTCTGTGTCGGCAGTCGCTCGTCCATCCATAATTGTATACCACCTACCCGTGGTTTATTTTTTTTCTATCTTCTCGATACTAGTAGCTTACTTTAGGAGTCTGCAGTGCTGACAGACAGTGTCCAGCAGGTCCGTCATTACATAATATATACCTGTCCGGCTGCAGTACTAGTGTGATATATATATATTTTTTAATTTTATCTCATTATCATCCAGTCTATATTAGCAGCAGACACAGTACGGTAGTCCACGGCTGTAGCTACCTCTGTGTCGGCAGTCGCTCGTCCATCCATAAGTATACTAGTATCCATCCATCTCCATTGTTTACCTGAGGTGCCTTTTAGTTGTGCCTATTAAAATATGGAGAACAAAAATGTTGAGGTTCCAAAATTAGGGAAAGATCAAGATCGACTTCCACCTCGTGCTGAAGCTGCTGCCACTAGTCATGGCCGAGACGATGAAATGCCAGCAACGTCGTCTGCCAAGGCCGATGCCCAATGTCATAGTACAGAGCATGTAAAATCCAAAACACCAAATATCAGTAAAAAAAGGACTCAAAAATCTAAAATAAAATTGTCGGAGGAGAAGCGTAAACTTGCCAATATGCCATTTACCACACGGAGTGGCAAGGAACGGCTGAGGCCCTGGCCTATGTTCATGGCTAGTTGTTCAGCTTCACATGAGGATGGAAGCACTCAGCCTCTCGCTAGAAAAATGAAAAGACTCAAGCTGGCAAAAGCACCGCAAAGAACTGTGCGTTCTTCGAAATCCCAAATCCACAAGGAGAGTCCAATTGTGTCGGTTGCGATGCCTGACCTTCCCAACACTGGACGTGAAGAGCATGCGCCTTCCACCATTTGCACGCCCCCTGCAAGTGCTGGAAGGAGCACCCGCAGTCCAGTTCCTGATAGTCAGATTGAAGATGTCAGTGTTGAAGTACACCAGGATGAGGAGGATATGGGTGTTGCTGGCGCTGGGGAGGAAATTGACAAGGAGGATTCTGATGGTGAGGTGGTTTGTTTAAGTCAGGCACCCGGGGAGACACCTGTTGTCCGTGGGAGGAATATGGCCGTTGACATGCCTGGTGAAAATACCAAAAAAATCAGCTCTTCGGTGTGGAAGTATTTCAACAGAAATGCGGACAACATTTGTCAAGCCGTGTGTTACCTTTGTCCAGCTGTAATAAGTAGGGGTAAGGACGTTAACCACCTCGGAACATCCTCCCTTATACGTCACCTGCAGCGCATTCATAATAAGTCAGTGACAAGTTCAAAAACTTTGGGCGACAGCGGAAGCAGTCCACTGACCAGTAAGTCCCTTCCTCTTGTAACCAAGCTCACGCAAACCACCCCACCAACTCCCTCAGTGTCAATTTCCTCCTTCCCCAGGAATGCCAATAGTCCTGCAGGCCATGTCACTGGCAATTCTGACGAGTCCTCTCCTGCCTGGGATTCCTCCGATGCATCCTTGCGTGTAACGTCTACTGCTGCTGGCGCTGCTGTTGTTGCTGCTGGGAGTCGATGGTCATCCCAGAGGGGAAGTCGTAAGCCCACTTTTACTACTTCCACCAAGCAATTGACTGTCCAACAGTCCTTTGCGAGGAAGATGAAATATCACAGCAGTCATCCTGTTGCAAAGCGGATAACTGAGGCCTTGACAACTATGTTGGTGTTAGACGTGCGTCCGGTATCCGCCGTTAGTTCACAGGGAACTAGACAATTTCTTGAGGTAGTGTGCCCCCGTTACCAAATACCATCTAGGTTCCACTTCTCTAGGCAGGCGATACCGAGAATGTACACGGACGTCAGAAAAAGACTCACCAGTGTCCTAGAAAATGCAGTTGTACCCAATGTCCACTTAACCACGGACATGTGGACAAGTGGAGCAGGGCAGGGTCAGGACTATATGACTGTGACAGCCCACTGGGTAGATGTATGGACTCCCGCCGCAAGAACAGCAGCGGCGGCACCAGTAGCAGCATCTCGCAAACGCCAACTCTTTCCTAGGCAGGCTACGCTTTGTATCACCGGTTTCCAGAATACGCACACAGCTGAAAACCTCTTACGGCAACTGAGGAAGATCATCGCGGAATGGCTTACCCCAATTGGACTCTCCTGTGGATTTGTGGCATCGGACAACGCCAGCAATATTGTGTGTGCATTAAATATGGGCAAATTCCAGCATGTCCCATGTTTTGCACATACCTTGAATTTGGTGGTGCAGAATTTTTTAAAAAACGTCAGGGGCGTGCAAGAGATGCTGTCGGTGGCCAGAAGAATTGCGGGACACTTTCGGCGTACAGGCACCACGTACAGAAGACTGGAGCAACACCAAAAACGCCTGAACCTGCCCTGCCATCATCTGAAGCAAGAAGTGGTAACGAGGTGGAATTCAAGCCTATATATGCTTCAGAGGTTGGAGGAGCAGCAAAAGGCCATTCAAGCCTATACAATTCAGCACGATATAGGAGGTGGAATGCACCTGTCTCAAGCGCAGTGGAGAATGATTTCAATGTTGTGCAAGGTTCTGCTGCCCTTTGAACTTGCCACACGTGAAGTCAGTTCAGACACTGCCAGCCTGAGTCAGGTCAGTCCCCTCATCAGGCTTTTGCAGAAGAAGCTGGAGACATTGAAGGAGGAGCTAACACGGAGCGATTCCGCTAGGCATGTGGGACTTGTGGATGGAGCCCTTAATTCGCTTAACAAGGATTCACGGGTGGTCAATCTGTTGAAATCAGATCACTACATTTTGGCCACCGTGCTCGATCCTAGATTTAAAACCTACCTTGGATCTCTCTTTCCGGCAGACACAAGTCTGCTGGGGTTCAAAGACCTGCTGGTGAGAAAATTGTCAACTCAAGCGGAACGAGACCTGTCAACATCTCCTCCTTCACATTCTCCCGCAACTGGGGGTGCGAGGAAAAGGCTCAGAATTCCGAGCCCACCCGCTGGCGGTGATGCAGGGCAGTCTGGAGATACTGCTGATGCTGACATCTGGTCCGGACTGAAGGACCTGACAACGATTACGGACATGTCGTCTACTGTCACTGCATATGATTCTCTCCCCATTGAAAGAATGGTGGAGGATTATATGAGTGACCGCATCCAAGTAGGCACGTCAGACAGTCCGTACTTATACTGGCAGGAAAAAGAGGCAATTTGGAGGGCCTTGCACAAACTGGCTTTATTCTACCTAAGTTGCCCTCCCACAAGTGTGTACTCCGAAAGAGTGTTTAGTGCCGCCGCTCACCTTGTCAGCAATCGGCGTACGAGGTTACTTCCAGAAAATGTGGAGAAGATGATGTTCATTAAAATGAATTATAATCAATTCCTCCGTGGAGACATTGACCAGCAGCAATTGCCTCCACAAAGTACACAGGGAGCTGAGATGGTGGATTCCAGTGGGGACGAATTGATAATCTGTGAGCAGGGGGATGTACACGGTGATATATCGGAGGATGATGATGAGGTGGACATCTTGCCTCTGTAGAGCCAGTTTGTGCAGGGAGAGATTAATTGCTTCTTTTTTGGTGGGGGTCCAAACCAACCCGTCATTTCAGTCACAGTCGTGTGGCAGACCCTGTCACTGAAATGATGGGTTGGTTAAAGTGTGCATGTCCTGTTTATACAACATAAGGGTGGGTGGGAGGGCCCAAGGACAATTCCATCTTGCACCTCTTTTTTCTTTAATTTTTCTTTGCGTCATGTGCTGTTTGGGGAGTGTTTTTTGGAAGGGCCATCCTGCGTGACACTGCAGTGCCACTCCTAGATGGGCCAGGTGTTTGTGTCGGCCACTAGGGTCGCTTAGCTTACTCACACAGCTACCTCATTGCGCCTCTTTTTTTCTTTGCGTCATGTGCTGTTTGGGGAGTGTTTTTTGGAAGGGCCATCCTGCGTGACACTGCAGTGCCACTCCTAGATGGGCCAGGTGTTTGTGTCGGCCACTAGGGTCGCTTATCTTACTCACACAGCTACCTCATTGCGCCTCTTTTTTTCTTTGCATCATGTGCTGTTTGGGGAGTGTTTTTTGGAAGGGCCATCCTGCGTGACACTGCAGTGCCACTCCTATATGGGCCAGGTGTTTGTGTCGGCCACTAGGGTCGCTTATCTTACTCACACAGCTACCTCATTGCGCCTCTTTTTTTCTTTGCGTCATGTGCTGTTTGGGGAGTGTTTTTTGGAAGGGCCATCCTGCATGACACTGCAGTGCCACTCCTAGATGGGCCAGGTGTTTGTGTCGGCCACTAGGGTCGCTTAGCTTACTCACACAGCTACCTCATTGCGCCTCTTTTTTTCTTTGCGTCATGTGCTGTTTGGGGAGTGTTTTTTGGAAGGGCCATCCTGCGTGACACTGCAGTGCCACTCCTAGATGGGCCAGGTGTTTGTGTCGGCCACTAGGGTCGCTTAGCTTACTCACACAGCTACCTCATTGCGCCTCTTTTTTTTCTTCTTTGCGTCATGTGCTGTTTCGGGAGTGTTTTTTGGAAGGGCCATCCTGCGTGACACTGCAGTGCCACTCCTAGATGGGCCAGGTGTTTGTGTCGGCCCCTAGGGTCGCTTAGCTTACTCACACAGCTACCTCATTGCGCCTCTTTTTTTCTTTGCGTCATGTGCTGTTTGGGGAGTGTTTTTTGGAAGGGCCATCCTGCGTGACACTGCAGTGCCACTCCTAGATGGGCCAGGTGTTTGTGTCGGCCACTAGGGTCGCTTAGCTTACTCACACAGCTACCTCATTGCGCCTCTTTTTTTCTTTGCGTCATGTGCTGTTTGGGGAGTGTTTTTTGGAAGGGCCATCCTGCGTGACACTGCAGTGCCACTCCTAGATGGGCCAGGTGTTTGTGTCGGCCACTAGGGTCGCTTAGCTTACTCACACAGCTACCTCATTGCGCCTCTTTTTTTCTTTGCGTCATGTGCTGTTTGGGGAGTGTTTTTTGGAAGGGCCATCCTGCGTGACACTGCAGTGCCACTCCTAGATGGGCCAGGTGTTTGTGTCGGCCACTAGGGTCGCTTAGCTTACTCACACAGCTACCTCATTGCGCCTCTTTTTTTTCTTCTTTGCGTCATGTGCTGTTTTAGGAGTGTTTTTTGGAAGGGCCATCCTGCGTGACACTGCAGTGCCACTCCTAGATGGGCCAGGTGTTTGTGTCGGCCACCAGGGTCGCTTAGCTTACTCACACAGCTACCTCATTGCGCCTCTTTTTTTCTTTGCGTCATGTGCTGTTTGGGGAGTGTTTTTTGGAAGGGCCATCCTGCGTGACACTGCAGTGCCACTCCTAGATGGGCCAGGTGTTTGTGTCGGCCACTAGGGTCGCTTATCTTACTCACACAGCTACCTCATTGCGCCTCTTTTTTTCTTTGCGTCATGTGCTGTTTGGGGAGTGTTTTTTGGAAGGGCCATCCTGCGTGACACTGCAGTGCCACTCCTAGATGGGCCAGGTGTTTGTGTCGGCCACTAGGGTCGCTTAGCTTAGTCATCCAGCGACCTCGGTGCAAATTTTAGGACTAAAAATAATATTGTGAGGTGTGAGGTATTCAGAATAGACTGAAAATGAGTGGAAATTATGGTTTTTGAGGTTAATAATACTTTGGGATCAAAATGACCCCCAAATTCTATGATTTAAGCTGTTTTTTAGTGTTTTTTGAAAAAAACACCCGAATCCAAAACACACCCGAATCCGACAAAAAAAATTCGGTGAGGTTTTGCCAAAACGCGGTCGAACCCAAAACACGGCCGCGGAACCGAACCCAAAACCAAAACACAAAACCCGAAAAATTTCAAGTGCACATCTCTAGTATGTATGCATGTGTATATTTTATATATATATATATATATATATATATATATATATATATATATTTATATATATATGAAAAATGAGGTGAGATCTTAAGGCAGGGGTTCTCAAACTCGGTCCTCGGGGGCCCACACAGTGCATGTTTTGCAGGTCTCCTCACAGAATCGCAAGTGAAATAATTAGCTCCACCTGTGAACCTTTTAAAATGTGTCAGTGAGTAATTAATACACCTGTGCACCTGCTGGGTTACCTGCAAAACATGCACTGTGTAGGCTCCCGAGGACCGAGTTTGAGAACCTCTGTCTTAAGGTGTCATGGCGAATTAAAAAATTTAAACTAAAATAAATAAATAAATATTCCTACCTTAAATACACAGACTTGAGACTTGAAGGGGTGGCTTCGTGTCTGCATAGAAATTTTATTTTTGATTTTTTGGAATATATATTTATAATGTATATTTATTTTTATTTAACTTTTTTCGGGGGGGGGGGGGGGGGCTTCCTATTTTGTCTGTCCCTGGCCCCACAATTTCTGATGGTAGCCCTGGGGGAAACCCACCAAACAGGACCTGCATGAGACAAACAGGTGCACAGCCTCCTTGTGACCCTTGCCTTTGCTAGACATAGCTGCAAGAGTAGAACAGACACACAATATGGCACTAGGCAGTGTGTAACAATGGCAGTACTGTGACAAATTTCAAACTCAGGTAGCTGTCAGCTCTATTGACTGGTTTGTATCAGTAGCCATCATGGCAGTACACTCCTTAGTGTCCAGGACATATAATTGTTTGCTGAAGCAATAACAGTCCCTCTTTTATTAGGCACCATACACTTGCCCTTCTCAAACTGGACTCTGTAACCCTTTTTGTCTGGGACGCTTATAGCAATGAGATTACTTCCCAAATCTGGCACGAAAAATACATCTTGGATATCTGTAACAACTGTTTCTCCTCCAATTCTTAAACGCACTGTGATTGTCCCAGCTTGTGATGCAGTAAGGACTTTATTTCCTATCCCTGTAACTGTAGTGGGTACACACGGCAGAGGCGGAACTACCGCCAGTGCAACCAGTGCGTTGCACTGGGGCCAGCCTCTGTCCAGGGGCCCAAAAGCATATAATGAGTCAAACTGACTCATTACATGCTGCTGTGTGCTGCGGGCAACCGCCACCCGCAGCACACAGCCGCCCGTAGTAGGAATGTGCCCATAAACCGTAGCATCCAGCACCCTGCAGTGCAGTCACCTCCACCGGCAGAAAGGGGGTGAGACCAATGACCTAACAGGGCGTGCTCTCGGCTGGCCCCGCTTCTCCTGCACAGCTGGGCCCAATCACCGAGTGGGGGTGTGCCTGATGCCCGGATTAAACCTCCGCAGCCGGGCGGACCTGACGTATGTGCTGGGAGGCCGCTCTCACTGGCTCCGTCTGCAGAGAGCTGGAGCTGCTTCAGCCGGGACGCGCATTCCTCAAAGGTGAGAGATGGACTGTCCGTGTACATGAGCGGGGAATGGGTGCCACACATGCAGGGCTGCTGCGGATGCACAGAGGGGGCACTGACATGGTGACAACGAGCTCTGTGCACCATCTCCCCCTGGTACTGTGCTGCTACTGCTCGGATGCTCAGTGATGCTGCTGCTGCTGCCCGGGGCATTGTTCCTCCGCTGGGTGATACATATGTAGCCTGGACCTAATGTCACTGCACTGGGGCTGGGAGTCCCCGTTATATAGCATGCTGCATTGCCGTTACCTGCTGTCATTGTGCAGCGCTGTAGGCTCGCTTATACATGGCGTTACCCACTATGCTAATTACTAACACTCTCATCTAGTAGCTCTAATGAGGAGAGGGTTGATGGATTGATCTCAGGGCAGGCATCATCCAAGGGGACGCTGTCTGCCGTTATGTGTAAAAAGTGTACGCTGTCTGCCGCTATGTGTAACAAGGGCACGCTGTCTGCCGTAATGTGTAAAAAGTGTATGCTGTCTGCCGCTTTGTGTAACAAAGGCACGCTGTCTGCCGTAATGTGTAAAAAGGGGACGCTGTCTGCCGCAATGTGTAAAAAGGGGACGCTGTCTGCCGTAATGTGTAAAAAGGGCACACTGTCTGCCGTAATGTGTAACAAGGGCACTCTGTCTGTCGTTATGTGTAAAAAGTGTACGCTGTCTGCCGCTATGTGTAACAAGGGCACGCTGTCTGCCGTAATGTGTAAAAAGTGTACGCTGTCTGCCGCTATGTGTAACATAGGCACGCTGTCTGCCGTTATGTGTAAAAAGTGCACGCTATCTGCCGCTATGTGTAAAAAGGGCATGCTGTCTGCCGTTATGTGTAAAAAGGGGGACGCTGTCTGCCGTAACGTGTAAAAAGGGGAATCTGTCCGCCGTAAGGTGTAAAAGGGTCTCTACCTGGTGTAGTGGAGCTACTGTGTGGCGTAATTTGAATAATGGAGACTACTGTGCACCGTTTTATTAATTGGTATTATTTTGTGGCCACACCCCTTCCCCACGAAGCCACGCCCCTATGTATTTTTGTGCGCGCCTACGGCGCGCACTGCCCCTGTTTTGCATGCAGGGGTGGGGCTCCGATGCCGTTTCTTGCACACAGTGCTAAAATGTCTAGTTATGGCACTGTTGCTAGGTATGGGATTTGGGGCCCAAAGCATTTTGTCGCACCTGGGCCCAACGCTCGCTAGTTCCGCTACTGATACACGGTGTTAAAGAATTGAACCAATGCTGATTGTAACTGAAATGCCTAGTGGCCCCCGAGTCCATGTACCAACAATCCTTCCTGTGACTGCCTGCTACATTTAGTGCTGACTTGTTTGGCTTGTCACACTGCTTCTGCGCACCACTGGACTCTCTCATCCTACAATCTGAAGCTTTTTGTCCTATCCTGTGACATACAAAATACCTGAACTTGTGCTTTTTAGACTTTGTGCCCTTTGTGATCAAGGCAGAACCCTCAGCTATGGTCTCAACAGGAATACAGTACCATCTTGGAACTGTAGTAGCTTGGCCCTTACAATCTCTGTTGTGAGCTTAGTATCATTTGACTCTAAAGCAACCACCCAAAAATCAAATTCTGGTGTCAGATTTTGTAGCATCGTCATTGCCACTTCTTCCTTGTCCACCTGTGCCCCCACAGATGCTAACTGCTGAGCTATTGACAATAACTTATCAATATATTCATTCATGTCCTTGCAGGCACTCAGTTTCGTTCCATATAGCATGCGCCTCAAACTTATCCTTCTCATCAGACCTTTGTCTTCATACGCATTTTGCAGGGCTGTCCACATATCCTTAGCTGACACTTTCGCACTGACTATTGAATAGACATGCTGCTCCACACCTAAACCTATCATCGCGATCGCTCTCTCTACTTCATCTGGGTTTGTACCTGCTCCTGGGTCTATTGTGGCCTTCCGCAACTTTTCCCGCTTAAGCTGCATCTCCATGGCAAACTTCCATGTAGGGTAGTTTTCTGATTCTTTCAGCTTAGCAAAGATCATACTGTGCCATAGGTGGATCCAGGGGGAGGGGGGGCAATCAGGCACTCCCCCTGCTCACACCGCAACCTACCTCCCCCACTGCCAGCCAGCCAGAGTCCAGCGCAGGGTTCAAATGCCAGCATTAAGACTGTTACTTATGATGGCACAGAAGACTTCATCAGCCCTCACTGCACCGCACAATAATCCCAGTGCTTCCTCCTCCTTCCTTTACCACCATGCTAGGTGCAGTCAAACTCAGCCTCATCTTTGAGAAGGTGGCCCGTGTGATTGTGACAGGGCTGTCCTGCAGATGTCTTATGCTGCTTAAAGGAGATCCAGCTGGCTGCTTCTGCTAATCAAGGATGGGCAGTTTGTGTCCTGCAGTCTGAGTCTCACTGCAGTGCCCAAAACAATGTATACTGCACCTGCCACCACCAACTAAAAACTATAATAATTATATTGTGCTGGGGTGCCTTCCATGCTCCCATAACTAATGGAACAGGTGACCAACATTTCAAGGCCCAATCAGCCTTTTCATCAGGGTGAAACATTGGCAATAAACCAGGATGCGCTTCTACAGCCAATCATTACCTGATGGCGTATTCTGTGAGGCCACGCCCCCTGTGATACTACACCCCTTATCTGGGAGCATGCGTGCCTTAGGTGCATGTAAATATAACTGTTACCATTCCCCTATCATGGTGCCCTCCCCTTCATTTTCTTCTGGATCCGCCCCTGTACTGTGCCCTGTGTTATACATCTTCTCAGCGCTTCTGTAAAATGTCACTTTAAGTGTTCTTTTGTTCTGTGCTATTACTCAAACACGCAGAGATTAAGCTTCAAGCATGCAGGTCTGGGCCCATAACCTGTTGGCAGAGTATTGTGGTGCCTGATGTAGTTACTTTAGTCCACACACTCAAAGAGTTAACAGCAGGCAGATTTATTTGAGGTACACACAGGTGACTAAGATGTGCTGTAATAGTAGGCAATTGGCCCCTTATAGCAGACAGTGTAAAACAGTGTATTAGCGGTACTTATCATTATAGCATATGTGACTGCGGTATGACTGTGGGGTATGGCTTCGGTGGTAAGGGATGGAGGACTGTACATCTGTGCAATCTGAATCCCGTTGTGAAGAAGCAATGCACTACCCAGCTCTGTCCTTAGCTCCGGCAGTGCGGTACATTTAGCACACGGAGGAACGCTGAAGTCTCTCTCTCACAAAGCTGTCAGCTCTCTAAGATGGAGGAGCTCATTGTTGGGCTCTGCCTCCCTGAGACACAGACACTAGAGGGATAAACACTAGAGGATGCGGCCATGAGATCCTATGCCTGAGAAGACAGGTACAGAGCGCATCATTATCTAACAGTATAGCCCTTCCGATCCATCTCCAGGGACTGGATGAAGGACTGCTAACAAGATGTAGGTTCCACCTGCCCACCAGTGATGTCTTGCAGTCCTGGGGTCCCCCATGGGAGATGTGCTAGCCATGCTTCCCGTTGCCCGCCTGGAAGCACCAGACCTGGGGGTGATGGAGCAGCAGTACTAGCATCCCATGGACTCAACAAACAGAAAACAATAACTTGCGCCCTTGTTGCAGCTCGGTACCAACCCCCAAGAGCACCACTCCTTGAGACAATATACAACACAGAAAGTGGGGTGGTTCACAAGCGCTACAAGTCACCAATCAATAACCATTAATTTATCCCGATCGAAATGGTTATATTCAGACTTCTCAGGTCGCAACGGTTGCCCGACTTCTCCCGCCACACGGTTATTCAAAGGTTCGCACCTTTTGACTAACCTCCTTAGGGCGGGGTATGTTCATCAAAAGGTTTCTTTAAATATTCTCCTCGTATGCATTTATTTCACAGGATCGAGATACATCACACCCCCGTCCCTCAGAAAGGGCACTCACCTTCCAAAAACGCCCTATGTTCCTTGAAAGGTTTCTTTGTTGTTGGTGGGACCACAGATTTCCACTGGTAGCCACCAGTATTATGCAGATATGTGGAAAATAAAAGCAGTGGATATCCAAAAAGTACACAAATTTATTGTATCATATATAGATATATCCATACAGCGATAAAAAAGATAAAATACAAAACAAAACAGAAAAAATACTAAAAACAATAAAAGGTTCCCTAGGTCTGCTGGGAATTACTCGCACCTCCAAGTACCTCAATGCTGAAAACCCGTTTGGCGGAGCATGTACGCAATATAAAAAAAGGGATGGAGACCCACAATGTGTCTTTACACTTTAAGAAAACCCATGAGTGCAACATCAAACATTTAGTTAATTTTTGTGGAATAAAAAGTGTAGTTCCGAGTTGGAGAACAAATGATGGTGAAATCAAACTGGCTAAGACAGAAATGCGTACTATATATGAAATGCAAACTTTAGACCCAAAAGGTCTAAATGTCGATTTCGAAATGAAATGGTTTTTGCATTAAGACATTTCACATATATACTGATGTCAGAAAATATATCTGGATTTCATCTACTTTAATACTAACTAACTTTGTTTCCATTTTTTATGTGAATTCGTTGTGCTGTTATGGAGATATAATGAAACAGAGAAACACTGGATCTCACATTAAGAAATATGGCTTCCGGTATTTACGTTCCACATACATGGACGAAGTGACCCGCACTTCCGGGAGAAACGGAAGTCACGTGATATGCGGCTCACAGACACGCTGCGTCTCACCTAACAGGAAGGAGAACTCCGCAGCGCGTCCAGCAAGGAATCCATGTGCGGACCAGAAAGATACAAATAAAGCTTGTTGAACTCCGCATGGACCTATGGGTAACGGAAGTGGGGCGGAAAGAGTCCATTTGAATAGAAGGACATTAAATCCGGATTCGAACTATGGACAATATATGGAATAATGTCCAATTACTGATCCAGTTCTAGTTTTTGTTTTTATCAATTAATATGTAAAGTCATTTTAAGTATTGTTTTCTTCATTAAGGAGGATGATAAATGTATATGAACCCATCTAGTGAAGGCGTATGTTAGATATGTGGAAAATATTTTAGACTTTGAGGCCAGGGTGTAAGTGTATGCTCCAAAATAAGGGGATTGGCCAATACAGCGGGGAGTGGCAAGCAGGGGGTATAAATATCTAACTGCTGAGCCTTGTAGAACACCTTGAGGAAGGATCTAGAATCCGAAACGCGTCGGTGTGGTATTAGGATATCCCAGGTCGCAAGGGCTCCTCCATTTACCTCCTACTGCCAAAGAGGACCAACACTTGGTTTCATTTAAAACCTTTTTTTTGCACAGAGCGGAAGTGTTTGGGACCTTGAGGTACTTGGAGGTGCGAGTAATTCCCAGCAGACCTAGGGAACCTTTTATTGTTTTTAGTATTTTTTCTGTTTTGTTTTGTATTTTATCTTTTTTATCGCTGTATGGATATATCTATATATGATACAATAAATTTGTGTACTTTTTGGATATCCACTGCTTTTATTTTCCACATATCTGCATAATACTGGTGGCTACCAGTGGAAATCTGTGGTCCCACCAACAGCAAAGAAACCTTTCAAGGAACATAGGGCGTTTTTGGAAGGTGAGTGCCCTTTCTGAGGGACGGGGGTGTGATGTATCTCGATCCTGTGAAATAAATGCATACGAGGAGAATATTTAAAGAAACCTTTTGATGAACATACCCCGCCCTAAGGAGGTTAGTCAAAAGGTGCGAACCTTTGAATAACCGTGTGGCGGGAGAAGTCGGGCAACCGTTGCGACCTGAGAAGTCTGAATATAACCATTTCGATCTGGATAAATTAATGGTTATTGATTGGTGACTTGTAGCGCTTGTGAACCACCCCACTTTCTGTGTTGTATATCATCCCAAGGACTGCCTAGCGCTGCTAGCTCATGAAGGAAAAAATAAAATAAAAGATTTATATTTTTTTAGCTGTTTTTAGCTGTTTTTAACTATTTTTGTTAATGATTATTGGTTTTTTTTATTGATTTTAAACCAAACTGAAATCCAAATCCGGACCAATACACTTGAGGGTGGTTTTGTGAAACCAAAACACAATGATGAATTAGAACCAAAACACGGGGGGTTCACGCACATCTCTTAAGGGTCATGAAGATAATTCTGCTAAGCCCAAAATTTCACATCCCTGTTCAAAGTATCATTTAAGCTCCAGTATTTCTTTTTTCCCTAGTGGTTGTCGCTCAATCAAAAAAGCGCTTGACAGAAGACTTTCTGTAAAACAATCGGGAAAGACGAGGGGTTTTAGCATAATTCAGTGGTTCTAAAACTTTCTCGAATCACGTCGCACTATAGTATCAGCATTTTTTTCACAGCAAAAAGTTTATGATTGCTATAGTATATTTGGGGGAAAAAATAAGTACATTGTGCCTACCTGTCATCCTTAGATTCAGTTGGGTTGGTATCAGGAGACCGGTGGTCAGGATCCCGAAGGTCACCATACCGACATCGGGAACCTGGTCCCCAGATTGATTGCCGGGGTGGCAAGCGCAAGGAAGCGGACACAGTGGCTTGCTGCAATTGGAAGTGATAACTACATCCTACATAACTACATCCCATGCAGTTATGTTGTGGTGTGCTTCTGATTGTCCACATGTTTTATGATTGGCAGCCACTAGCCTATCATTTGACCATAAATAATTTGATTTGGAACTGGACCACCAACTCGAGGTACTCCAGCAAAACACTCACGGCACCCCAGGATGCCTAGACACACAGTTTGGTAACCACTGACATACAGTGCCTCGCTAAAGTATTCAATCCCCTTGGCTTTTTACCTATTTTGTTTCATTACAACCTGTAAGTTAATTTTTTTTGTTAAACTGAATTTTATGTGATGGATCAGGCACAAAACAGTCTAAGTTGGTGAAGTAAAATGAGAAAAATTCATATACAAAAGAATTTTTATAAATAAAAATTTGAACATTGGCACGTGCATATGTATTCACCCCCTTTGCTATGAAGCCCCTCAAAAGTTCTGGTGCAACCAATTACCTTCTGAAGTCACATAGTTAGTGAAATGAAGTACACCTGTGTGCAATCTAAGTGTCACATGATCAGTCGGTATAAACACAACTTTTCTGAAAAGCCCCAGAGGCTGCAACATCACTAAGCAACAGGCATCACACCATGAAGACAAAGGAGCTCTCCAAACAACTTTGTCCAGTCAAGGACAAAGTTGTTGAGAAGTACAAGTCAGGGTTGGGTTATAAAAAAATATCCAAATCTTTGATGATCCCCCAGAGCACAATCAAATCCATCATCTTCAAATGGAAAGAACATGGTACCACGACAAAACTTCCAAGAGAGGGCCGGCCACCAAAACTCACAGACCGGGCAAGGAGGGCATTAATCAGAGAGGCCACACAGAGACCAAAAATAACCCTGAAGGAGCTGCAGAGTTCCACAGCAGACACTGGTGTATATGCGCATGTGACCACAATAAGCCGTACACTCCATAGAGCTGGGCTTTATGGAAGAGTGGACAGAAAAAAGCCATTACTTAGTGTTAAAAATATGAAGGCATGTTCTGAGATTGCCAAAAGGCATGTGGACAACTCCCCAAATGTATAGAGGAAGGTGCTCTGGTCAGATGAGACTAAAATGTAACTTTTCCGCCACCAAGGAAAATGCTATGTCTGGCGCAAACCCAAAACTTCCCATTACCCCAAGAACACCATCCCCACAGTGAAACATGGTGATAGCAGCATCATGTTGTGGGGATGTTTTTCAGCAGCAGGCACTTGTAAACTCTTTCGAGTTGAGGGAAAGATGGATGGTGCTAAATACAAGGATATGCTTGAGCAAAACCTGTTTCAGTCTGCCTGTAATTTGAGACTGGGACGGAGGTTCACCTTCCAGCAGGACAATCACCCGAAGCATACTGCTAAAGCAACACTCGAGTGGCTTAAGGGGAAACATTTAAATGTGTTGGAATGGCCTAATCAAATCCCAGATTTCAATCCAATTGAGAATCTGTGGTCAGACTTGTAGATTAATGTTCATAAGTGGAAACCATCCAACATGAAGAAGCTGGAGCAGTTTTGCCTTGAGGAATGGGCAAAAATCCCAGTTGCAAGATGTTTTGCAGCAAAAGGTGGCTCTACAAAGTACTGACTTTAGGGGAATGAATAGTTATGCACGCTGAAGTTTTCTGTTATTTTGTCCTATTTGTTGTTTGCTTCACAATAAAAATAAAAAAAAGTCTTCAAAGTTGTAGGCATGTTCTGGGAATGAAATGATGCAAACCTTCAAACAATCCACTTTAATTCCAGGTTGTGAGGCAACAAAACATGAAAAATGCAAAGGGGGGTGAATACTTTAGCAAGGCACTATGGTGGTCATTCCGAGTTGATCCCTAGCTGCTTTCGTTCACAGCACACCGAGCAGGCAAAAAATCGGCACTTCTGCGCATGCGTATGGTGCACAATGCGCACGCGCAACTTACTTTCACAAAAGCCGTTGCAGTTTCACACAAGGTCTAGCGACGCTTTTCATTCGCACTGCTGGCCGCAGAGTGATTGGCAGGAAGTGGGTGCTTCTGGGTGTCAACTGACCGTTTTCAGGGAGTGTGCGGAAAAACGCAGGCGTGCCACATAAAAACGCAGGCGTGGCTGGGGAAACGGAGGCGTGGTTGGCCGAACGCAGGGCGTGTTTGTGACATCAAAACAGGAACTAAATAGTCTGCAGTGATCGCAAGCTAGGAGTAGGTCTGGAGCTACTCTGAGGCTGCACAAAATTATTTTGTAGCCGCTGTGCGATCCTTTCGTTCGCACTTCTGCTAAGCTAAGATACACTCCCAGAGGGCGGCGGCTTAGCGTTTGCACGGCTGCTAAAAGCAGCTAGCGAGCGAACAACTCGGAATGAGGGCCTATATTCTCTTGTATTCTGAAGCAAATTTGAAAGTATCCAAAGTCTCTGAGATTGCAAGTTTTATTGGCTGTTATCTTCTCATGTGAGGGCATATTCATCAAGAAAAAATTGTGTAATAAGAATTTAGAGTTTTAAATTCTCATTGTATTCTCCCACATTTTCTTCATGATTCATCATGACCCCATGAGAAAATTACTGCTTCTGAAAAACTGTGATTTTTGAGAAGACATTTTATCGGACAGTGATAACTTTCGCATCTAAAGCCGCAGCCCCCCCTCCCCTCCCCCGCTGTCTGGCTGCAGCACTCAACCCCAACCCCCCGTACCTTACTTCTGTGTCTCTACCAGGGCTGTATACTGCCCCCTTCCCTGTTGCCGGCATCCGTGTTGTCTCCGGCCGCTGCTGTGTAAACCGCAGAGATTCAGGGCCATTCGCCATTTCAGAATGGTGAACAGTTTCACAATCAAACGTCGGACAAATGCTTTTCCAGAGTTTGATGAATTTCACAATTTCTCCATCCCATGGGGTGTGTGGAAATTGTCACATTTAAGTGATGATGAACAGACACCGTGAAGTCGTGTTGGTTTGACACTATAGAGCTGCAGTGCTGAAAGTGCATCGTGGGGCAGATGCATTAACCTGGAGAAGGCATAAGGAAGTGATAAAGCAGTGATATGTGCAAGGTGATAAAGGCACCAGCCAATCAGCTCCAATATGTAAATTAACAGTTAGGATCTGATTGGCTGGTGCCTTTATCACCTTGCACATATCATTGGTTTATCACTTTTCCAGGTTAATACATCTGCCCCAATGTACCTTAACCTGTGCAAAATGGTGAAACTTGGAAGTGATATAATTTTCTATAGAACTTGAATGCAAAATTAAGACATCCAAATGTTTTGGTGTCCTTTGATTTAACATAACAACATTCTACTATATGTAATAGTCACAAAAAAATGCATTTATTGACGGAATCAAGATAAGTACTTAGAATTTTACAGCAGCTACAACGAGGACTGTGTGGGTGTGTATTCTGCTCAGGGGTTCAGAAGGATAGAAGTGCACAGCAGAAAGATTCCTTAAATCAGTGGCAGACTTTACCAAGGGGTTGCATGCAGGACTGCAGCTCCCCCGGTAAAATCTGTCACCCTCAGGGACTGCCTAGCAGTGTCAGTGGCTTCCTATTGGTGCTAATCACAGCCAAACAGCCACAGCTAGGGACTGCCATTTGGACTGTGATAGCAGAGAGAGCACTTACCATGTGAAGCCACTCCCCTGCTGTTGCAGCTACCCTATCTGGCTCCTGTTTGTGCCCTGCTGTTGCGGCTGCCCTATCTGGCTCATGCTTGCCTTGTAACTATCTAGTCTCTGCCTCCTGCTGCCACTGGATCAGTGCCATAAGCAGTAAATCACCAGTAGGGCATGGAGGAGGCACAATATAGACCCCCACAGCCCGACTGGTAAGGACCCGCTGCTGTTCCTTATGCTGTTTTAAAACAAGCGCTGTAGGAAAGGTTGGTCCTGTATAAACATTGGTCACAAATAATAAAAATAACTCAGAATGAAACAATGCTTTTCATTTATTTATTTTATTGTCAGCAGAAAATTATGTTTTGTCTGCTTGTCTTCATCTGTATGCAGTTTGCTTTCATTGGTATGGTACATTACCCATGGAGCCATCATCAACTACAATCGGAAAAGGAAAGTTCCCCACTGGGTTTTTCCAGAGGCTTCCGTGTTGTGACCAGCTGAGACCATTGCCTACAACCTCAAGATAAAATGTCATTACATGCATGTGCTGCGCTGTCCGATAACCCACAGTGTCTTGTGATACATTTAGTTCCAGCAACTGTGTAACCACAACCAATAATAATGCAGGAGCCTCACTAACAGCAAGTCACTTAAGATTCATTAGTAAAGCCATTTTCCTCTGAAGTGGAAAATTCTCTCTTGCAAAATGTACGTGTCGTTTCATAGCATGGCCGAAACTGCCTCTAAATGATGGTAATTTCACTTCAGGACTGTGGGAAATAATGGCTGTTTCAGCAATGAATACAAAAAAAGTCTGAAAAAAAGAACATTTTATTGCTATTAAACACATACAGTAACTAGGGTTTGCTTTATGTACAAGTTACAAGTTTTTGCACAGAGGATACCATTCATTAAATAAATGTAAGTTAAGTTTAACCTGTGTAATTTTTTTTGCAATAAGAAACCTAAGCATTCATTTAGTTTCGAGTTTTAGCTAGAAGCAGTTACCGTGGTAACATGCCACATGTAAAGTAAACATTAACAGAAATTCTCTTGTAATATGTGTTCCTGACAAACAGCACTTGCATTAAGCTCACACTGTCCAAGTTCTGGGGTCATCCTGACAATTAGGGTGTTCTCAATATATGGGCTACACACTAAGCAATTTATTTAAAAAAAAATAACAGATTTCCTGCCGCACCACACTGAATTTACATGTCTGTTCACAAGGAGGAGGATGTAGTCACTGAAATACGTGGGAAATATGGTGAGATTATTGAGAATGTCCTACACACTGCACGATATTAGGATACTGAGAGTGAGATTTTTTTTTCTTGGCCAACACATCCGATCATCGAAGGAGCGTTTTTGTGGCCATGATTTCCCTGCTTTATTGGCAAAACACTGTAACAATCACTCAGACACTCTATACATCAAAACAGGCCAAGTACCTGATTATTGGCAAATTGGACCAATAATTGTATAGTGTGTACCTAGCCTTATTCATTAACCTACATGCAACATTCACAGTGTTTTTAAAATGTTTATTTTTGAGCCAAGAAAAAGTTAAACTTAACACTGCAAGTGGATAGTGCAATTATCTTCTTTTGGTGTAAGGCTACGGTTAGAGAAGTGTAAGTTGCTTGCTTGCATGTGACAAAACAAAAACAACAATGCAAAACACTATAGCTGGCTAATGGATGCAGTATAACATATTGTCAAAGTCGAAAAATATTGAAGAACACACAGCACGTATAAACTGCACACACATGCCCACTGCGCGTGCACTTGTTCTGCAGTGCGTGCACATGTACGCACTTTGCGTATGGTCGCTCCCGCGGTCCTGCGCATCGGCGCGTGGTATGGGTATTTACGTCAGAGTTTGTGTACGCATGGAGGGCCATCAGAACACATTACATATTTAATCGTGCACAATGTACACATAGGGGGTCATTCCGAGTTGTTCGCTCGCAAGCTGCTTTTAGCAGCTTTGCACACGCTAAGCCGCCGCCTACTGGGAGGGAATCTTAGCTTATCAAAATTGCGAACGAAAGATTAGCAGAATTGCGAATAGATACTTCTTAGCAGTTTCTGAGTAGCTCCAGACTTACTCGGCATCTGCGATCAGTTCAGTCAGTTTCGTTCCTGGTTTGACGTCACAAACACACCCAGCGTTCGCCCAGACACTCCTCCGTTTCTCCAGCCACTCCCGCGTTTTTCCCATAAACGGTAGCGTTTTTTCGCACACACCCATAAAACGGCCAGTTTCCGCCCAGAAACACCCACTTCCTGTCAATCACATTACGATCACCAGAACGAAGAAAAAACCTCGTAATGCCGTGAGTAAAATACCTAACTGCATAGCAAATTTACTTGGCGCAGTCGCACTGCTGACATTGCGCATGCGCATTAGCGACTAATCGCTCCGTTGCGAGAAAAAAATAACGAGCGAACAACTCGGAATGACCCCCATAGTCTCCTTGCACCACATCAGAAAGTTATAGCTGTTTAAATGGTTGCAGAACAAAGGGATTCACCTTTACAGGATAAGAGGGGACAGACTAAGGTTATAAGGTGGTATTCGGTATCCAGCTGTAGGGTATTTTAAGGGAAACATTCCGGTGTTGGTCTGCGGAAGATCGCATGTTCCTGCGGATAGTTATGTGCAGAAGCAGAATATAGATATAAACTGTATTTACTGTATATTATCTATGCGGCGGGAATCCAGAGGAGACCACCCACAAGAGCAGTTGAGAAAGACATCGCCTACCTTTTCAAATCAACCTATGACCTCTCCTGTACTGTAAGGGTGCATCCCTGTGTCCAATGGACAAAGGGATTACAGTATCCATTGTATTGCTTTTGGAAGACTTGTATAAATAAAGCCTGCTGCAGAGCGGCCAGACACAAGACTCACAACGTTATCTATTTGATTACGGAGGACTGGACCAGGAAGCGCACGCGAATATTCTCACGTATGTACATTGACTGTAGCCATTATTCTGTTATATATATTGTCTTGTATTGTAGTGTATAATTTGTATTGTAAACCCCCTTTCAGAAATAATCCACTGTGGTGTCGGAACCCAGCGGTTAATCACAATTGGTGTCGTGTGCTCATTGCCCTGCTAAGGTTTAAAGTGTAATAGCATCACACTGCATTGCTGCATAAGGTTTAGAGTGTAATATCATTGCATTGCATTACTGTGAAGGTTTAAAGTGTATCTCTGGGTGTGTATGCGCTGCGAGTACTTTGTACCGTCAACGCGGCGTGGGTACGCAAAGTCCGTACACTACGGAACTCTTTTACGCTAATAGCGTAAAAGGTGCGTAGTGTGAATTAAGTATAGCGGCCACAGCGGCTAAAGGTTTAAAGTGTATTTAAGGTGTGTTTAAGGTATAGCTTTCATTCCTGTAAAGATAATCAACATTATCAATATGATAAGGGGGGTAATTCAGATCTGATCGCAGCAGCAAATTTGTTAGCTAATGGGCAAAACCATGGACCTAATTCAGATCTGATCACAGAAGCAATTTTGTTAGCAAATGGGCAAATCCATGGGGGTAATTCCAAGTTGATCGCAGCAGGATTTTTGATAGCAATTGGGCAAAACCATGTACACTGCAGGGGAGGCAGATATAACATGTGCAGAAAAAGTTAGATTTGGGTGGGTTATTTTATTTCTGTGCAGGGTAAATACTGGCTGCTTTATTTTTACACTGCAATTTAGATTGCAGATTGAACTCACCACACCCAAATCTAACTCTCTCTGCACATGTTATATCTGCCTCCCCTGCAGTGCACATGGTTTTGCCCAATTGCTATCAAAAATCCTGCTGCGATCAACTTGGAATTACCCCCCATGTGCAGTGCAGGGGGGGCAGATATAACATTTGCAGAGAGAGTTAGATTTGGGTGGGTTATATTGTTTCTGTGCAGGGTAAATACACACCCCACCCAAATATAACTCTCTCTGCACATGTTATATCTGCCCCCCCCCCCCCCCCCCCCGCAGTGCACATGTTTTTGCCCATTAGCTAACATATTTGCTGCTGCATTCAGATCTGAATTAGGCCCTAGATTGTCTACAACAATTTTTTGATGTTGTTGAGGAAGATGCAGCAGGATACCCAATAAATACCATATGGATACAGGGAGAGACTGCCTGCAACATCTCCTTCAAGCAGCTGGATTAGTAGACTCCCAGAATATGGAGGTGATCGTCCTAGAGAAGATGTCACCTCTACTCCTTGACATGTTGTTCAACTGGCCCAACTAGGGGAGGCAGATGGAGAGGTGAGGAGAGTGGAGTCAGTCACACTTGTACATGAAGAACAAGAAGATCCACTGTCTGTTAACCCAATCCTGTTGATTGGTGGATCTACTGGGGCTACAATCCTGGCTGCCCAGACAGCTGTGTGGTGGGGGGACAATGATTAAGATGAGGTGAGCACACCTGTCCACAGAAAAGGCATCTGACTATTACAGCTACAGGGAGAAATCCCTGCCAGAAGATAATCATGCCCCTAACAGTATTCAGGTGACAGTGCTGCTTTTAATCAAAGAGGCATCTGACATCTTCCCATATTCTGAATGGAAATATGGTGGCCATGGACCAGTTCTTGGCAGAGTATGGTTGAGGATTTGGGAGTGATAAGGGCTGATAGAGGATTTGGAATTAATGGCACATTGTTACTATATTCAGGGGCCAGTTACCATGGATAAACATTTATATGTTGTTAGTTTTAGTGTGGGAACTCCAAACACACCCTTGTCCTCTAGATAGAATAATGAACACGGTACTAGCCAGCCGCAATGGCATTGTAGCTCTGCAGACATTTGCTAGTGCAGACAAAGTGGTTACTACAGGCCCCCGGCTTCTAGCGGCATAATATTAGCTATAAATAGGAGTTGTCTAGGTCTAGCTGTGGTATCTGCTAGGAGCATGACCTAGGGCACTCTGTGGTGAGTCTCAGGAGGACAGGGGATTGTGAGGGTTGAATATGCCCCAGCAGTGTACGCAGAGTTGATCATTACACACCAATATTTGCCCATTACTAGACATAATGCAGTTCTTATTGAATTTCAGGAACTGGCTGGTGAGTATCTCATACTACTTTCACATACGCAATGCATTAAAGTGTTATACATAGACAGGCTAGCATCATGTGCTTTATTATCATACTGTACATATATTACATTATACTGTATTGTATTTCCAGGACTGTGGTGTGCTTATGTGTCTGTAAAATGTTCATACAACGGGGGATATTCAATTAGCTGCAGTAATTTACCATTGCTTATTAACTACCCCAGGGCTATCCAATTATCCCTGCAGCCGGCACTGACCAGGTGACAAAATACCCGATCAGTGCCGGTTGCGGGGATAATTGTAGAATCTGCTTTGTAGCATCTACAAGAGCAGGGGCATCTACTAAAGTAGGGGCTTCTTCCTCAGCAACACCAGAGTCTGTGTCAGAAAGAGCTTTATGCTCCCCCTCCTCTTCAGATGAAACTGTTTGCAGAATGTTGCGGTGTTGGATAGAGATGTTAGTCCACACAATGGCACTTAACCAGGATGATTGGTTTATTCAGATAACAGAGATAACAGCTTGTAGTATATAGAAGATGTTCTGCAGCAGCAGGAACTCACAGTATACATGTGAAGCAGTAACACAGCGTCTCAGTACACACAAGATGCAGGTGTATACACACAGGGTGTGGCTGCGGGGTAAACAAGGTCACACACTGAGGAGAGCAGAAGCTGATCGACAGTGCAGTTGTTTCTCCCAGGAAGAATGCTCTCCCAGGAAGAATGCTCTCAGACTGTGCACTAAGCACCTCCTTCTACACTGAGCTAACACTAGGAGGGAAAACACTAGAGCAGGGAGTCTGCCTCTAGTGCTGGGAACGGAGACAGACCACAGAGTGATCCATTGTCTAACACCCCCCCTCGCTAAAGGCTGTCTCCAGTTACACAATTTATCAAAACATTTCTCAATAAAGTTTTCATGTAACCGAAAACACATTAATAAAGCATGAGCAAACAGTAAAACAAATCAAAAATTTTCAAAAGTATTCCAGTCCACATTTTGTCATGAACATATTCAGCAAGTGTGATGACAGTCCCTTTTTCAACATGTCAGCAGCATTGCTCTCGCTTGCTATGTAATCCACATTGGCTGACTTGTTTTCCACTAACTCACGGATAAAGTGTTGTCTAATGGCAATGTGTTTGGACCATCCATAATGCTTGGTGCTGGAAGACAAATCAATTGCTCCCTTGTTATCACACGCAATGTTGATAGTCTCACTGTGGTAAAGAAGGCTAAGCTCACATAAGGGCTCCTTTATCCATAAAGCTTCTTTTGAAATTTCTGTAAGTGCCATGTACTCCGCCTCAGTGGTGGATAGAGCAACAGTGGGTTGCTTTCTGCCCGCCCAACTGACAGCTGCACCTGCCGAAATGAACAAGTATCCCGTGTAGGAACGATGGTCATCCTCATCTGATCCCCATTCGGCATCACAGAAAACTTCCAAAGTCATACCTTTTGACTTTGTAAACACCAACTTTAATGAACTTGTACTTTTTAAGTACCTTAAGAGTCTTTTGACTGCAACACAGTGTTGCCTCCCAGGGTTATTTGCAGCATGCCCGGCTCACTGCATGTGTGATGTTGGGGCGAGTCCCAATACTCGCATACATCAAGCTACCAACAGCATTGTGATAAGGAATCTCTCTCGTTTCATCTATCTCCTCCTGGCTGGTTGGTGACATGGCCTTTACCATCTTTATACTTTTGTCAATAGGAGTGCTCACTGGTTATGCATCAGACATTCCATACTTGGGAAGTATTGCTTCAATATATGTCTGTTGGTCAATTGTAACAGTCCCATCTTTCAGGTTTTGTACAATTCTCATGCCTATCAAATGATTTGCAGGGCCTAAATCCTTTAGCTTGAATCTTTGCTCCTCAATTAACTCTCGATTTAGGAATGACGAATCAAAGTCTAACTGGTATAACAATATATCATGAAGTGTAGCAATGGCAATGACTAACCTCAAGGTGCCTTGCGACAGGTGAAAAGATCTCTCCGTATTCGATTCTGGATTTTGTGTGTAGCAAAAAGGCGGGCTTTATAACGAGCAATAGTCCCGTCTGCAATCAGCTTTCTGCAAAAGACCGACTTGTTTTTGATTGTCTTATGGTCAACTACAGTCCATGTACTGTTATCATCCAGAGCTGACAGCTCTGTATCTATTGCCGACTACAATTCTTTCCAGTCGCTACTTAATTTTGCTTCCTGTATATTTTTGGGTTCACAGTTAGCTATATTTGCATATTACTCACTGTATCTTTTGGATGGAACACCTTTATTGCTCCTCATGGAACTTCTGTTTCCTGAATGGGTATCTGCATTAACTCTTTTAGGATCAGACACACTTTCCGCTGCCTGTACATTCAGCAATACATATTGTTGCTGTGATTCTTGTTCCACTGTTCCAGTGATTGGTGCTATAACACCACATCTCTACACTTTAGAAGACGTTTGTTTGTAATGTCCCAAAGCCTGTATCCTTTGCTTTCTTCACAGTGTCCTAGCATAATACATTCCACTGATTT
Source organism: Pseudophryne corroboree (assembly GCF_028390025.1). Lineage (NCBI taxonomy): Eukaryota > Metazoa > Chordata > Amphibia > Anura > Myobatrachidae > Pseudophryne > Pseudophryne corroboree. Next base: position 343,215,445 of record NC_086444.1, on the reverse strand, counting down.
TGGATCTAATTTTTGTCTTTTCTCCTTAGGTATATGTGCATAAGCTTTACAGCCAAAGACACGGAGATGATTGACAGCTGGGGCTTTTTCTTGGATCATGCCTCCAGTAGCATTTTACCTTTTACGGCTACTGAGGATGCACAGTTTTTAAGATATACTGCAGTAAACACTGCTCCGCCCAAAAGCTTTTCTCCAAGCCTGCGTCACTCAACATAGTCTGTGCTCTCTCAACAACTGTACGATTTGCACGCTCACTCACACCGTTTTGTTCTGGCACGTAAGCAATTGTTAGTTGATGCTGTATGCCATATTTTTTCAGGAACTTTGCTAAAACTCTGTTGTCATACTCTCCAGCATTGTCAGTTCTCAATACTTTTAATTTCAGACCTGTCTGAGTCTCCATCGGGTTCTTGTATTCACAATTTTATTGACAACTTCACTTTTAGCTTTCATGAAATACACATCATCCTTGTGGCATCACCAAAAATGTTATAAAATACCTGTTGCCACTCATTGATTCCATCTCTATCGGACCATATAAGTCAGTATGCAATAGGGCTAGTGGTATTTCCACTTTACTAGTAGACTTAGGAAATGGGGTGGGAGTCTGCTTTCCTTTTATACAACTCTCACACACAGGTTTCTCAGTATTACTCACATTGATTCCAGTTGCCATTCCATCGAGTAGTTTCTGGATGTTGTCATATCATATCCCAGATGACCTACTGTGGGCACCTGTGCCACAGCTCCATCGCCTGGTTTGAATCAGAGGCCATCATTGCAGAACACTGCTCGGTGTCCAGGACATACCATTGGTTGCACCGGGTTGCTGAAGCAATCACAGTCCCTTTCTTATTTTGCACCATACAATTGCCCTTTGCAATCTGGACTCTGTAACCCTTTTTCTCCAGGAGGTTATAGCAATGAGATTGCTTCCTAATTCTGGCACGAACAAGACATCTTGGATGTTTGTAATAACTGTTTCACCTTTAATTCTCAGACGCACTGTGATTGTCCCAAATTTTGAAGCAGTAAGGACTCCATTTTCAATCCCTTTTACTGTAATGGGTTCACATGCTGTCAGTGAATTGAACCATTCCTGATTACAACTGAAATGCCTAGTGGCCCCCAAGTCCATGTACCAGCAATCCTTCTTGTGACTATCTGCGACTTTCAATGCTGACTCATGTGGTTTGTCACGCTTCTTCTGCATACCACTGCAATTTCTCAGTCTGCAATCTGAGGCCTTGTGCCCCAAATTGTGACATATAAAGAACTTGAACTTGAGCTTTCTGGACTTAGTACGTTTTTGTGAATAAGGCAGAACTCTCAGCATGTGTCTTAACAGGAATATGTTCTTGGAACTGCAGCAGCTTGGCTCTGACAATTTATGTTGTCAGCTTGGTATCGTTAGTCTCCAAAGCTACTACCAGGAAATCGAATTCTTGTGTCAGATTTTGTAACATCACCACCGCCACTTCCTTGTCGTCACCTGTGCCCCCACATATGCCAACTGCTGAGCTACTGACAGTATTTTATCAATATAATCATTCATGTCCTTAGAGGCACTTAACTTTGTCTCGTACAGCATACGCCTCAAGTATATTCTTCTCATCAGACCTTTGTCCTCATATGCCATTTGCAGAGCTGCCCACATGTCTTTGGCTGACACTTTCCCACTAATAATGGAGTAGACATGTTGTTCCATGGTCAAGCCTATCGTCCCAATGGCTCTATCCACTTCAACTGGGTTTGGGTCTGCTCCTGGCTCAATTGCGACTTTCCACAACTTTTCCTGCTTAAGCTGTATCTCCATGGCGAATTTCCACGTTGTGTAATTCTCTGAGCCTTTTAACTTTGTAAAGTTCACGCTGTTCCATGTACTGTACATTCTTCTCTATATTTAATAAAAGTACTCCTTTAATCAGCTGCACTTTTATTTCTTATGTACCTCTGTTTTAGAATGCCTTTCCGACTTGGGGTCCGGGGCCCATAACCTATTGGCAGAGTGTTGCGGTGTCAGTTAGGGATGTTAGTCCACACAATGGCACTTAACCAGGATGACTGGTTTATACAGATAAAAGGGATAACAGCTTGTAGTATATAGAAGATGTTCTGCAGCAGAAGGAACTCACAGTATACATGTGAAGCAGTACAGCAGTAACACAGCGTCTCAGTACACACAAGATGCGGGAGTATACACACAGGGTGCGGCTGCGGGGTAGACAAGGTCACACACTGAGGAGAGCAGAAGCTGCATGTCAGTGCAGTTGTCTCTCCCAGGAAGAACTCTCTCAGACTGTGCACCAAGCACATCCTCCTGCACTGAGCTAACACTAGGAGGGAAAACGCTAGAGCAGGGAAGCTGCCTCTAGTGCAGGGAATGGAGACAGACCACAGAGTGATCCACTGTATAACAGAAACATCAGAGAGAACAGTGGATTGGGAGGATGAGGTAGCCTGCCTATAGTGACCAGAAAACATGCCAGTGTCCTGTTGAAGCCGTCAAGTCAGGGACTGATTCAGTTGTTGCAGTTGATTAGACAAAGTTTATGTCCAAGGTGGATTTACAATAGGTACCATAGTAGGAGGTAGAACCACAGGTGGGCCCATAGGAGGCGCAAGGCATTCCACCAAAGTAACCAACAGTGTGGAAAAGGCTACCCATGGGGGCTCCTGCGTGGGGGCAGGAGCAGCAGACTGGCTAGGAGGTGTGTAACAATTACAAGAAGAGACCATCATTGAACCCCAGGTACTATTGGGATTAATAATGAATAGATGTTAATACACCTGGACCTGTGCCCATTTGCCATGGTGGTCTAGTGGGGTCCCTGCTCTAAGACAGTGTACACGACAGTGCCGTGGTCCATCTCAATACTGCACCAGGCAAAGCTCCAATTGATTCCCGCAGGGCGGTGTCCCTGACGTCACCAGTAGCAGTGTCTTCACCCTGTACATCCGACTGTGGTCTTGACGCGTCTGAGCACGCTGTGAGAGAGCTGACAAGCGTGGTGCAGGGATCCTGAAGGATACGAGCGGGGAGCAATTGGAGCATTGCCTTTTGCAGTATTGCATTAAAGCCATGTGGTAATCAGTCCACAGAGTTTGATTTTATGGTACGGGAAAGGATAATCCTGTCGGATACTTTACCTATGTTGTCTTAATAAATCTTTTAATGCACTATGGAGCGCTGCCTCTTTGTTTTTTGAACAGAAAATGTGACCCATTTGGACTTTGGGTTTGAAGAGTGTCAGCTGCGGTCCTCCTGTCTATTGAATCATTGGATGGACACATGTGCGGTCATATATAGTTAAAGGTGGAAGGACTTTGTATCCCACAGGACTCTGGTGATATAAGTGCTTAAAGCACGATATTGGGCGCACTGTAATTTTTGTTTTATAAAATAAATTTTGTTTAATTATATATATACATATATATATATATTTTTGTACAGTCCACACTCTAGCCTTGTGTATCAACTGCTGGGGTTGCATCCATATAGACATGTGTCACCTGGACCAGTCCATTCAAACGTAGAGATAAAAAATCAGGAGCACTCACCAGTCTTCATAAGCCTTTTTTATTAGTAACATCAGGAAATCAGCATAGGAGTATCAACGTTTCGGTCCCATGTGGGGACCTTTGTCAAGATCACAAGCCAATGTGAGTAACCCACTTTTATACCCATATAGCCCTCCCCCTCATTAAGTAACAAAAGACACCTGTGTAATAATCACAAATATACAAGAAGCGCTGAATACATCAGCACAAACATCACTTATCATGACAGAACAACATATATAGACACACAACACAAATACATTAAAATCAGTGTGTAAAACTCACAGTAATATACTCTGGCAGCACAGCAGAGAGGCATGCGTTCCACTGCACCGCACTTCCGGTATTTGGAACGCATCTTCCGGTCACATGACCGGAAGTGTGTGTCAATGTAGGGTAAAGCATCAAAAAAAGCTTCCCCATGGCAACCCAATCTTTCTAATACCTATAGGGCACTTTAATGTCACAATATTAATCTTCCAATACCTTAAATACATAAATAGATGCCTATACTATACCAGCCAATAATGTAACATTTTATATTATAACATTAAGCTAGCATAATGATATACTGTGAGTACACAATTGATGGAGTGCATTATACCAGATATCTGCATGTGTTAGTCCACAGATAATCCTCCCCAAAAAAGTAGAAAATACACATGCATAAGCGTACAACATACATGCGCATATATGTATATGTGCACACAAATGCGCACACACACACACATATACACACCCGTAGGCACGCATAGGAATGTATATGTATAAATTAATATTTAAATTTAAATTGCAGAACGTGTATCCTAAATAATGTAATTATCATCTATCCATTATTCAATCCCAACTGGTGGAGCAGGACACAGACCATATTTCAGACCACAGACAAAAAACAAAAATAAAAAATAATAAAAAATAAAAAATAAATAATAAAAAGAAGAAAAAAGAAGATTTATATCAGTCCTCCGGAAAACAAATCCATCGCATTAATCCAAAAAGATGCCGTAATGTATGCCCTCATTCAGACCGCGGGGTCGTATCGTATCTAATTGGTGAATCCACATTGCTTCACGCTGAAGTAGTAGCTTAGCTCTGTCCCCGCCCCTACTAAGGGGTGCAACACGATCAATTATCATGCACTTTAATGATGCCAGAGTATGGTGTGCCTCATAGAAATGCCTCGCAACTGGTTTATTGGAATGTCCATCAGTCAATGCTGTCCTAATAGACAAGCGATGATTCGCCATCCTCTCACGGAATGGTCTGATGGTTTTCCCCACATACTTTAGGGAACATGGGCATACCAATGTGTAAACCACAAAATCTGAGGTACAACTCACCCTGTGACGGATTTTAATTCTACGTCCAGTGTGTGCATGATGAAAATATTCACCTGATGTCATACTTCTGCATGTCGTGCAGCTTATACAGCGAAAACATCCGGTTCTCTGTGATCTAAGCCACGATTCATGCCCAGATGTCGATAACCTCATAGGCTGCATCAGTATATCTTTTAGGTTACGTCCCCTCTTGAAGCTGATTAAAGGCTTATCTGGTAAGTGCTTGGAGAGTGCCGGGTCACTCTTGACCATTGGCCAGAGTTTCTTCACAGCATGTCTTATGGTAGGCCCAGCAGTGTCAAATGTCGTAGTAACCACAAATGGAGTTTGTGCTTTTTGTCTCCTCTTCATATTACCATTGGCAAAGATGTCTAAAGCTCTATATAAGCATCTATTGATAACTTGTTGGCTATATCCCCGCATGGAGAACCTTTGTTTCATTTCTTCCAATTGTATCTGTGAACTCTCGGGTTCAGAGTTGTTCCGCAACACGCAAAGTAATTGTGAAACTGGTAGACTTTGTTTGAGAGAACCCGGGTGGTGACTCTCAAAATGTAAAAGTGTATTACGGTCTATAGTCTTCCTATATAGTCTGTATCCATACCCCACCTCAGTGGCATAGACAGTCACATCTAGAAAATTATACTCCTTCCTACTATATGTCATAGTAAACCTCACAGGTGATTCCAGATTGTTCAGATGATCAACCACTGCCTGACCAAATAAAGAAAACATCGTCGATAAAACGACGATAGAAGCCGATACTATCCCCAAACAGCGGGAGGATGTATGTGTTTTCGTAGGCATCCATATACAAATTTGCGTACGTATTTGCTAATACTAGATCTAAGAATAGTGATCTACCTTTAAACGCAGAAGGCCCCACCTCCGGCGGGGAAAATTCAAAAGAAAAAAAGAGACAAGCAAAGACTCAGAAGAATCGGTAATAAACTTGTCATCATACACTTTAACCGAACCAGAGATAAGTCTACTCTCAAAGGGGCTCAGCTTTATACCGACTCCTAGATTTGATAAATTTCAGTGGTCAGTAGACAGATTTAAATTGGGTCGGAAACTTAGGCTTACCGAAAACTTCCAGGGCGCAGGGAGAATGGATTGTGTAACCACACCGTTTAAGAAAAGAAGTGTCTATGATCCTCCCTCACAGAATCCTAGTATAAAAACATTTACTAGGCTCTTAGACATTAATGTTCAGAGTTCACTCAAGAAACAAAAACATATGAGGTATAATTTGAAACCCCTTGAGAAGCGGGCCCTTAGGGATCTCAGAGAGAACAGCTTGCTCACCATACGCCCTGCAGATAAGGGGGGCGCAGTAGTGGTGTTGAATACCAGGGATTACGATGAGGAGGCTCTTAGGCAACTAGCAGATACTAACACCTATAAGTTGCTAAGTGGAGATCCGGCCGATGCTTTCAAAAAACGATTAGACACTGTCCTAGATATTGGATTGATGAATCGTTGGATCAGTGAGGAGGTGCTGACCTTTCTCAAGACAGAGTTTCCCATTTGCCCTCTTCTGTATTTGTTACCTAAGATTCACAAGACTTTAGTTAAGCCTCCAGGCCGCCCGATAATATCGTCTCGTAACTCGTTGTTTTCCTCTATTGCACAATATCTTGATAGTTTCTTACAGGTTTGTGTTAAAGATACCTTGAGTTATTTACAGGACACGGGTGACTTCTTGAGAATGGTCGACACCTTACCTACATCACAGCATAAGATCTTGGTAACGATGGATGTTACCTCGCTGTATACGATTATACCTCATAATGAGGGTGTGGTGGTGGTTAGACGGGCGTTAGCTCGTCTGCATACCGCTCCACCACCTATTGAGTTCTTGATTGAACTTTTGGAACTTACATTAACATGCAATTATTTTCAGTTTGGTGGCCGATACTATCTCCAGACGGCGGGGACCGCGATGGGTAGTAACATAGCGCCAGCGTACGCAAATTTGTATATGGATGCCTACGAAAACACATACATCCTCCCGCTGTTTGGGGATAGTATCGGCTTCTATCGTCGTTTTATCGACGATGTTTTCTTTATTTGGTCAGGCAGTGAGACTGCCCTCTTGAAGATAGTTGATCATCTGAACAATCTGGAATCACCTGTGAGGTTTACTATGACATATAGTAGGGAGGAGGTTAATTTTCTAGATGTGACTGTCTATGCCACAGAGGTGGGGTATGGATACAGACTATATAGGAAGACTACAGACCGTAATACACTTTTACATTTTAAGAGTCACCACCCGGGTTCTCTCAAACAAAGTCTACCAGTTTCACAATTCCTTCGCGTGTTGCGGAACAACTCTGAACCCGAGAGTTCACAGACCCAATTGGAAGAAATGAAACAAAGGTTCTCCATGCGGGGATATAGCCAACAAGTTATCAATAGATGCTTATATAGAGCTTTAGACATCTTTGCCAATGGTAATATGAAGGGGAAACAAAAAGCACAAACTCCATTTGTGGTTACTACGACATTTGACACTGCTGGGCCTACCATAAGACATGCTGTGAAGAAACTCTGGCCAATGGTCAAGAGTGACCCGGCACTCTCCAAGCACTTACCAGATAAGCAATGTGGATTCACCAATTAGATACGATACGACCTCGCGGTCTGAATGAGGGCATACATTACGGCATCTTTTTGGATTAATGCAATGGATTTGTTTTCCGGAGGACTGATATAAATCTTCTTTTTTCTTTTTTTTATTATTTATTTTTTCTTTTTTATTATTTTTTATTTTAGTTTTTTGTCTGTGGTCTGAAATATGGTCTGTGTCCTGCCCCACCAGTTGGGATTGAATAATGGATAGATGATAATTAAATTTCTCTAACGTCCTTGAGGATGCTGGGACTCCGTAAGGACCATGGGGAATAGACGGGCTCCGCAGGAGATAGGGCACTTTAAGAAAGCTTTGGACTCTGGGTGTGCACTGGCTCCTCCCTCCATGCCCCTCCTCCATATCTCAGTTTTACACTGTGACCAGAACAAGATGGGTGCACTGCAGAGAGCTCTCCAGAGTTCTCTGCCTAGAAGCATTTTTGTTTGGATTTTTTTTTTTCTACCTTTTACTACTTTTTCACAGGGAGCACTGCTGGCAACAGGCTCCCTGCATTGAGGGACTGAGGAGAGAGGAGCAGACCTTCTTGTCAAAGATAGGCTCTGCTTCCTCGGCTACTGGACACCATTAGCTCCAGAGGGGGTGAACGCAGGTTCTTACTGGGCGTCCACCCCCGGAGCCGCGCCGCCGTTCTCCTCACAGAGCAAGAAGTACAGAAGACAGAAGTCGTCAGGCGGCAGAAGCCTTCAGCTTCACTGAGGTAACGCACAGAACTGCAGCTGTGCGTCATTGCTCCCATACACCTCACATACTCCGGTCACTGTAAGGGTGCAGGGCGCAGGGGGGGGGGAGGGGGGCGCCCTGGGCAGCAATATAAACCTCTGCATGACAATAAGACTATATACATGTACAGGTGGGCTCTGTACATGTATATAAAAGAGCCCCCGCCATATTTTACTAAGTTTGAGCGGGACGGAAGCCCGCCGCCGAGGGGGCGGGGCTTCTCCCTCAGCACTCACCAGCGCAATTTTCTCTCCACAGCACTGCTGAGAGGAAGCTCCCCGGACTCTCCCCTGCTTACACACGGTGAAAGGGTGCTTAAAAGAGAGAGGGGGGGCACATAATTGGCGTTTTATTACTGCACAGCGCTGCTGGGGAAAAACATTTTGTGTTGGTCTCCAGGGTTATTGCGCTGGGGTGTGTGCTGGCATACTCTCTCTCTGTCTCTCCAAAGGGCCTTGACAGGGATACTGTCTTCAGGAAAGGGGTTCCCTGTGTGTGTGTGTGAAGTGTGTCGGTACGCGTGTGTCGACATGTTTGACAAGGAAGGCTCGCTTAATGTGGAGGGGGAGTGCTTGAATGTCAGGTCGCTGTCGGCAACGCCGACACCAGAATGGGTGGATATGCTAAATGTCTTGAATGCAAATGTCAATCTATTGCATAAAAGATTAGACAAGGCAGAAGCTAGGGATCAGTCAGGTAGCCAGTCCATGCCTGTCCCTGGGGCGCCAGGTCCTTCGGGGTCTCAGAAGCGCACCATATCCCAGATCGATGACACAGATACCGACACAGATACTGACTCTAGTGTCGACTATGAAGATGCAAAATCATAGCCGAAGGTGGCTAAGGATATACGGTACATGATTATTGCCATTAAAGAGGTTTTGCATATTACTGAGGAACCCCCTGTCCCTGACACGAGAGTACACATGTATAAAGGGAAAAAGCCTGAAGTCACTTTTCCATCCTCATTTGAATTAAGTGACTTGTGCGAAAAGGCTTGGGAATCTCCGGATAGGAGACCACAAGTTCCCAAAAGGATTCTCATGGCGTATCCTTTTCCACAAACTGATAGGATACGCTGGGAATCTTCGCCAAAAGTTGACAAGGCGCTGACACGTTTGTCCAAAAAGGTGGCACTGCCTTCTCAGGATACGGCTTCCCTCAAGGAACCTGCTGATCGCAGGCAGGAAATTACCTTAAAGCACATTTACAATCATTCCGGTACTATTGCTCGACCGGCTATGGCGTCGGCCTGGGTTTGTAGTGCGGTTGTGGCATGGGCAGATTCCTTATCTACGGAAATTGACACCTTAGATAGGGACGCCATTCAAATGACCATAGAGCATATCAGAGATGCTGCCTTGTATATGAGGGATGCTCAGAGAGACATTTGTTTATTAAGCTCCAGAATAAATGCTATGTCTATTTCTGCTAGGCGGCTCTTGTGGACCCGACAGTGGACAGGAGATGCCGATTCAAAGCGGCATATGGAGTCCTTGCCTTACAAAGGGGTGGAGTTGTTTGGAGACGGCCTCTCGGATCTTGTCTCTATGGCTACGGCTGGTAAGTAAAATTTCTTATCTTATGTCCCCCCGCAGCATACAAAAAAGGCACCTCATTATCAAATGCAGTCCTTTCGTTCCAATAAAAACAAGAAGGTACGTGGATCATCCTTTGTTGCCTGAGGAAAAGGCAGGGGAAAAAAGCTGCACACAGCTAGTTCCCAAGAGCAGAAGTCCTCCCCTGCGTCTGCAAAGTCCACCGCATGACGCTGGGGCTTTCCGAGGGGAGGCAGATCTGGTGGGGGCTCGTCTTCGGTTTTTCAGCCACGTCTGGGTTCACTCGCAGGTGGATCCCTGTGCATTAGAGATTGTTTCTCAGGGATACAGGCTGGAATTCGAAGACTTGCCTCCTCGCCGATTTTTTCAAAACGGCTCTGTCGGCTTCCCCGTCAGAGAGGGAGCTAGTGTTGGCAGCAATCCAAAAATTGTATATTCAACAGGTGATTGTCACAGTTCCTCATCTCCAGCAAGTTCAAAATGGAATCACTCAGGGCGGTCATCGCCAGCCTGGAGGGGGGGAATTGGATGGTGTCCCTGGACATAAAGGATGCTTACCTTCATGTTCCGATATTCCGCCCGCATCAGGCGTTCCTGAGATTTGCAGTGCAGGACTGTCACTACCAATTTCAGACGTTGCCGTTTGGGCTTTCCACGGCCCCAAGAATTTTCACCAAGGTAATGGCGGAAATGATGGTGCTCCTGTGCAGGCAGGGGGTCACAATTATCCCATACTTGGATGATCTCCTCATAAAGGCGAGATCTCGGGAGAGTTTGCTGGACAGCGTGTCTCTGTCCATGAAGACGTTGCAGATACACGGTTGGATTCTCAATATACCGAAGTCCTAGCTAGTCCCTACAACGCGTCTGACCTTTTTGGGCCTGATTCTAGACACAGACCAGAAAAAGGTTTTTCTTCCGATCGAAAAGGTTCAGGAACTCATAGCCATGGTCAGGAACCTATTAAAACCAAAAAAAGGTTTCAGTGCATCATTGCACGCGGGTCCTGGGGAAGATGGTGGCTTCCTACGAGGCCATCCCTTTTGGCAGGTTCCATGCAAGGACTTTTCAATGGGACCTCTTGGACAAGTGGTCCGGGTCCCATTTACAAATGCATCAAAGGATCACCCTGTCTCCCAGGACCAGGGTATCTCTCCTGTGGTGGCTGAACAGTGCTCACCTACTAGAAGGTCGCAGGTTCGGCATTCAGGACTGGGTCCTGGTGACCACGGATGCAAGCCTCCGAGGCTGGGGAGCAGTGACACTGGGAAGAAATTTCCAAGGTCTCTGGTCAAGCCTAGAGTCTTGTCTCCACATCAACGTCCTGGAGTTGATGGCCATATACAACGCCCTGCGTCAAGCGGAGGAATTGCTTCGGAGAAAACCGGTTCTGATTCAGTCAGACAATGTCACGGCAGTGGCTCATATAAACCGCCAAGGCGGAACAAGGAGCAGAATGGCCATGGCAGAAGCGACCAGGATTCTACGCTGGGTGGAAAGCCATGTAAGCGCGCTGTCAGCGTTGTTCATCCCGGGGGTGGACAACTGGGAGGCGGACTTCCTCAGCAAGCACGACCTGCATCTGGGAGAGTGGGGACTTCATCAAGAAGTCTTCGCACAGATCACGGATCGTTGGGGACTGCCTCAAATCGACATGATGGCATCTCGTCTCAACAAAAAGCTAAAGCGGTATTGCGCCAGGTCAAGAGACCCTCAGGCGGTAGCAGTAGACGCTCTGGTGACACCTTGGGTGTTCAGATCGGTCTATGTGTTTCCTCCTCTTCCTCTCATACCCAAGGTGTTGAGAATAATACGAAGAAGCAGGGTCAGAACAATACTCATTGTTCCGGATTGGCCACGGAGGACTTGGTATCCGGAGCTGCAAGAGTTGCTCGCAGGGGATCCGTGGCCTCTTCCTCTAAGGCAGGATCTGCTGCGGCAGGGGCCCTGTCTGTTCCAAGACTTACCGCGGCTGCGTTTGACGGCATGGCGGTTGAACGCCGGATCCTAGCGGAAAAAGGAATTCCGGAGGAAGTCATTCCTACCCTGATCAAGGCTAGGAAAGACGTGACGTTAAAACATTATCACCGTATATGGCGGAAATATGTTTCTTGGTGTGAGGCCAGAGCTGCTCCTACGGAGGAGTTCCATTTGGGCTGTCTACTTCACTTCCTTCAAACAGGAGTGACTTTGGGCCTAAAATTAGGGTCCATAAAGGTCCAGATTTCGGCCTTATCCATTTTCTTTCAAAGAGAATTGGCCTCTATTCCTGAAGTACAGACCTTTGTGAAGGAAGTGCTGCATATTCAGCCTCCCTTTGTGCCTCCGGTGGCGCCTTGGGATCTTAACGTGGTGTTACGTTTCCTCAAGTCACCTTGGTTTGAACGACTCAAAACTGTGGAGTTGAAATACCTCACGTGGAAAGTGGTCATGTTGTTGGCGTTAGCTTCGGCAAGACGTGTTTCCGAATTGGCGGCTTTATCACATAAAAGCCCATACTTGGTTTTTCATGTGGATAGGGCAGAGTTGAGGACTCGCCCTCACTTTCTGCCAAAAGTGGTCTCATCTTTTCATGTGAACCAACCTATTGTTGTGCCTGTGGCTACACGGGACTTGGAGGATTCCGAGTCCCTTGATGTAGTCAGGGCTTTGAAGATTTATGTGACCAGAACGGCTAGAATCAGGAAGACTGAAGCTTTGTTCGTTCTGTATGCGGCCAACAAGGTTGGCGCTCCTGCTTCAAAGCAGACTATTGCTCGCTGGATCTGTAACACGATTCAGCAGGCGCATTCTACGGCAGGATTGCCGTTACCAAAATCGGTTAAGGCCCACTCCACTAGGAAAGTGGGCTCTTCTTGGGCGGCTGCCCGAGGGGTCTCGGCATTACAGTGGTGCCGAGCAGCTACTTGGTCGGGGACAAACACCTTTGCAAAGTTCTATAAGTTTGATACCCTGGCTGAGGAGGACCTCCTGTTTGCTCAATCGGTGCTGCAGAGTCATCCGCACTCTCCCGCCCGTTTGGGAGCTTTGGTATAATCCCCATGGTTCTTACGGAGTCCCAGCATCCTCAAGGACGTTAGAGAAAATAAGATTTTACTTACCAGTAAATCTATTTCTCGTAGTCCGTAGAGGATGCTGGGCGCCCGTCCCAAGTGCGGACTTCTTCTGCAAGACTTGTATATAGTTATTGCTTACATAAGGGTTATGTTATAGTTTTTCGTTGGAACCGTGGCTATGTTGTTGTTCATACTGTTAACTGGTTAAGTTTATCACAAGTTATACGGTGTGATTGGTGTGGCTGGTATGAATCTCGCCCTTAGATTACAAAAATCCTTCCTCGTACTGTCCATCTCCTCTGGGCACAGTTTCCCTAACTGTGGTCTGGAGGAGGGGCATAGAGGGAGGAGCCAGTGCACACCCAGAGTCCAAAGCTTTCTTAAAGTGCCCTATCTCCTGCGGAGCCCGTCTATTCCCCATGGTCCTTACGGAGTCCCAGCATCCTCTACGGACTACGAGAAATAGATTTACCGGTAAGTAAAATCTTATTATTTTTTTTACAAGGGAAAAGTAGCTTCATATTTTTAAACATCTCATAGTTTTTATGTAGGATCAAATAGATCAATGAGTAGGGTGTCTGATTAAAATTCAATAGGTTATAGGTATGAATCCTGGGTATGTCAGTACTGTATATTGAAATGTGTTAATTAATAAAATGTATTGTAACTGAATAACAGCGAGTTCTTCAAGTTAAGTGCATTAATTTGGTATAAAGAGGACTTGTGTTCAAAACCATTTTCTTGTAGAGTTCTAGAAATGTGTGTTAAAAAATATATATATATATATATATATATATATATATATACTGCTCAAAAAAATAAAGGGAACACTTAAACAACACAATGTAACTCCAAGTCAATCACACTTCTGTGAAATCAAACTGTCCACTTAGGAAGCAACACTGATTGACAATCAATTTCACATGCTGTTGTGCAAATGGAATAGACAACAGGTGGAAATTATAGGCAATTAGCAAGACACCCCCAATAAAGGAGTTGTTCTGCAGGTGGTGACCACAGACCACTTCTCAGCTCCTATGCTTTCTGGCTGATGTTTTGGTCACTTTTGAAAGCTGGCGGTGCTTTCACTCTAGTGGTAGCATGAGACGGAGTCTACAACCCACACAAGTGGCTCAGGTAGTGCAGCACATCCAGGATAGCACATCAATGCGAGCTGTGGCAAGAAGGTTTGCTGTATCTGTCAGCGTAGTGTCCAGAGCATGGAGGCGCTACCAGGAGACAGGCCAGTACATCAGGAGATGTGGAGGAGGCCGTAGGAGGGCAACAACCCAGCAGCAGGACCGCTACCTCCGCCTTTGTGCAAGGAGGAACAAGAGGAGCACTGCCAGAGCTCTGCAAAATGACCTCCAGCAAGCCACAAATGTGCATGTGTCTACTCAAACGATCAGAAACAGACTCCATGAGGGTGGTATGAGTGCCCGGCGTCCACAGGTGGAGGTTGTGCTTACAGCCCAATACCGTGCAGGACGTTTGGCATTTGCCAGAGAACATCAAGATTGGCAAATTCGCCACTGGCGCCCTGTGCTCTTCACAGATGAAAGCAGGTTCTCACTGAGCACGTGACAGACGTGACAGAGTCTGGAGACGCAAAGGAGAACGTTCTCCTGCCTGCAACATCCTCCAGCATGACCGGTTTGGCAGTGGGTCAGTAATGGTGTGGGGTGGCATTTCCCCTTGTGAGACCATATGCTGGTGCGGTTGGCCCTGGGTTCCTCCTAATGCAAGACAATGCTAGACCTCATGTGGCTGGAGTGTGTCAGCAGTTCCTGCAAGACGAAGGCATTGATGCTATGGACTGGCCCGCCCGTTCCCCAGACCTGAATCCAATTGAGCACATCTGGGACATCATGTCTCGCTCCATCCACCAACGCCACGTTGCACTACAGACTGTCCAGGAGTTGGCGGATGCTTTAGTCCAGGTCTAGGAGGAGATCCCTCAGGAGACCATCCGCCACCTCATTAGGAGCATGCCCAGGCGTTGTAGGGAGGTCATACAGACACGTGGAGGCCACACACACTACTGAGCCTCATTTTGACTTGTTTTAAGGACATTACATCAAAGTTGGATCAGCCTGTAGTGTGTTTTTCCACTTTCATTTTGAGTGTGACTCCAAATCCAGACCTCCATGGGTTAATAAATTTGATTTCCATTGATAATTTTTGTGTGATTTTGTTGTCAGCACATTCAACTATGTAAAGAACAAAGTATTTAATAAGAATATTTCATTCATTCAGATCTAGGATGTGTTATTTTAGTGTTCCCTTTATTTTTTTGAGCAGTGTATATATGTATATATATATATATATATATACACAGTGGTCGAAGTGGGGCGGTATACGGTGGTATGGTATACCACCACTTCTTCCACTGACCCGGAAATGAAAGTGCAGCAGGAGGCGAGGGAAGTGGCCATCCTGTTGCACACCGCAGGCTCACCGTCACCAGCTGCTCACCGTTCACCGCCGCCAGCCACCAGCCGCCCGCCGCTCACCCGCAACAAATGGCGGTCAGAGGGACCTCACTGCACCAAAGGCCTCCTTATCACCGCCGCCGCCCATGGGTGCCTCCGCCGACCACAGTCAGGTAATGTTCCCCTGCTGTCACCCTCTCTCCCTGTCGTTACTGTCCCTGTCCCTACTGTCACTCTCTCTCTCCCTGCTGTCACTGTCGTCACTCTCTCTCTCTCCCTGCTGTCACTCTCGTCATTCTCGTCACTCGCTCTCTCCCTGCTGTCACTGTCATCACTCTCTCTCTCCCTGTCGTCACTCTCTCTCCCTGTCATCACTTTCTCTCTCCCTGTCCCTGCTGTCACTCTGGCTGTCCCTGCTGTCACAATTTCAGCTCATTCAGTGTGCTATAATGTGAATTTCGGCTCATTCAGTTTTCTATAATGTGAATTTCGGCTCATTCAGTGTGCTATAATGTGAATTTCGTCTCATTCAGTGTGCTATAGTGTGAATTTCGGCTCATTCAGGGGCAGATGTATTAACCTGGAGATAGCATAAGGAAGTGATAAACCAGTGATGTGTGCAAGGTGATAAAGGCACCAGCCAATCACATCCTAACTGTTCATTTACATATTGGAGCTGATTGGCTGGTGCCTTTATCACCTTGCACATATCACTGGTTTATCACTTTCTTATGCCTTCTCCAGTTTAATACATCTGCCCCACTGTATGCTATAGTGTGAATTTCAGCTCATTCAGTGTGCTTTAATGTGAATTTCGGCTCATTCAGTGTGCTATAATGTGAATTTCGACTCATTCAGTGTGCTATAATGTGAATTTTGGCTCGTACCATGTGCTATAATGTGAATTTCGGCTCATTCAGTGTGCAATAATGTGAATTTCAGCTCATACCATGTGCTATAATGTGAATTTCGGCTCATTCAGTGTGCTATAATGTGAATTTCGGCTCATTCAGTGTGCTATAATGTGAATTTCGGCTTATTCAGTGTGCTATCATTTGAATTTCGGCTCATTCAGTGTGCTATAATGTGAATTTTGGCTCATTCAGTGTGCTATAATGTGAATTTTGGCTCATTCAGTGTGTTTTAATGTGAATTTCGGCTCATTCGGTGTGCTATAATGTGAATTTCGGCTCGTACCGTGTGCTATAATGTGAATTTCGGCTTGCACCGTGTGCTATAATGTGAATTTCAGCTCGTACCGTGTGCTATAAGGTGAAAGGGGTGGGCACCAGTACTAGATAGTATAAGGGGTTCTACTACACTGGACACGCCCCCTTTTGGGTAACCATGCCCCCTTTTCTGGAGCGTGCACGCATTTGGTGCACGCATAATTGCGTCCTTGACTTTTCCATACCCCTACTTCAAAATTTCCACTTCAAACACTGTGTATATAGATATGGAGGTGTGATGATAGATATACAGTGTTTAGTTAGACAGTCAATAAAAGGACACCACATGTTAAACAGACATTAGGTCGACAGGGTCAAAAGGTCGACACGAAAAAAGGTAGACAGTACAAAAGGTCGACAGGGTCAAAGGTCGACATGAAAATGGTTGACATAAAAAGATAGCCACCAATTTTTTGCATTTTTGTGGTTTGTGTGGATAGTTTTGTCATCTGGGATCCTTAATTGAAGAAATCCCCTCGCCACACTTCGAGCTCAGTGGCTCACTGCGCTCACCACAAGGTTTATAACCAACTCTATGCTGACATGGATAGAGAAGGTATGAAATAGTCCAAAAACATGTACAATAAAAAAAAACTGTGTCTACCTTTTTTATGTTGACCATTTTCATGTCGACCTTTTGACCCTGTTGACCTTTTGTACTGTCTACTTTTTACATGTTGACCTTTTGACCCTGTCATCCTTTTGACGCTGTTGACCTAATGTCTGTCTAACATATGGTGCCTATCTATTGACTGTCTAACTAGACACTGTCTATCTTTCATCCAGATAAACAAGCCTGGTGAGTGCTGTTCATACATCACTTTGTTATTACAGGTTGAGTATCCCTTATCCAAAATGCTTGGGACCAGAGGTATTTTGGATATGGGATTTTTCCGTATTTTGGAATAATTGCATACCATAATGAGATATCATGGTGATGGGACCTAAATCTAAGCACAGAATGCATTTATGTTACATATACACCTTATACACACAGCCTGAAGGTAATTTTAGCCATTATTTTTTATAACTTTGTGCATTAAACAAAGTGTGTCTACATTCACACAATTCATTTATGTTTCATATACACCTTATACACACAGCCTGAAGGTCATTTAATACAATATTTTTAATAACCTTGTGTATTAAACAAAGTTTGTGTACATTGAGCCATCAAAAAACAAAGGTTTCACTATCTCACTCTCACTCAAAAAAGCCCGTATTTCGGAATATTCCGTATTTCGGAATATTTGGATATGGGATACTCAACCTGTATTAGGACCCTGCGAGAAACAGGTTAGTCTCTGGATATATGCACCCCAGCGGATGTGTATCATTGGACTTTTGAGAGTGCGACTTTTTATTGAAGATATATATATATATATATATATATATATATATATATATATATATATAAATAAACTTTGTAGTTAAAGGGCACTCAAGCTTCTTAATTAATATATGAAAGTTTATTGTTTCCAAAAAAGACACTTTAAAAAAAAAAACAAATGGCAATGGTGAAGGAAAAATGCTTATATATCAATAAATATTCAAAAAAGCAAATGTTTCTCTCCAATCCAGGAGATTTTCAACATCAATGCAGCACTTAGAAATATATGATTGAAAGTCAAACTTATCCGTTAGTCGACCTCGGTCATCTAGTGACCGTCAAAGACTCCTGCATCCAAGCACAGATCACCCTGTTGCCACTGCCATCCACACACACCTCTCTGGGAACAAACCCTATATACCAAATGAACCAAAATGATTCAATTACCTTAATTCACACCTGCCTATTCCACAGGTGCTCTGAACATGCCCCTCCTCAAACCAGCGTGCATTCCAGCACATTGCGCATGCGCCGTCACCAGCCAAACAGGTTACTTCCTGTATTCGCATCACCTAGGTAACAAAGAGCTGTACTGGCCACTCACCCGTGCTTCCTGCGTGAGTCATCACCTAGCTCACATCCGGGGGCGGTGCTGGCTCCTACTGCTGGATACTCATGTTAGTGGTTGCCATGGTAACCTGTAGTAAGCGCACCACCGGTACAATCCCGTGGCTCACAAACAGGGGAACCAAACCACTATCAGTGCCCAGCATATGCCATCTCGATACCAAATAACATTCGTTTATTATATCCCGGCAGGTGATAATATTCCATACTGAACACCCATCAGAGGTATATACCATATTCAATTTGTTATTATCCACAGCTACCGCTATATGCTTGCTCCAGGTACAATCCTGACGCTCACATCACGGCAAGCCATGATACCTCGGGTAGACACTTATCATCACAATACAATGTGTAGACCGGGCCGGCGCATCGTTCCGCTGTCAGCACCACTGGATAGCGAGTAAAGCATGTCTCTTAGATCCTCCTATGTATTAAGCCAAAAGATCAATCAAATTCACAAAAACGCTATTTATAAACAATAATTCGAGTGACTATTTAAACAGCAATGAATTCCTTTATCCATAAGTGTGTGTGGTATGCCTGTGACAACAGTTTTAAAAAATGCAACAAATATCATACCATTCTATATAATAACACTATTAATATGTAAATATCCTAGTGCTAGCAAACACACGGATGTAATCATCCACAGTTACTTAATAATCCCTATTTTAATCTAATGATCTATATGCGATGCATATTATAGCTATCAGCATCCTCCATTGAATATTCACAAAAAACAATGAAAGTTTCCTGCTGTCAATCTCCCTATTCCTTTGTTCCTGCTGTCACTCCCCCTGTCCCTATGTTCCTGCTGTCACTCTCCCTGTCCCTATGTCCCTGCTGTCAATCTACCTGTCCCTGTGTTCCTGCTGTCAATCTCCCTGTCCCTGCTGTCACTCTCCCTGTCCCTATGTCCCTGCTGTCACTCTCCCTGTCCTCATGTCCCTGCTATCACTCTCCCTGTTCTTATGTTCCTGCTGTCAATCTCCCTGTTTCTTTTTCCTGCTGTCACTCTCCCTGTCCCTATGTTCCTGCTGTCACTCTCCCTGTCCCTATGTCCCTGCTGTCAATCTCCCTGTCCCTATGTCCCTGCTGTCAATCTCCCTGTCCCTATGTCCCTGCTGTCACGCTCCCTGTCCCTATGTTCCTGCTGTCAATCTCCCTGTCCCTGTGTTCCTGCTTTCACTCTCCCTGTCCCTACCTACTGTCAATCTCCCTGTCCCTGCTGTCACTCTCCCTGTCCCTGAATTGCGGCTCATACTGTGTGGCATAATGTGAATTTTGGCTCATTCCGTGTAAATTTTGGTTTATACTGTGTGGAAAAATTTGAATTTTGTCTCATTCCATGTGGCATAATGTGAATATTTGGCTCATTCTGTGTGAATTTGGCTCATTCCATGTGGCATAATGTGAATTTTGGCTCATTCTGGGTGAATTTTGTTTTATGCCATGTGGCATAATGTGAATTTTGACTAATTCCGTGTGAATTTTGGCTCATTCCATGTGGCATAATGTGAATATTTGGCTCATTCTGTGTGAATTTGGCTCATTCCATGTGGCATAATGTGAATTTTGGCTCATTCTGGGTGAATTTTGTTTTATGCCATGTGGCATAATGTGAATTTTGACTAATTCCGTGTGAATTTTGGCTCATTCCATGTGGCATAATGTGAATTCAGCGGCACAGTGTCTGGACTTTACCGGAGTAGGGAAGAGCAGATGATGCAGTCTCTCCACGGTAACAGGTACACATTCGCCAGCAATTAGTGGTAGACAATCAGCTGTTGGAGGTGATGTCTTCTTCTGTGGGCACTGCAGGTATCAGCGATCCCTCTCTCTGTACCCTCAGCCACTGTGCCACTGACACATATTCCATTCATGCTGGGAGTACGAGATAGCGGCTCTGTGCATCTACATTGTGCCGCACGATGGGGAACAGCACACAGCAGACCGCGCCGTTAACAGCCATCTCACCCATGCAAAGTGTGATACAGAGCGGTTCTGCATTATCAACTCTGTGTCGCAAGGACAACTGTGCATCTCTAGCACAGTGTATTGTTCCTAAAAATTTTAAATCAACAGTAATCACTCCCATCCCGAAAAATGGTAAAATTAATACTAATGAGCCAAACGACTTTAGGCCAATTGCCCTTACGTCATTAATAATGAAGTCATTTGAAAAAAATGGTTATTAGACACTTAAAGGGCTTTATACCAGTCACCCTTGATCAGTTTCAATTCGCATATAGGGCAAACAGATCTACTGACGACGCAGCCCTTACCCTATTTCACCATGTGCTTACTCATCTAGAAAACAGGGACTCTTCAGTAAGAATTTTATTCGTAGATTATAGCTCGGCTTTTAATACCGTTATTCCTGCTTCTTTAATTACTAAGTTGACTCAACTAGGTGTGGACAGTTTTGTCTGTAGATGGATTTTTGACTTTTTAACTAATAGGCCTCAGGCAGTCAGGGTCAATAACAAAATCACAATTGAGATAACGATTAGTACAGGTGTGCCACAGGGATGTGTGTTGAGTCCATTCCTTTATTCCCTGTTTACCTATGACTGTGTCTCTATTTCTGACACGGTGCATATACTTAAATTTGCAGATGATATTGCTATCGTAGGCCTCATTAGCGGAAACAATGACTCTGAATTCATATCCGAAGTATGTAGGCTGGAGAAATGGAGTCCGGATAATCATCTGATTCTTAACGTTACAAAAACAAAAGAGATTATTTTAGATTTTAGGACAACAAATCAGTATACTTACAGTCCCTTGGTTCTGGACAAGCAAGAGGTGGAGATAGTTACATCTTTTAAATTCTTGGGTATGATTATATCTAATGACTTGTCATGGTATTATCACATTGACAATGTCATAAAGAAAGCCCAACAATGGTTATATTTTCTTAGGAAAATGCGTTTAGCAGGAATATCTGAGCCAATTTTAGTTAATTTTTATTCTTGTATTATTGAAAGTGTGCTTACATATGGTATTTCCGTTTGGTATGGAAATTGTAAGGTAGCAGAGCGCGAATTGCTTGACAGAATTGTTAAAACTGCTGGAAGAATAGTTGGTTCAGTATTGCCAAACATTCAATCTATTTATGAAAAGAGGCTCCTTAAGAATGCCAGGAGTATATTGAATGACGTAACCCACCCCAATTACGGGGTATTTACCCTGCTTCCTTCTAATTTACGTTATAGATCTTTATTGTGTAAGACCAGTCGGTTCAGGCATAGTTTTTTCCCTAGGGCAGTTAACATGCTTAATGGTTTAGGGGGAAGATAGGAGTGTAGTACCGGCTTATGTGTCTATTGTGTTGCTACGGCTTTTACAAATATTTTAAAAATATTTTATGGTGTTTTTTTGGTGTTGTACTTATGATATCTGTCTCACTCACATGGAAATCTCATTGTTTGTTCATACGTGAATATTTAATGATAATAATAAATTCAATTCAATTCAATTCATTGGTGCAGTGAGTAGTAATTACCACCAAATACATATTATTGCAAACTCACTTTATTGATACAGTGGAACAAAGTGGATGGACACTTTTCATTTAGAGTCCATACTGATTCAGGACACATTCTTGCACGAATTAATCAGCTGGATTATTTATTCACACTCATACTGTGGGCTGCTAATTAGGGTGTAGTATGGCTGACTAGCGGTCTCCTGACCGCCGGTCAGCTTACCGACGCCGGGATCCCGGCGGGGAGGGGCGAGTGCAGCAAGCCCCTTGCGGGCTCGCTGCGCTCGCCACGCTGCGGGTCGCCACGGGTTCTATTCCCACTCTATGGGTGTCGTGGACACCCACGAGTGGAAATAGTCCCTGTTGGTCGGCATGCCGACCATCGGGATACTGAGCCGGCGGGATGGTGGAGGAGGTCATGTGACTGTCGGTCAGCAGACCGCCGGTCACATGAATACCACCTGCTAATTAAGCTTAAGGGACTGACAGAACTATCCTGAGTCTCCTATTTATGAGTATCAGCATTTTCCTGTTAAATTTATTTTATTAGTGACACCTTTTTCTATACTTAATGTGTATGGTATATATACCAGAGGTATTAAAAGCCTCAGGTTGAAACTAAATATCATACATTTTGGTCTATATTACTGTTTTTATTGTTCTTATTTTCTGTTGTGTAATAAACTGTGTTTTTATAATTTTCTGGTTGCATCATTGGACTAAGCGCCTACCTGGTATTTTTCTGCATTTGACATTTAGATTACTCTATATTGTTATCAGTTCAGTATTTTGCCCTGCATTTCTTTTTTAAAGTACAACTTAACAGGAAAAAAAAAACCTTAGGCTGAGGAGGAGGGGGAAAAGTTCTACAAAAATAGATGATTAGAACAAATCATTTTCCATTATTATACATCTTACTTTTCTCTGAGCATACATCGAACAGCACCACCCACTGATTTATGTCAGTATAATTATATTAATATAGGGCTGTCATGTGCAGGGGATGACGTCCTTGACTTTTTCATTTTTAACAATTAAATATGTTACACAACTGCTGTAATGCACTATATTTTTGTATCTCTCATTAGTGTTTTATAATATTTGTTAATTTATTAAACAACAGTTGAATAAATTACTATATGGATTAAAAATGTCTTTGGACACACCAATACAAGTGTTAAGGATTAAAAGTGAAAAACAAAAGATGTCCACCCAGGAGTCATTACCACTATCAGTAACACAGGTAAAATCATTTGAAAGAATCATTTGCAGCTCAGTGAACAGGTGTAGGAGGTATTGGATACCGGCCATAAGGCCTTATTCAGCTTCAGTTGCAAAAGCGCAAATCAGCCGATTATCAGGCGACTGCATATGCGCTACGACCCGAAGGCCATAATGCATTTGCAATGTGATCCCAGGCCCAGTTAAGTGCAATCGCTCAGCAATTTCCAGGAAGTGACCATTAGTGGGAGGTAACATGCATTTGTGTGGAGTGGTTGGAAAAACGCAGGCGTGTCACAGCTGCTTTCAGGGCGTGCATCTGACGCCAGCTGCGATTGCTGCGATTTAGAACATGGTGCCCGGTGCTGCTGCATTCTCATTCTGAGTGGCCCTGGGTCAACCACAACTGTCGATGGTGCTCGATTTTCTGCGTACGCATTGCAATTATGCGAATGCATACGCAAATTTGCGAATGCAGCGGTGGACGTCTTTTTCCTTTCTGTGCAGCTCTTCACATGCGATTTTGTAGCAGTAGCAGTTTTGAGACGATCGCTATTTAGCCTCAGTAGCGATTTTTACTGAATTAGGCCCATAGTGTCAAGGACGGGTGGTGGGCAATAGGTATTTCAATGGGGCAGACATGGTGTCAGGAAATGGTGGTGAGTGAGGGTATCTCCATGCGTGAGGTATGGGGGCTGTGAAGCCTAGTTTTCCAGTACTGTCTAAACCTAACACGCCACTGTCTTTAGCTGAATAGCTGAAACATGCCAGGTTCTCTGTTTTCTCACTTGCTATAGCATGTACTGCCTTAATTTTTGAGAGAGATAATACAACTACAGTATTTCCATTATTGTCAAAATCCATCACAGCTTTTGGATTTCATTTTTGTAACTTTTAATCCATTAAACTGCGTGAAAAAAATTTATAGAAAATGCGGTGAGTGTTCTACAGTCCATTTTTAATATTAGTTCTGTTTAGCCTCTTAATTAACCCCTTTTTGTGATTCAGACAGGGACTGCACTTTGTGCAGGATGCTGGTTAACTGCATCAATGGAGGCTTTTAATGAACAAACAGCCTGTCCTCTTATCAGAACCAGCAGCCTGCTTCTTGTGCCTGACGCCTCCACAGATAATTGATGCTTTAATAACACTGCATATTAACGAGGAGGTTGTGATGGAAAGTCTGGTGCTAACAGCAGCATAAATCACTCTGTTTTATTTCATTTTATCAGATTTTCACCCTGAACGCAAGAATAAAGGAGGTGTCAGTGGAGCCCTGAGCAAATAATTAGATACAAGGGCACATTGGCGCTTTACAGTGGGGAGGCTTGTTAAAGAAAGTCATTGTCAATTTAATATACTGTATTACTTGTACAATTAAATAAACTTGTAACTTTATTTTGCTATACGGAAATAAAGTTATATATACATTAGGAAAAATCCAACAAACTTAAGTAATACCCCTTTAACACCAGAAATGCAGGGACTTACCTGGGAATATGGTCCCGGGGTCATGCCAGGACATTCCCGTTTACACCAGCCTTTTCCCACGGGTCGGCACCTTTTATACTGATCCCGGGATGGCCCTGCATTTATATGAGAAGGTCATTAGAAATGGCCTTTTTAAGACCATAGAATTAGAAGACCTTAGATGCAGGGATACTTGGAGCAAGTACAGAGGTGTAGGAGCCAATCCGTGACAGTAGTGACTCTCTCTGGAAACGGGCTGAACCCAATGACACATGTCACTAGAACGGGATTTAGACAGGTGGAATGTGATACTGGAGCTGAGTAACAAAATTAAATTCAAAGGGCCAGTAGTTCTGGTTGCTTGGATGGAACTGGTTGCTGTCCAAACTAAATCTGGTAGGACTAATGACCGAGCTGGAATCGGTTGTTCTGGTGACTGGAGTGGAACTGGCTATGCTTGATGCTGGGCTGAGCTTGGTGCCGGGCTGGGACCGGCTTTGCTGAGGACCGAGCTGGAATTGTATCTACTTATTGGGACCAGCTGAGATTGATGCCTAGCTGGGACTGGCTGTGCTAAACCGGTTATTGCTGGGTTAGATACAATGTTAGGACACTGTGGAGCACAGTTTAGAGTCACACTCTGCAGGCAGGTAGATAAGTTGTACTGGCAGCCTTTCAGGAAATCCTTTTATAGGGGCTGCTGGTTGCAGATTGGCTGTTCACCTCAGGTGTCTAGGACAGCGTGTGCCATTGGTGGTCCAGTGATCACATGGCTCCCTTGAACATGGCTGTGCCTGAAACCGGAGTCGTCGGGAACCGCAGCATGGGAGACGCCAGTGCAGCCTGCAGTTTTACTATGCAGGCTCTGACTGCTGACAGAACTGGGAAGACAGACAGCGGGCGGAGGTCCACAGATACTTGTAAATCCCTGCAACCACTGTGTCAAGACCTGGACTGGTAAGCAACGGGGTCTGAGGTAGTCACACTGAGCCATGACAGCTTTGATGCGAGCCGATGTGGCTTTTTCTCACTCCAAATTCCTTTGTGCTTAATAAGTGACTTTAATGTGAATGAGTGTGCATGTACATGTGATAGGGAATATAGGCCCCCATTTATCAATGAGTTTCCTTGCTGGAGACTCGTTTTTGGTGGTAAATGGGACCAATTGCTATTTAACAAGGCTAACAGCACTACTAACTAGTAGCCTTTCATATTCCCTATACTGCGGCACGCTAAACTGTATTTAAGAACGAGCGCTACTTTTTTTAAATAGCGCTCGCTTACCTATAATGGCCTCGCATGGTCCGAGCAGACGTTGTGATACCGCTGCAGCGGAGTCCATCCTGCACTCCGGCTCCCCCCTCCCGCAGCAATCTCGACATGCATCACGCCTGCCGGGTTGCTATAGAGACAGCCTGAGGAGTTCTCTCAGGGATGGCCGCCGCGTCCGGAAATCACTACTGCGCATGTGCCGGGAATTAGCTTAAACTGGCGCATGCGCGGTAGAAAGCCAATCCGGGGACACAGTTCATTCATCAGCGCTGATGTAAGGTAAACATCAGCGCTGACGCGGCAAATACCGCATTCGCTTGCCGTGGCATAAGCTCTTCTTAAATAGAAGAGCGCGATGCCACTATACCATGGTGAGTGAAAACAGTATTTTCCACTTCACTTATACCTGGCTGATAAATGGGAGCCATAGATTGTAAGCTTCACTGGGGCAGGGACCGATGTGAATGGCCAAAATATTCTCTGTAAAGCGCTGCGGAATATGTGTGCACTATATAAATAACTGGTAATAATAAATAAATTCCTGTATAAAAGCAATTCCGTTACAGCCTAGCATCTCTAGAACGTTATGAGCTGTTTTTTGCTGATTCTGAGGTGTATTAGACGCAAAATTGAAACAAAAAAAATGAGAACACATTTGTATCATATAAATATTCTTCAGTTACACATTTGCCACCATCAGTAACACATTTTCTACTTGAAAGAAATAAAAAATAATCTAGAAGACAGTAAATAACCTGTCATGTTAAAAGTTACAAGCAAATAAATATTACTTCAAAGAGAAAATTTGCATAATTAATCTTTACAAAATGACATTACAATAAAACCAAGAAATTTAATGAGCTACAAATTTGTTGGTACCCTTCCATGAAAAAAGAAAAACATGTTTTTAAGTGAAAAAAATTGAAATTGACAAAAATAATTGCCATACATCAATGTTTATTACATATTTAATACAAATTAATTATTTGCACAACAGAATAAAGTCAACAGAATAATTGAAATTATTAAACAAATTAAAATTACATGAACAAAATGTATGGGACCCTTAACCTAATATTTTGTTGCACAATCACTGCAATCAAGCGATTTCTGTATCTCTCAATGAGACTTCTGTACCTGTCAACAGGTAGTTTGGCCCACTCTTCCATAGCAAATTGCTCAAGCTGTCTTAGATTTGATGGGTGGCTTCTCCAGATTGCATGTTTCAGCTCTTTCCATAGATGTTTGATCAGATCAGGGCTCATAGAAGGCCAATTCAGAACAGTCCAAAGTTCTGTTCTTATCCACGATTGTAGATTTTTCAAAAGAGTAGTCCTCTTCCATGGAACCCACTATCAGTCAAAAAGCGCTGCATGGTGCGATCAACCACTGACATACTTTGACCTTGGAGCTTATGGGCGGGATGTAATGCCGCCCAAGTTCAGCGTCCGTGCGGGATGCCGGCCAAACTTGGATGATTTTTTTAAGAGGCAATCACTTAAGAGGCAAAACCATGCCTTGTAAGTGACTGCCCCTTTAAAAAATTGTTGGTTGGCCGGCATCCCGCAAGGCCACCGAACTCAGGCGACATTACATCCTGCCCTATATGTCTTTGGAAGTTTTCCATGTCTCTTTTATTTAACATTCTAACTATCCTGATGAATATGGGTCAATTTTCCTCTTGTGGCTGTGTCCAGAGAGGTTGGCTACAGTACCATGAGCTTAAAACGTAATAATATTTGCAACTGTAGTCACAGGAACATACAGCTGCTTGGACATGGCCTTATAGCCTTTACCATTAACAAATGGTACAAATCCATTTCACATCCCAGACTTATGAGGGTGGCCTCCTACCAGATTTTGGAATTTCAAAGTGCACGTATAGAAGCTGCATAGATGTTCTATGTCCCCAAGGAAGCCGGCTCCAAACGTGGATACTTTGTCCTCTCCTCGTCTGGTCAGTCCGCCACCGATCTCCTCTATTAGCCATCTTTAGTACCATCTTTTCTTATGATGAGGATTCTTGATGTTGGATTGCTTTTTTAATATTAAAAAAACTTTTATTTATATATAAAAAAAAAAAAAAGGCTAATAGAGGAGATCGGTGGCGGACTGACCAGACGAGGAGAGGACAAAGTATCCACGATTGGAGCCGGCTTCCTTGGGGACATAGAACATCTATGCAGCTTCTATACGTGCACTTTGAAATTCCAAAATCTGGTAGGAGGCCACCCTCATAAGTCTGGGATGTGAAATGAATTTGTACCATCTTTTCTTATGATGAAGATTCTTGATGTTGGATTGCTTTTTTAATATTAAAAAAACTTTTATTTATCCATCGGATTGAGATTTATTATATGTGGAATAATAATCTCTGTTGTGAAATCCTTGGTTAATAATAATAGAAGTTTTATGAATTTATTACACTAGATTGTGTTTTAATCTTGTTTTGCATGTAACATCATTGGAAGTATATTCTATATCGTTACTGACTACAACAATACATTCTGGAGACAGTGGGATGTGAAGAAGCTCTCTGCTTTAAGATAAGTAGAGTTTGTTTCCTTCTGCTATTTATCAATTAAGGGAGCGCAGGAGAAAGGATATCTAAATTTCATTGGTGGTTTAGAGTATTTATGTGGGTGAGGTTAACACCCTTTTTAGATTCCCATTCTTCTGCTGCTTGTATGCGCATTTTCATGCAGGTGTAAGATTGTTTTTCTTCTTAGGTATTCTGATTTAATTACCAGCATGGAAAACACTTGGTTCCTGGCCTATTTAATCCCCCTGGGCCCAGCATTCAGTGCTGGGTCATTAATGTTTCCTGCCTGAGATCTGAATGCCATTTTCATGTTTTCAGTCTGGTTCCTGTATTTCGTGGTTCTTTTGGACTCCAGTATCAGCTACAAGTTTGCAATTCTTAAAGAACTTCTTCACCACTTCAGGCTATCCCTCTGTTATTATTTCTGGACATTTGTTTGCTCTTAATTCACATCAGGACTCCTGTTTATCAGTATGTGTCATCCCTGCACTTACAAGCTTGTTTGCATGCTGCTGTAATTCTTGACTTTAGTTTGATTTAGAATTCATACCAGTTACTTGCCCTATCAGTTATTCATTTACGTTATCTGCATTTCAAGTATCCCTGCTCCTGTGACCATCTGTTTGTCAAGCATTATTTCATATCACTGGTTTATCTGCACACCCGTTTCTTGCGAGTACCTGTAATAAACTTCATTTTGTGTTCACCGCCATCACCAGTCAATTGTGGTTTCTCAGTTATCCAGAGGAGTTTGTAACATCTCTTCCCTCACAGGGGCCTGGGCAGCCATCAGCAGGTCCCCAGGATGCAGGACAAGCCTTTCTGTAAAAATGCCTGAACAGGGCTGTTTTTTTTACATACAGTTAAGTATCCTACCTGTATCATGAGGCAGTGCTAGTGAAGATAAGTGTTCATTGCAGTTAAAGGTGTGCAAGTTTCCTGCATTATTCTCCAGCCTCAGGGCTGTGCTGTGATATAAGGGTCTTTCTGCAACATTATTAACCATTTGTATACTGCATTGCATGTGACTGAGTGCCTTTATCTGCTGCCTGGTTTTAATTTCATGTATCCCAGATCTGTCCCTGATTTTCTATACCCTGGGCTAGGTGCATTTGGGTTAGAATAGCAGTTTTCAGTGTTTATGTTTATAAAATAAGAATTTACTCACCGGTAATTCTATTTCTCGTAGTCCGTAGTGGATGCTGGGTACTCCGTAAGGACCATGGGGTATAGACGGGCTCCGCAGGAGACTGGGCACTCTTAAAAGAAAGATTAGGTACTATATCTGGTGTGCACTGGCTCCTCCCTCTATGCCCCTCCTCCAGACCTCAGTTAGGGAAACTGTGCCCGGAAGAGCTGACATTACTAGGAAAGGATTTGGAATCCATGGTAAGACTCATACCAGCCACACCAATCACACCGTACAACTCGTGATAACTATACCCAGTTAACAGTATGAACAATAACTGAGCCTCTCTCAACAGATGGCTCATACAATAACCCTTTAGTTAAGCAATAACTATATACATGTATTGCAGAGAGTCCGCACTTGGGACGGGCTCCCAGCATCCACTACAGACTACGAGAAATAGAATTACCGGTGAGTAAATTCTTATTTTCTCTGACGTCCTAGTGGATGCTGGGTACTCCGTAAGGACCATGGGGATTATACCAAAGCTCCCAAACGGGCAGGAGAGTGCGGATGACTCTGCAGCACCGAATGAGCAAACTCAAGGTCCTCCTCAGCCAGGGTATCAAACTTGTAGAATTTTGCAAAAGTGTTTGAACCCGACCAAGTAGCAGCTCGGCAAAGTTGTAAAGCCGAGACCCCTCGGGCAGCCGCCCAAGAAGAGCCCACCTTCCTCGTGGAATGGGCTTTTACTAATTTAGGATGCAGCAGTCCAGCCGCAGAATGTGCAAGCTGAATCGTGCTACAGATCCAGCGAGCAATAGTCTGCTTTGAAGCAGGAGCACCCAGCTTGTTGGGCGCATGCAGGATAAACAGCGAGTCAGTTTTCCTGACTCAAGCCGTCCTGGCTACATAGATTTTCAAAGCCCTGACTACATCTAGTAACTTGGAGTCCTCCAAGTCCCTAGTAGCCGCAGGCACACAATAGGTTGGTTCAAATGAAACGCTGATACCACCTTAGGGAGAAATTGGGGACGAGTCCTCAATTCTGCCCTGTCCATATGGAAGATCAGATAAGGGCTTTTACAAGACAAAGCCGCCAATTCTGACACACGCCTAGCCGAAGCTAAGGCCAATAGCATGACCACTTTCCACGTGAGATATTTTAGCTCCACGGTCTTAAGTGGCTCAAACCAGTGGGATTTCAGGAAATCCAACACAACGTTAAGATCCCAAGGTGCCACTGGAGGCACAAAAGGGGGCTGAATATGCAGCATTCCCGGAACAACGTCTGAACTTCAGGCAGTGAAGCCAGTTCTTTTTGAGAGAAAATGGATAGGGCCGAAATCTTGACCTTTATGGATCCTAATTTTAGGTCCATAGTCACTCCTGACTGTAGGAAGTGCAGGAATCAACCCCGCTGGAATTCCTCTGTAGGGCCTTCCCGGCCTCACACCAAGCAACCTATTTTCGCTATATACAGTGAAAAAGTCTTGCTGTCACGTCTTTCCTAGCCTATATCAGCGTAGGAATAACTGCATCCGGAATGCCCTTTTCCGCTAGGATCCGGCGTTCAACCGCCATGCCGTCCAACGCAGCCGCGGTAAGTCTTGGATCAGACAGGGTCCCTGTTGCAACATGTCCTGACTGAGAGGCCATGGGTCCTCTGAGAGCATTTCTTGCAGTTCCGGGTACCGAGTCCTTCTTGGCCAAT
Organism: Pseudophryne corroboree; assembly: GCF_028390025.1. Classification (NCBI taxonomy): domain Eukaryota; kingdom Metazoa; phylum Chordata; class Amphibia; order Anura; family Myobatrachidae; genus Pseudophryne; species Pseudophryne corroboree. The sequence goes on along the minus strand of NC_086444.1, from coordinate 343,184,091 downwards.
CCTGAGCAAAGAATATTGTTCACACTCCTCCGTTTATTACAATTCTCAGCCCTTGGGTCTGAGAGGAAGAGGAGGGAATATATAGACCGACTGGAACACCCACGGTGTTACTAGTGCGACCACAGCTATCGCCTGAGAGTCCCTTGACCCAGCGTAAAACCTTTTTTATCTTTTTATTGAGGTGGGACGCCATGTAGTCCACCTGAGGCAGTTTCCATCAATTTTCAAAACTGCGTGAAGACTTCCTGATGAAGTCACCACTTTCCCGGGTGGAGGTCGTGTCCACTCCCGGAATGAACACTGCTGACAGTGCGCTTACTAGATTCTCCGCCCAGCAAAGAATTCTGGTGGCTTCTACCCTCGCCACCCTGCTCCTTGTGCCGCCCTGGCGGTTTACATGAGCCCCTGCGGTCTGACTGGATCAGAACTGGTTGGTCGCGAAGCAGGAACTCCGCTTGACTTAGGGCGTTGTATATGGCCCTTAGTTCCAGGATATTGATGTGAAGGCAAGTCTGTTGGCTTGACCACAAACCTTGGAATTTTCTTCCCTGTGTAACTGCCCCCCACCCTCGGAGGCTTACATCCGTGGTCACCAGGACCCAGTCCTGAATGCCGAATCTGCGGCCCTCGAGAAGGTGAGCACTCCGCAGCCACCACAGGAGAGACACCCTGGCCCTGGGGGATAGGGTGATTAACCGATGCATCTGAAGATGTGATCCGGACCACTTGTCCAGTAAGTTCCATTGTCCTTGCATGGAACCAGCTGAAGGGGATGGCCTCGTATGATGCCATCATCCTTCCCAGGACTCGAGTGCAGTGATGCACTGACACCTGTTTTGGTTTTCAATGGATTCCTGACCAGTGTCATGAGCTCCTGAGCTCTCTCTATCGGGAGATAAACCCTCTTCTGGTCTGTGTCTAGGATCATGCCTAGGCGAGGCAGATGAGCTGTAGGAACCAACTGCGACTTCGGAATATATAGAATCCAGTCGTGTTGCCGTTTCACTTCCAGAGAAGGTGATACGCTGTCCAGCAACTGCTCTCTTGATCTCGCTTTTATGAGGAGATCGTCCAAGTATGTGATAATAGTGACACCTTGCTTCCGCAGGAGCACCATCATATCCGCCATTACCTTGGTGAAATTGGTAATGACAATCCCGTACCGCAATTCTGAGGTACGCCTGATGAGGTGGATAAATGGGGACATGAAGGTACGCATCCCTTATGTCCCGATTCATTTCAGGCTTGCAATGACCGCTCTTAGCGATTCCATCTTGAACCTGAACCTTTTCAGGTATATGTTCAGGGATTTTAATACAATATGGGTCTAACCGAACCGTCTGGTTTCGGGATTATAACATGGTCGAATAACAACACCCTCTTGTTGAAGGAGGGGACCCTTGACCACCACCTGTTGAAGATACAATTTACGAATTGCAGTTAACACTGGCTCCCTCTCTTGGGGGGAAGCCCGCCGGGTCCTCGGTGAGGGGGCATCTTCTCACAGTCCAGCCTGTATCCCTGCGATACAACTTCTATTGCCCAGGGATCTAACAGGGAGTGAACCCACTTGTGGCTGAACTTACGAAGGCGTGTCCCCATCGGGCCTAGCTCCGCCTGTGGAGCCCCAGCGACATGCGGTGGATTTTTGTAGAGGCCGGGGAGGACTTCTGTTCCTGGGGACTAGCTGTGTTGTACAGCTTCTTTCCTCTGCCCCCGGCTCTGACAAGAAAGGACGCACCTCAGACTTTCTTGTTTTTTTATTCGAAAAGCTGCATTTAATAATGTCGTGCTTTCCTAGGCTGTGTAGGAATATAAGGCAAAATATCAGAATTACCAGCTATAGCTGTGGAGACCAGGCCCGAGAACCTTTCTCCACACAATCCTCAGCCTTCCATATGCCTCTTAAGTCGGCATCATCTGTCCAATGTATATTCTACAGCACACGTCAAGCAGAAATCGACATAGCTTTTGTCTCTAGGACCCAGTATACTCATGTCCCTTTGGGCATGCTTTATAATTATATATCTATCATTTAAGACAGCATCTTAAAATATTTATATGCATACTAGGGTCTCAATCTCTGCTGATAAGGTACCAGTCCACGCTGCCACAGCGCTATAAACCCATGCCGACACAATCGCCGGTCTGGGTAGTATACTAGAATGTGCACACTATCTGCAGGATCCCTGAGAATAGCTAGTGCAAACAGGACACCCAAGGGGAAGATTCTCAACACATCCTGGCCCTAGTGGGGAAAGGATACAGCCTGAGAATTCTCTTGTGGGAAGCTGCCGTCTCTTGTCTGGAGATTCCCGCTCTTTTTCCTCATGAGAGGAGGGAAATTTACCTCAGCATTCTTCCCCTTAACATGTGTACTCTCGTGTCAGGGACAGATGAGTCATCAGTGATATGCAAATCATCTTTAATTCCAATAATCATATTTCTCTGACATCCTAAGTGGATGCTGGGACTCCGTAAGGACCATGGGGATTAGCGGCTCCGCAGGAGACTGGGCACAACTAAAGAAAGCTTTAGGACTACCTGGTGTGCACTGGCTCCTCCCACTAAGACCCTCCTCCAGACCTCAGTTAGATTCTTGTGCCCGGCTGAGCTGGATGCACACTAGGGGCTCTCCTGAGCTCCTAGAAAGAAAGTATATTTTAGGTTTTTTATTTTACAGTGAGATCTGCTGGCAACAGACTCACTGCAGCGAGGGACTAAGGGGAGAAGAAGCGAACCTACCTAACTGGTGGTAGTCTGGGCTTCTTAGGCTACTGGACACCATTAGTTCCAGAGGGATCGACCGCATGGAACCGGCCATTGATGTTCGGTCCCGGAACCGCGCCGCCAGCCCCCTTACAGAGCCAAAAGCAAGAAGTGTTCCGGAAAATCGTCGGCAGAAGACTTCAGTCTTCACCAAGGTAGCGCACAGCACTGCAGCTGTGCGCCATTGCTCCTCATGCACACCTCACACTCCGGTCACTGATGGGTGCAGGGCGCTGGGGGGGGGGGGCGCCCTGAGCAGCAATATAAACACCTTGCCTGGCAAAATCATCACAATATATAGCCCCAGAGGCTATATATATGTGATAAATACCCCTGCCAGAATCCATAAAAAAGCAGGAGAAAAGTCAGCGAAAAAGGGGCGGAGCTATCTCCCTCAGCACACTGGCGCCATTTTCTCTTCACAGTGCAGCTGGAAGACAGCTCCCCAGGCTCTCCCCTGTAGTTTTCAGGCTCAAAGGGTTAAAAAGAGAGGGGGGGCACTAAATTTAGGCGCAATATTGTTTATACAAGCAGCTATTGGGGGAAAAATCACTCAGTTATAGTGTTAATCCCTGCATTATATAGCGCTCTGGTGTGTGCTGGCATACTCTCTCTCTGTCTCCCCAAAAGACTTTGTGGGGTCCTGTCCTCAGTCAGAGCATTCCCTGTGTGTGTGCTGTGTGTCGGTACGGCTGTGTCGACATGTGGGATGAGGAAGGTGGAGCAGAGGCCGATAAATGGGATGTCGCCCCCTGTGGGGCCGACACCAGAGTGGATGGATAGGTGGAAGGTATTAACCGACAATGTCAACTCCTTACATAGAAGGCTGGATGACGTAAAATAGCTGTGGGACAGCCGGGTTCTCAGCCCGCGCCTGCCCAGGCGTCTCAAAGGCCATCAGGGGCTCAAAAAAGCGCCCGTTACCTCAGATGGCAGACACAGATGTCGACACGGAGTCTGACTCCAGTGTCGACGAGGTTGAGACATATACACAATCCACTAGGAACATCCGTTACATGATCTCGGCAATGAAAAATGTGTTACGCATTTCTGACATGAACCCAAGTACCACATAAAAGGGGTTTTATTTTTGGGGAGAAAAAGCAGCCAGTGTTTTGTTCCCCCATCAGATGAATGAATGAAGTGTGTAAAGTAGCGTGGGTTCCCCCGATAAGAAACTGGTAATTTCTAAAAAGTTACTGATGGCGTACCCTTTCCCGCCAGAGGATAGGTCACGTTGGGAGATATCCCTTAGGGTGGATAAGGCGCTCACACGTTTGTCAAAAAAGGTGGCACTGCCGTCTTAGGATACGGCCACCTTGAAGGAGCCTGCTGATAAAAAGCAGGAGGCTATCCTGAAGTCTGTATATACACACTCAGGTTATATACTGAGACCTGCAATTGCCTCAGCATAAATAGTGCTGCTGCAGCGTGGTCTGATACCCAGTCAGATAATATTAATACTCTAAGACAGGGTTAATAGTTTGCTAACATAGAGCATATTAAAGACGTCGTCTTAGATATAAAGGATGCACAGAGGGATATTTGCCGGCTGGCATCCAGAATTAATGCAATGTCCATTCTGCCAGGAGGGTATTAGAAACCCGGCAGTGGACAGGTGATGCTGCCTATAAAAGGCACATGGAGATTCTGCCTTATAAGGGTGAGGAATTGTTTGGGGATGGTCTCTGGGACCTCGTATCCACAGCAACAGCTGGGAAGAAAATTTTTTACCTCAGGTTTCCTCACAGCCTAAGAAAGCACTGTATTTTCAGGTACAGTCCTTTCGGCTTCAGAAAAGCAAGCGGGTCAAAGGCGCTTCCTTTCTGCACAGAGACAAGGGAAGAAGGAAAAAGCTGCACCAGCAGCCAGTTCCCAGGATCAAAAATCTTCCCCCGCTTCCTCTGAGTCCACCGCATGACGTTGGGGCTCCACAGGTGGATACAGGTGCGGTAGGGGCGCGTCTCGGGAACTTCAGGGACCAGTGGGCTTGCCCACAGGTGGATGCCTAGGTTCTGCAAATAGTATCACAGGGATACAGGCTGGAGTTCGAGGCGATTCCCCCTTGCCGTTACCTCACATCAGCCTTGCCTGCTGCCCTCGGAGAAAGGTAGTACTGGCGGCAATTCACAAGCTGTACTTCCAGCAGGTGAAATCAAGGTACCCCTCCTTCAACAAGGCCGGGGTTACTATTCCAAAATGTTGTGGTACCGAAACCAGACGGTTCGGTGAGACCCATTCTAAAATTGAAAGCCTTTAACACTTATATACGAAGGTTCAAGTTCAAAATGGAATCGCTCAGGGCGATTATTGCAAGCCTGGAGAATTTCATGGTATCACTGGACATCAAGGATGCTTACCTGCATGTCCCTATTTACCCTCTTCACCAGGAGTACCTCAAAATTGTGGTACAGGATTGTCATTACCAATTCCAGACGTTGCCGTTGGTCTGTCCCTGGCACCGAGGTATTTACCAAGGTAATGGCCGAAATAATTATCCCGTACTTGGATGATCTCCTTATAAAGGCGAGGTCCAGGGAGCAGTTGTTCGGCGGAGTAGCACTATCTCGGGAAGTGCTACAACAGCACGGCTGGATTCTGAATATTCCAAAGTCGCAGCTGGTTCCTACGACGCGTCTACTGTTCCTGGGTATGGTTCTGGACACAGAACAGGATAAAAAGGGTTTCTCCCGGAGGAGAAGTCCAAGGAGTTGTCGTCTCTGGACAGAGACCTCCTAATACGTATACAGGTGTCGGTGCATCAATGCACGCGAGCCCTGGGAAGGATGGTAGCTTCTTACGAAGAAATTCCATTCGCCAGGTCCCATGCAAGGATTTTCCAGTGGGATCTGTGGGACAAGTGGTCCGGGTCGCATCTTCAGATGCATCGGCTGATAACCCTGTCTCCAAGGGCCAGGGTGTCGCTGTTGTGGTGGCTGCAGAGTGCTCATCTTCTAGGGGGCCGCAGATTCGGCATACAGGACTGGGTCCTGGTGACCACGGATGCCAGCCTTCGAGGCTGGGGGGCAGTCACACAGGGAAGAAACTTCCAAGGCTATGGAAAAGTCAGGAGACTTCCCTACACATAAATATTCTGGAACTAAGGGCCATTTACAATGCCCTAAGTCAGGCTAGACCCCTGCTTCAACACCGGCCGGTGCTGATCCAGTCAGACAACATCACGACGGTCGCTCATGTAAACCGACAGGGCGGCACAAGAAGCAGGATGGCGATGGCAGAAGCCACAAGGATTCTCCGATGGACGGAAAATCATGTGTTAGCACTGTCAGCAGTGTTCATTCCCGGAGTGGACAACTGAGAAGCAGACTTTCTCAGAAGACACGACCTCCACCCGGGAGAGTGGGGACTTCATCCAGAAGTTTTCCAAATGATTGTACACCGTTGGGAAAGGCCACAGGTGGACATGATGGCGTCCCGCCTCAACAAAAAGCTACAAAGATATTGCGCCAGGTCAAGGGACCATCAGGCGATAGCTGTGGACGCTCTGGTAACACTGTGGGTGTACCAGTCGGTGTATGTGTTCCCTTCTCTGCCTCTCTTACCCAGGGTAATGAGAATAATAAGGAGAGGAGTAAAAACTATACTCATTGTTCCGGGTTGGCCAAGAAGAGCTTGGTAACCAGAACTCCAAGAAATGATCTCAGAGGACCCATGGCCTCTGCCGCTCAGACAGGACCTGCTGCAGCAGGAGGCCTGTCTGTTCCTAGACGTACCGCGGCTGCGTTTGACGGCATGGCGGTTGAACGCCGGATCCTGAAGGAAAAGGGCATTCCGGAGGAAGTTATCCCTACGCTATTTAAAGCTAGGAAAGAAGTGAACGCAAACCATTATCACCGCATATGGTGGAAATATGTTGCGTGCTGTGAGGCCAGGAAGGCCCCAAAGGAGAAATTTCAGCTAGGTCGATTTCTGCACTTCCTACAGTCAGAGGTGACTATGGGCCTAAAATTGGGTTCCATGAAGGTCCAGATTTCGGCTCTATCGATTTTCTTCCAAAATAGAACTGGCTTCACTGCCTGAAGTTCGGACTTTTGTTAAGGGAGTGCTGCATAGTCAGCCCCCGTTTGTGCCTCAAGTGGCACTGTGGGATCTCAACGTGGTGTTGGATTTCCTGAAGTCGCATTGGGTTGAGCCACTTAAATCCGTGGAGCTACAATACCTCACATGGAAAGTGGTCATGCTGTGGGCCGTGGCGTCGGCCAGGCGTGTATCAGAATTGGCGGCTTTGTCATACAAAAGCCCTTATCTGTATTTTATATGGATAAGGCGGAATTGAGGACTCGTTCCCAATTCCTTCCTAAGGTGGTATCAGTTTTTCATGCGAACCAACCTATTGTGGTGCCTGCGGCTACTTGGGACTTGGAGGATTCCAAGTTACTGGACGTAGTCAGGGCCCTGAAAAGTATATGTTTCCAGGACGGCTGGAGTCAGGAAAACGGACTCGCTATTTATCCTGTATGCACCCAACAAGCTGGGTGCTCCTGCTTCTAAGCAGACTATTGCTCGCTGGATCTGTAGCACGATTCAACTTGCACATGCTGCGGCTGGACTGCCACACCCTAAATCTGTAAAAGCCCATTCCACGTGGAAAGTGGGCTCTTCTTGGGCGGCTGCCCGAGGGGTCTCGGCTTTACAACTTTGCCGAGCTGTTACTTGGTCGGGTTCAAACATTTTTGCAACAGTCTACAAGTTTGATACCCTGGCTGAGGAGGACCTAGAGTTTGCTCATTCGGTGCTGCAGTCTCATCCGCACTCTCCCGCCCGTTTGGGAGCTTTGGTATAATCCCCATGGTCCTTACGGAGTCCCAGCATCCACTTAGGACGTCAGAGAAAATAAGATTTTACTCACCGGTAAATCTATTTCTCGTAGTCCGTAGTGGATGCTGGGCGCCCATCCCAAGTGCGGATTGTCTGCAATACTTGTTTATAGTTATTGCCTAACTAAAGGGTTATTGTTGAGCCATCTGTTGAGAGGCTCAGTTATATTTCATACTGTTAACTGGGTATAGTATCACGAGTTATACGGTGTGATTGGTGTGGCTGGTATGAGTCTTACCCGGGATTCAAAATCCTTCCTATTTGTGTCAGCTCTTCCGGGCACAGTATCCTAACTGAGGTCTGGAGGAGGGTCTTAGTGGGAGAAGCCAGTGCACACCAGGTAGTCCTAAAGCTTTCTTTAGTTGTGCCCAGTCTCCTGCGGAGCCGCTAATCCCCATGGTCCTTACGGAGTCCCAGCATCCACTACGGACTTCGAGAAATAGATTTACCGGTGAGTAAAATCTTATTATTGAATATCTTTTAGCCCTCTTGGCTGTAACTTTGCATTATCGTAGTCGACAGTGGAGTTAAACTCCGTGTCGATACTTTGTTATTTTGGATAGTGAACATAGAGAGACTCTGAAGGACTCTGTGACATAGGGACAGACCAGGGTAGATTTCCTTTCTGTTCCCTAACCTTTTGTGCAATAATTTTACCTCAGTACTTACATATATCCAAACAGGTGTCGGCGTTGTCGACGGAGACACCCTCCCACACACATATCCGCTCTATCACCTCCTTAGAGGAGCCTTTTACCTAAGACATGTCGACACACGCGTACCGACACACCACACACACAGGGGATGCTCTATGTGAAGACCGTTCCCCCACCAGGCCCTTTGGAGAGACAGAGTATGCCAGCACACACCACAGCGCTATATAATACAGGGATGTACACTATACCGAGTGATTTTTCCCCTATAGCAGCTTATATACACAGTTTTACACCTAAATTTATGTGCCCCCCCTCTCTTTTTTACCCTTTGTGTACCAGGATACTGCAGGGGAAAGCCTGGGAAGCTTCCTTCCAGCTGAGCTGTGAAGAGAAAATGGCGCCGGTGTGCTGAGGAAGAAGGCCCGGCCCCCTCAGCGGCGGGCTTCTGTCCTTTTATGTACTTTAATGGCGGGGGTTAATGCACATATACAGTTTATCAGACTGTATTATGTGCTTTTCGCCAAATAAGGTAATCTAATTGCTGCCCAGGGCCCCCCCCCCCCCCAGCGCCCTGCACCGATCAGTGACCGGAGTGTGTGGTGTGCTGAGGGAGCAATGGCGCACAGCTGCAGTGCTGTGCGCTACCTTAATGAAGACCGGAGTCTTCATCCGCCGATTTTCAACTTCTCTTCGTTCTTCTGGCTCTGCAAGGGGGACGGCGGCGCGGCTCCGGGACCGGACGACCGAGGACTGGGCCTGTGTTCGATCCCTCTGGAGCTAATGGTGTCCAGTAGCCTTAGAAGCCCAAGCTAGCTGCAAGCAGGTAGGTTCGCTTCTCTCCCCTCAGTCCCACGTAGCAGTGAGTCTGTTGCCAGCAGATCTCACTGAAAATAAAAAACCTAACAAATACTTTCTTTTCTAGGAAGCTCAGGAGAGCCCCTAGGGTGCATCCAGCTCTGGCCGGGCACAGATACTAACTAACTGAGGACTGGAGGAGGGGCATAGAGGGAGGAGCCAGTGCACACCAGATATAGTACCTAATCTTTCTTTTAAGAGTGCCCAGTCTCCTGCGGAGCCCGTCTATACCCCATGGTCCTTACGGAGTACCCAGCATCCACTAGGACGTCAGAGAAAAGTATATTACAACTGTGTTGCATTCACAATGGGGGTCATTCAGAGTTGATCGCTCGCTGACGGTTTTCGCAGCGCAGCGATCAGTTAAAAAACTGGCAAAACTGCGTATGCACGTCATACGGGTACAAACAGCATTGTTACTGTGCAATGCTTCTAGCGACAAGTCCGTTTGCACAACCGATCGCAAGGAGTTTGACAGGAAGAGGGCGTTTATGGGTGTCAACTGACTGTTTTCTGGGAGTAATAGGGAAAACGCAGGCGTGTCCAGGCGTTTGCAGGGTGGGTGTCTGAAGTCAATTCCGGGACTGGACAGGCTGAAGTGATTGCAAAGGCTGAGTAAGTTCAGACCTAGCTAAGAAAACCCAACAAAAGAGAGTTGGAAAGTAGACTCTTGTGTGGGAGCACTCAATTCAGAGGATTGGGTGTGTATTAATCAATTCTGATAAAACATAACTTTATTTATTCATTATTAAAAGATGCTTATAGGAGTGAAATGTACGTAAATAGTGTAGCTACGCGAAAATATAACACTGTGTTGTATATAATTCCTGTGGTTTTCAATACCACATGAGAACCGGAAATCCAAATCTTTGGGCTAATGGTTTTACTGAGATCACAGTAACACCTTTGTGTAATATATGACCATCATTTATTCTACAGCAATCCTATTCAGGATTATTTAGTCGTAGAGAATTAAATCATAAATCATACAGAACCGAATGCCAATTGGTATTATTGGGGATCACTCTAGATCGGGCAGAAGAATTTTTTGCAGTACCAGGGTGTTCCAGGGTGGTCTCCCATCCGAGTACTGACCCGGCCCTCCACTGCTTGGCTTCCAAGATCAGACGAGATCGGGCATCTCCAGCGGGGTATGTCCGCAATTATTTAATCTGCACGTTCAGTCAATCCCAATACCCGTATCGCCAAAATTGTATATCAAAGGTGATCTGAATCAGTCGTATGTTCAGTATCTAGAATTATCTTATGCCCATAGAAATGAAATTGTAACAATATTATTCATGTGCAATAATTATATACAGGGGCGTCCACTGTGCAACTCGACAAAATTACGATGAGGACAGTTAACATATATAAAAATTCTATGCAAGGGCGTCCACTTGCATAGCCGGGATAAGGTGGTGATATATGATAAGGCGACAATTATAGCAATCCTGTTGCTGTCATAATTAATGTGTAATCAAAAATATGGTATATGTAGCCTCAAATAATTTATGTCACACACACCAAAACAAATTCTCACTATATGTGAGCCTCTAAATCCTGATCATATATTTGCAAAAAAATATTTTAACAACATGTCAGAGAGGCTAAAGTGAGAGAGAGAGAGCAAAAAAACAGCTAAGGATATTCTTTGATATCCACAGCAGAAGACAATGCACATAAAAATGATTAAGTAGCAGTTTGCTGCAAGGTTAGAACTAACATACAGCTTGAAGATTCTTTGTACAATAATCTGCCGTATTTAAGAATATACCAGTTCGCTCCCAATACCTATTGGGTACCGTACAAGTCCAGCACCTCTTGGAGCAATCAGAATATGTACATGCACTATAATACTCAGATAGCTATAGGACTCAACCTATCAATGATAGGCACATAGAGACAGTGCATGAAATTTGCTCACATTATATAATGCACATACACACAGGCAACCTCTAAATGTTTTAAGGCAAATTAATAGCCTATTGTGGCTGTAGTAAATATGCTGAGAAAAAAGGGCTTTTAGGTATAAAGTATGAGTTCATACGATACCAATACTGAAGGAGCTGCCTGTGGAAAACTGCCGCTGGTAAGTCCTGTTAGGAACAAGGCTCCGGAGGTGCAGTAAAACTGAAGCCGTGTACGGACTTCAGTGTGGAGGGTGTGAGGAGGTTATCAGCTGTTTCCTAACGCTGCTTGGATCCACATGCAGCCGCTGCTCTCCGAAGTGGTGCAGCGTGTAGTCGCGGTGTGTCTCCCGGCTCTCAGCGGCTTGCCGCCGTTGCCCGGGTAACTGTCCTTGAGTTCCGGTTGTTGCGATCACGTGTGCGCACCACGTGACTGCAGAGGAGAGTGACGTACGTTTCGCAGTGTAGCTTGATCACAGAACGTAGTGTGATCAGTAGGAGTTTCTTATTTAAGGACGGTGCTGGATGCTCATTGGGTATTGAGTTGTGATAGACACTTTACTTCACCTATCCTTGGGTCTGCTAGGACATCAGTCAGAGTAAAGGGAGAACATGATGATCTGCACACTAATATATATCCCCAATGATTGGCAGATATTTGTTCAATGATATTATTATATATGCCTGTTTGATAATTAATTTGGGATTTGACATTGTTATAATATTAAATATAATAATTAATCAAGGTGCACAATTCTCAATAAGCTAAAAATAAATAGTGGGATTTAAAATCTAAAATGTTGACAATCTAAATGGTTATTTAACATGGGGGTGATATGGAATTAACTATGTGCGTGTCGTTGTCCATATCTATATATTAACTGGATGGGCAAGGTGATACTAAATTATGAATAGAAAACCTTATATAATAAATTTATTAAATAGTAGGATGTGAAATATATGTATTATAAATAAATATATATATAAATAAATAAATTAAATAAAATGGAATGGGCAATAATAAAAAGTGCCTATAGAAATGTGATTTAAAATGGGAAGAAAAGAGGGAAAACCTAATAGGGTGAAAAAACGGTGGGGGGGGGGAAGAAAGGGAGGGAAAAATGATGGGGGGGAGGGAGGGGAAAAGGGTTGGGGGGGTTTGGGGGGGGGGGCAGGGTGGGGGGGTGGGGGGGATTGGTAAGAAAAAGGGGGGGGGCGGGGGGCTAGGGGGGAAAGAAAAAGGGGAGGGGGGGTTGGGAGTGGGTGTAATTAGTTTTGAGAGGGGAAAGTAGTGAAGTATAAGTGATGAATTTATGGATGATAATAATAATAGTGATATTAAAGAAAGATTTTTATTTATTTTTATTTTTTTTAAATGGATAAATGACTTAATTGATAGTATATGCCGAGTGTGATTAATTAAAACGTGACAATTAGGAGGGTAATTTGTGCAAGGACTCTGTATCTTACTGTTTGTGTGGAAAAATTATAACCTAGGAACCCAAATTGAAGTGAGGTGAAGATGTGATGTGTAGTGGTGTTGGATGAAGATTATAGGTTGTATTAAATGTGACAATTATACTGTTATTTTGTATTATACTGTTGTACTGACTATATACTAAATGGCATATATCAATATTATAACATTAATGTGTGTAATCAAGATGAAAATGGATTCTTCGTGACTCAAAAAATAAGTTAATTAATTTAAAAAGACCCCAAAGTTAATATTTTCATTCATGCCAGCTGGATGTATAGTTCCCATCTTAAAGATCCATTCGCTTTCTTTCTTCAGTAGACTGTCAGTTAGGTTTCCTCCTCGTATTCCAAGTCTGATCCTTTCTAGACCAAAGATTTTTAGCTCTTCATACCTGCTCCCGTGACAAGTGTAAAAGTGACGGGCAACTGATGTCAGTTGTTTCATCCTTTGCTTGTCTGTGATGGCATTGCGTATGAATCCTATATGTTCTAGGATACGCTGTTTGAAGGGTCGTGTCGTCATGCCAATATATTTCTGGTTACAGCTACAACTGAGGCAGTAGATAACACCCTCTGTTTGACAATTCATGTAATCCGTAATTAGAATTGTATTCCCATATTTGTCCTCTACTTCTTTTGTGGGGACAATGTATTTGCAGGCTTTGCATTTCCCGCAAGGGTATGTGCCCGTAATTATTGTTTTTTTGTCAGGGAATTTCTGAAAGTGACTCTGTACCAGTTGGTCTTTTAAGTTTTTTGATCTGCGCCAACTCAGAGACTTTGGGACCAAGTTTCTTAGATAGAGTAGGGTCTATGTGTAAAATATGCCAGTGCTTCTGTATTGCTTCGTTGATCTTTCTCCATTCTTGGCAGAAGTTTCCAACGAAGCGAATGGTGTTTTCAGACTTTTTTTCTTCTTTTTTCTGTTCCTTGAAGATAATATCTTCTCTCTTGATGACTTTAACATATTTTAATGCTTTTTTCACAGAGGTTTTACTGTATCCTCTATTGCAGAGTCTCTGTGCCAGATCTGCGCTTTGTATTGTAAAGTTTTTATTGTCTGAACAGTTTCTACGCAAGCGAAGAAATTCCCCTTTCGGTATATTTTCTATCGTCGGGGGAAAATGAGAACTTGTTTGGTGTAATAATGTATTGGTCGCAGTGCTTTTGCGATAAAGGTTCGTAGCAATCATTCCCTCTGAATTTTTGTAGATCATTAAGTCCAGGAATGGTACTTCCATTTGACTTATAGTGTGGGTGAGGCGGATGTTAAAATCCTTCTTATTCAGGTGTTTGATGAATTGATGCAGTAGTTGCAAGTCCCCTTCCCAAATCATAAGGATGTCGTCTATGTACCTATTCCACATAATGACATGGGTTGTAAAGTTGTCATTATGATCTTTGAAAACAAATTCTTTTTCCCACCATCCAAGGAATATATTTGCATATGTGGGTGCACAGGCAGCCCCCATAGCTGTGCCTCTTGTTTGGAGGTAAAATTGTTGTTAAATGTAAAGAAGTTGTATTGCAGGACAAAATGGAGTAGTTTGATGAGGAAATCATGAAAATCCTCTTTACCATCGTTGTGTAGAAAATATTCTACTGCCATCAACCCATCTTTGTGGCTAATAGAGGTATATAGTGCCTCAACATCTAAAGTTACTAGGTATTGGTTATCTTCTAACCTTAGATCATGTATTTTCTTGAGTATGTCTGTTGTGTCCTGAACATACGAGGGAAGATCCAAAACAAAATGTCTCAGGTGTAAGTCGAGAAAGATACTTGCCTTCTCCGTTAATCCCCCTATGCCGGACACTATTGGTCTCCCAGGGGGGGTCTGTATGTCTTTGTGTATCTTCGGTAACATGTAAAATGTCGGAATTCTGGGATTCTGTGTCTGTAAGTAGTCATACTCCTGCTTGGTAATTGTACCCTGTGCTTGTGCTTGATTGGTAATTCTTTCATAGATAGTTTTATAGTTCTGTAATGGATTGAGTAACATTCTTTTATAACAATCAGTGGTAGTAAGTTGTCGCTGTGCTTCCTTGATGTAATCTGTTTTGGGCCAGATGACAATGTTTCCCCCTTTATCAGAGGGCTTTATGACCACATCTTGCCATGTCTGTATTTCTCTTATGGCCATCCTTTCTTGCGAAGTTAAATTGGAATGACCCTGGTATCTTTTTTTATTAAGATGGATTTGATCGAATTCTTTGGCTACCAGCTTCATGAAGACCTGTAATTCAGGGCATAAGTGTTCTTGTGGAAAGTACGTGGACTTCTTTTTGCAAATGGGTCTGGTGGAAGATTCAGCTCCAATTCTGGGATTTTGTTCTTGCTCTAATTCTTGTAGGGCGGCGAGAGCGTCCTGTTCAATCTGAGATAAACTCGGGGATTCTGATTCCAAGAGTATTTGCGGAGTGAAAAGTGGGGTTGATGTATCCTCTTCTATGTTGGTCTCGGTTATCAATGGGGTAGTTTCTTTCTCAGTATAAATTTTTGTGAGTAGAAGCTTTCTTCCAAAAAGTTTGAGATCCTTTTCCCACTTAAATCTATCAAAGTGTTCTGTGGGGGAAAAAGTCAAACCTTTGTTTAGTATAGATTCCTGTATTGGTGTAAGTTCATGTTCTGAGAGATTGATAATCCTCAATTTAGAATCTCCATTATCCCCAGTTGCTGTTACCATCGATCCTGTTGGTGTTGTCTCTTGTACGTGTTGCGAGTCAGTGGTGGCGAGGAATCCCATTGTGATGGTCCTCTTCTTCTTCTTGCTCCCCCGCCTTGTCTTCCTCCTCTTTGTCTGCCTCTTCCTCCTCGGGGATCCCCTAAAAAAGTGGCCGTATTCTGAGGATTAACAGATATATCGCTTCTAGGGTTTACGTATCTTTCTGTGGTGTAATCAGGAATATCCTCTGCTCCCGACGTCTCAGCCTCTGAAGACTAGTATTGACCTGTATATCTGGGAGGATCTTTTTTCCAGGATGTTTTTTGCCATCTAAAGATTTTCCCGGACACAAAGTCTCTTTTGTCTCTGGCGTATTTGGTCTTTTTCCTGTCAATGATCATTTGTTCATAGGCTTGAAGTTCTGATTTATTTTTCTCAAAGCATCTTTGAAATTGAGAATCCTTTTCCCAAGTCTCTAATTTCTTGCCTAGTTCCTCTAATTTATGTTCACATTCTTCTAATATGAGATTATTATGTTTGATTAGAACATTCATCAAATCATTGGAACATTTAAGGAGAGCATGTTCCCATTCTTTTTTGAGACTCTCACTGGCAAGGTCAAATGTAGGAAAAACCCTTGGGCGGAGACCACGTGGGGATATTTTATTTTTGATGTAATTTTCTAAAGTAGTTAGATCCCAGTTAGTTCTGATTTGTTTGCGTAATGTAGAGTCTAATTTGTGAAAGTCCTCCTCCCAACTGATATGGGGTCCAGTGTCTACCAGGTCACTCGGGAAAATGTCATCTAAGTTGTCCTTATTTTTCCATCTTGAACTCAGCTCTTGCTTTAAATTGAAACTCACACTAGAATAGACTTAGTAACTCCTTGTGTGAAATTAAATTAGTGGGGCAGGGTATCCTAAGAGAAGAAAAAGTCCCGCCCCAATGAAAAAATGATAATGTGACTGTGCTGGTATCCCACGAAGACTGAATTAACAGCCAATATCTGGTTTGGAAAAGAAGCTTTTTTTGGGACCGCACTAATCTTGAAATAAATTTCTAATGCCCTCTGAAAAACTGATTTATGACGCTAAATTGCGTTATGGATACAGCAACCTTGTGCATGTGGATTAAAAATCCTTTTGCAAATATTTGTTGCTATCAGTGGTGCTCCCTAGAGTCAATAGGAGTATCAGCTAAGAAAACCCAACAAAAGAGAGTTGGAAAGTAGACTCTTGTGTGGGAGCACTCAATTCAGAGGATTGGGTGTGTATTAATCAATTCTGATAAAACATAACTTTATTTATTCATTATTAAAAGATGATTATAGGAGTGAATTGTACGTAAATAGTGTAGCTACGCGAAAATATAACACTGTGTTGTATATAATTCCTGTGGTTTTCAATACCACAATGAGAACCGGAAATCCAAATCTTTGGGCTAATGGTTTTACTGAGATCACAGTAACACCTTTGTGTAATATATGACCATCATTTATTCTACAGCAATCCTATTCAGGATTATTTAGTCGTAGAGAATTAAATCATAAGTCATACAGAACCGAATGCCAATTGGTATTATTGGGGATCACTCTAGATCGGGCAGAAGAATTTTTTGCAGTACCAGGGTGGTCTCCCATCTGAGTACTGACCCGGCCCTCCACTGCTTGGCTTCCAAGATCAGACGAGATCGGGCATCTCCAGCGGGGTATGTCCGCAATTATTTAATCTGCCCGTTCAGTCAATCCCAATACCCGTATCGCCAAAATTGTATATCAAAGGTGATCTGAATCAGTCGTATGTTCAGTATCTAGAATTATCTTATGCCCATAGAAATGAAATTGTAACAATATTATTCATGTGCAATAATTATATACAGGGGCGTCCACTGTGCAACTCGACAAAATTACGATGAGGACAGTTAACATATATAAAAATTCTATGCAAGGGCGTCCACTTGCATAGCCGGGATAAGGTGGTGATATATGATAAGGCGACAATTATAGCAATCCTGTTGCTGTCATAATTAATGTGTAATCAAAAATATGGTATATGTAGCCTCAAATAATTTATGTCACACACACCAAAACAAATTCTCACTATATGTGAGCCTCTAAATCCTGATCATATATTTGCAAAAAAATATTTTAACAACATGTCAGAGAGGCTAAAGTGAGAGAGAGAGAGCAAAAAAACAGCTAAGGATATTCTTTGATATCCACAGCAGAAGACAATGCACATAAAAATGATTAAGTAGCAGTTTGCTGCAAGGTTAGAACTAATATACAGCTTGAAGATTCTTTGTACAATAATCTGCCGTATTTAAGAATATACCAGTTCGCTCCCAATACCTATTGGGTACCGTACAAGTCCAGCACCTCTTGGAGCAATCAGAATATGTACATGCACTATAATACTCAGATAGCTATAGGACTCAACCTATCATTGATCGGCACATAGAGACAGTGCATGAAATTTGCTCACATTATATAATGCATTATATAAATATATATATATATATATATATATAATGCATTATATAAATACACAGGCAACCTCTAAATGTTTTAAGGCAAATTAATAGCCTATTGTGGCTGTAGTAAATATGCTGAGAAAAAAGGGCTTTTATGTATAAAGTATGAGTTCATACGATACCAATACTGAAGGAGCTGCCTGTGGAAAACTGCTGCTGGTAAGTCCTGTTAGGAACAAGGCTCCGGAGGTGCAGTAAAACTGAAGCCATGTACTGACTTCAGTGTGGAGGGTGTGAGGAGGTTATCAGCTGTTTCCTAACGCTGCTTGGATCCACATGCAGCCGCTGCTCTCCGAAGTGGTGCAGCGTGTAGTCGCGGTGTGTCTCCCGGCTCTCAGCGGCTTGCCGCCGTTGCCCAGGTAACTGTCCTTGAGTTCCGGTTGTTGCGATCACGTGTGCGCACCACGTGACCGCAGAGGAGAGTGACGTACGTTTCGCAGTGTAGCTTGATCACAGAACGTAGTGTGATCAGTAGGAGTTTCTTATTTAAGGACGGTGCTGGATGCTCATTGGGTATTGAGTTGTGATAGACACTTTACTTCACCTATCCTTGGGTCTGTTAGGACATCAGTCAGAGTAAAGGGAGAACATGATCTGCACACTAATATATATCCCCAATGATTGGCAGATATTTGTTCAATGATATTATTATATATGCCTGTTTGATAATTAATTTGGGATTTGACATTGTTATAATATTAAATATAATAATTAATCAAGGTGCACAATTCTCAATAAGCTAAAAATAAATAGTGGGATTTAAAATCTAAAATGTTGACAATCTAAAAGGTTATTTAACATGGGGTGATATGGAATTAACTATGTGCGTGTCGTTGTCCATATCTATATATTAACTGGATGGGCAAGGTGATACTAAATTATGAATAGAAAACCTTATATAATAAATTTATTAAATAGTAGGATGTGAAATATATGTATTATAAATAAAAATATATATAAATAAATAAATCAATAAATAAATAAATTAAATAAAATGGAATGGGCAATAATAAAAAGTGCCTATAGAAATGTGATTTAAAATGGAAAGAAAAGAGGGAAAACCTAATAGGGTGAAAAAAGGGTGGGGAGGGGGGGGGGGAAATGTGGGAAGGAATGGAGGGGAAAAAAAGGGGGGAAGAGAAAGGGAGGGAAAAATGATGGGGGGCGGGGGGCTAGGGGGGAAAGAAAAAGGGGAGGGGGGTTGGGAGTGGGTGTAATTAGTTTTGAGAGGGGAAAGTAGTGAAGTGTAAGTGATGAATTTGTGGATAATAATAATAGTGATATTAAAGAAAGATTTTTTTATTTTATTTTTTAAATGGATAAATGACTTAATTGATAGTATATGCCGAGTGTGATTAATTAAAACGTGACAATTAGGAGGGTAATTTGTGCAAGGACTCTGTATCTTACTGTTTGTGTGGAAAAATTATAACCTAGGAACCCAAATTGAAGTGAGGTGAAGATGTGATGTGTAGTGGTGTTGGATGAAGATTATAGGTTGTATTAAATGTGACAATTATACTGTTATTTTGTATTATTATTGCAAGACTAGTGCAGTCCCAAAAAAAGCTTAAGTTCAGACCTACTCAGAAACTGCAAAAAACTTTTTCGTACCACTCGGCTGCACATGCGATCGCACACTTGCAAAGCGAAAATACACTCCCCCGTGGATGGCGACTATGCGTTTGCACATCTGCAAAAAGTAGCTAGCGAGCGATCAACTCGGAATGAGGGCCAATATAACTGTTCTGTTTATTTGTACTCTCACTGTATAAGTCCACTTTGTTGCTCAAAACTATTATGTCTAGCAAAAAGGGCCACAAACAGGCTAAAGCCGCTGTATTAGGATCATGCAAAGTGTGCTCAGCCGGGTTAATTTAGGAGGCCATGTTACATGATGATCTCTATACTATATGTTATACACCTCCCAGTCAGTCTGCAGCTCCTGTCCCCTTACAGGAGCCTTCATGGGCAGCTTTAACTTCATTGTTGGGTACCCTGGTAGAGCGCCTGGCGCCCCCTATGGCACTGCCTCCCCAAATGGTCCCTATGGTTAATCTGCCATGGGCGGATAATCTAACCAGCTACTGTACAGATTTTAAACCAGAATCTGGCTAAACAGAAAGCTCCCTCTAGGTAGACACGTGACTCTAAGCAGGCAACTTCCTTCCTCTCAATCCACTATCCTTTCTGATTTTTCTTCTGAAGAGGAGGGGGAGCATACGGCCTAATCTGACACAGATTAAGGTGCTGCAGATGAGGCTCCTATAACTGTTGATGTCCCTGCACTGATAGATGCTATTAAGCAAATTCTCCAACTCAATGAGGAGGAATATACTTCTAGTGCAAAGAAAGCTGATAAGTTTAAAAGACAGAAGGTGGTTAAAGCTGTATTACCCCATTTTAATCAGTTATTGGACATCAGACGGGAACCCTGGAATGCTCCAGGCAGAAAATTTCCTGTCTCAAAAAGGGCATTAGCCTATGCCTGAGGACATCTATAATAAATGGGAAAATCCACTCGCATGTCACTCGCCCCGTGGTATCTTCCACTCTACTGGTTACTATGGTCACTTTCCTAAGGGAACCGACTGATAAACGTATTGACGGTTGCCTGAAGTCTATTCGCTCCCTTACAGGGGATGTCCATAGACCTGCTATAGCTGCCTCATGGGTAGCAAAGGTAATTGAGGCTTGGGTTCAGGCACTAGAGGATGAGCTGCCTGTGCTTATATCGGAGAAAGCCAGACAATACCTGTCATATTAGAACAGCTTCTTATTACATACAGAAAGCTACATCGAAGGCTGATGTGTTAGCAGCAAGGGCATCTGCTACATCTATTCTGGCGCGCCATATATTATGATTGAGGTCATCTAAGGTGGACCTGGAGTCTAAGAAAACCTTAGAAATCCTCCCCTTTTCTGGGAATCTTCTGTTTGGGGAAGAACTAAATAAGACTGTCTTATTTGGCGGCTGCAAAGACAGCATTTCTACCCCCTTTGAATTCTCCATAGAAGATACCACATTACGCTCCTTTCAACTTCTGGGTAAAGCAAAAGGACAGTCTTTCCCTAGACAGTCTCGCAACCTTAAATCCTCCAAAACCAAGCAGCCCTGGGCAACTCGTCAGCCTTCCAATAACCCTGACAAGCCCTCAGCATGATGGGGCGGGCATCCCCCTGTGTGGGAGGATTGATTCTGCACTTTGCCAAGGTTTAGCATGTGACCACTTTAGACACTTGGGTGCTAGAAGTTATCTGCCATGGTTACGTAATCCCGTTCATGGGATGTCCCCCTCAACAGTACTTTACTACGGGCCTTCCATCGGACCCGGTAAGAGTGCACTCTGCAAACATATTCCCATTGCCAAGTCTCATCAGCAGTTCCTGCGTTTTGCTATTGGCAGCCTTCATTACCAATTCCAGGCTGTGCCATTTGGACCAACTACGGCTGTGTGTGTCTTTACCAAGATTATGGCTGTTATAACTGCCTACCTTCATCGGCAGGGAATACGAATACAGTATCTGGATGATCTTCTGCTACTGTAAATTCTTAGTTGGGCGGAACACCATCTACCAGCCATATCAGCAGTGCTCATAACGTGCATACTTAACTGGGAGGCAGACTTCCTCAATCATCAGGATGTTCACTCAGGAGAGTGGGACCTTCATCCCAAGGTATTTCAACTTCTGATCGACAGATGGGGCCTACCAGACGTGACTCTCATGGCGTCTCGACACAATCACAAGGTTCCAGTCTTCGGATTCCGAACCAGGGACACTCAGGCGATGTTCGTTAATGCATTGGCAGTTCCGTGGAACTTTCACCTGCCTTACGTGTTCCCTCCAATCTCACTCCTGCCCAGAGTTCTTTGGAAGTTCAAACAAGGAGGAAATCTCATTCCGGTTGCTCCAGCATGGCCCAAATATCACTGGTTCTCAGATCTCCAGGGACTGTTGGAAGAGCGTCCTCTTCTACTTCCTCAGTGACAGGACCTCCTACGGCAGGGCACCTGTCTTCATCCGGACCTAGCCAGACTAGCTTTGACGGCGTGGCACTTGAAGCTTTATTCCTGAGGACTATATGATTCTCAGAGGCTGTCATTCAAACTATGCTGAAGGCCCGGAAACCGGGTTCTGCCAGAATTTATTACAAAGTGTGGCATGCTTACCTCACTTGGTGTGCTACTAAGAAATGACACCTCGAAATTCAGAACTTCCAGACTTCTGGATTTTTTTTTCAACGAGGATTAGATTTAGGACTTCGTCTGGCCTCTCTCAAGGTACAGATATCGGCCTTGTCTGTATGGTTCCAGCGCAAGATTGCCACCATTCCTGATGTACATACATTCCTTCAGGGTGTGATATGTATTCAGCCTCCCTATGTCTCTACAGTGGCTCCAGGGGAAGTCGGTTGTATTGGAGCCACTTCAAAAAGATCTGGTGACCAGTGACCATGGTCCCAGTCTGTTTACACATTTTTTTCCATTAATTTTAGAAAGGACAAATTTAAAATAGGATTTTAATTACCTACCGGTAAATCCTTTTCTCATAGTCCATAAGGGTTATTAGGGAATCTAGTACGATGGGCTATAGCCAGGGTCCAAAGGAGCCAGTGCACTTTAAATTTCTTTTATGGACTGTGCTGGCTGCTCCCCTCTACGCCCCCTCCCACAGGCAGTTATAGGTAAAAACGTGCCCGAAGGAGAAAGGACATATATGAGAAGGAATACGATAACAGAGTGGTGAGATTTACACATCAGCACACAACTAACATATAACAACCGGCAACAGCTGAACAAGTAACCATATAACAAGAACCTACAGAAAAGTCAACGCACTGAGGCAGGTGCCCAATACCCCTTATGGACTACGAGAAAAGGATTTACCGGTAGGTAATAAAAATCCTATTTTCTCTAGCATCCCACAGTTCAAGAACGCGCAGAGACTGCTGCAGCACCGCCTGTCCAAACTGGGTATACTTTTTAGCCAGTGTATCAAACTCGTAGAACTTCACAAAGGTGTTCTTCCCTGACCAGGTAGCAGCTAGGCATAATCGCAAGGCTGAGACTCCTCGGGCAGCCACCCAAGAAGAACCCACTGATCTTGTAGAGTGGGCCTTAAGAGATTTAGGAACAGGTAAAGCTGGCGACACATAGGCTTGTTGGATAGTAAGCCTAATCCAATGAGCAATGGACTGCTTTGAAGCAGGACAACCCTTTTTCTGTGCATTATACAGCACGAACAAAGAATCCATCTTTCTGATCCGAGCCATTCTATTGACATAGATTATCAAGGCTCGCACAGCATCCAATGCCTCCGGAGGAGCAGAAGCGCCAGAACTGGACGGACTCACAATAGGCTTATTCAAGGGAAACGCAGAAACAACCTTTGGCAGGAACTGCTGCCTAGTGCGGAGCTCCTCTCTGTCCTCATAAAAGACCAAGTACGGACTTTTACACGACAAGGACCCCAGTTCTGAGACACG
Organism: Pseudophryne corroboree; assembly: GCF_028390025.1. Taxonomy (NCBI): domain Eukaryota; kingdom Metazoa; phylum Chordata; class Amphibia; order Anura; family Myobatrachidae; genus Pseudophryne; species Pseudophryne corroboree. Next base: position 343,160,898 of record NC_086444.1, on the reverse strand, counting down.
TCGAGCAGAAGCCAGGGCCAGTAACATCACCATCTTCCACGTGAGGTACTTGTATTCTACGGTCATCAGAGGTTCAAACCAGGTAGACTGTAGAAATTCCAACACTACATTCAGATCCCAAGGTGCCGTAGGCGGCACAAAAGGAGGTTGTATGTGGAGTACCCCTTGCAAGAAGGTCTGAACTTCTGGCAACACTGCCAATTTCTTTTGGAAGAAAATGGAGAGAGCTGAAATCTGGACCTTAATTAATAATAATAATTTTATTTATATAGCTTTCTTTCTCCAATAGGACTCAAGGCGCTTAACAGATACATAGCATAATATAGTGCAGAAAATAATGAAGTACATTTTCATAAAATACAGAAGCATGAAGATACTAAAAGGGACATTATGGAAATGCTTGAGTAAACAGGAAAGTCTTGAGTCTACTTTTGAAGGATTCTATAGTTGAGATCTCTCGCACTGTGCGGTGAAGTGAGTTCCATAGAGTCGGAGCCGCATGACTAAAAGCTCGACCCCCAGATGAATTACGGGAGATTCTAGGTACTGCTAAAAGTCCTTCATCTACAGATCGCAGTAATCGAGTGGGCCAGTATGGGGTCAGAAGCTGTTTCAGGTACCTTGGGCCCTGGTCATGTAATGCTTTGAAACTCAGTAAGCCAATCTTGAAGATGATTCGCCATCTTACAGGCAGCCAGTGAAGGGAGTAGAGGATGGGTGTTATGTGGCTAGAACGGGGCTGGTTGGTTAACAGCCTGGCAGCTGTGTTTTGCACCAGCTGTAAGCGTTGCAATTCTTTTGCTGGGAGACCAAGGTAGAGGGCATTACAGTAGTCTAATCGAGATGATACAAATGCATGTATGACTTTTGGCATATCATCTGAGGGAATTAAGTGCTTGATTCTGGCTATGTTCCTCAGGTGAAAGAATGAGGATTTGATTGTGGCTGATACCTGATGTTTAAGTGTCAAGCCACCATCCAGGACGCCAAGATTCCGCACACGATCACTGGTCTGTAAGTCTGAATCCCCGAGTGTAATTCAAGTTGGTTGTCTATGCTGCAGTCTTGTCCTTTGATGTTGCGGTCGTATCATAAGGACCTCTGTTTTATCCGGGTTCAGTCGCAGCCAACTGGCGCTCATCCACTCCTGTAGCTCAGCTAGACAGCCATTTAGGGTTGCTATTGGGTTATCAGTGCCCAGAGCAAAGGACAAGTACAGTTGTGTATCATCTGCATAGCAGTGGTAGACCAGGCCATGGCGCCTGATTATTTCGCCCAATGGGAGCATGTATACTGCAAAAAGCATGGGGGATAGTATAGAACCTTGTGGGACACCACATGGCAATGGCACTGGTGGTGATGAGTATAATCCAGACGATACTCTCTCTGACCTGCCTGTGAGAAATGATTTGAACCAGTTTAGGACTGTGCCATCCAGACCACAGAAATGTATCAGTCGCTCAATCAGAAGCCCATGGTCCACGGTATGAAATGCTGCCGAGAGATCCAGAAGGATTAATATTGAACAGTCACCTATGTCTCTTGCCATCAGAAGATCATTTAACCCACACACACCAGGGCTGTTTCAGTGCTATGTCTTCTCCTGAATCCTGATTGAAATGGATCATAAATATCATGGGTTGTCAGGTGGGTTTCCAGTTGATTTGCAACCACTATCTCAATAACCTTTCCTAGGAAAGGAAGGTTTGATACCGGTCTGTAGTTGGTCATGCAGTCGGGATCTAAATTAGGTTTTTTAAGAAGCGGTCTAACAATTGCTTCCTTTAGGGGTCCAGGAAAAATGCCTGTCTGCAAAGAGCATTAAACAATTTTTGCAAAGACAGGACCAATTATATCCATACAACCTATTAGAAGCTTGGTTGAGGCTGGGTCCAGATCACAGGTGGTGGGACGCAAAATCCGAGCAATTTCAGCAGTGTCCTTTAAATCCACTGGGTCAAAGCTGGTCCATGAAGGCAGGTAGCTTATATTGGCAGGCTTTGTAGTTTGGCACTCCTTTGATGGCACTGTGGAGATTCCAGCCCGGATGGTGGATATTTTATCTGCAAAGAAGTTTGCAAACTCGTTGCATCTTGCCTGGGAGAGGGTCTCATCAGTCTGCAGGCATGCTGGCTTGCAAAGCATCTCCACTGTGCGGAAAAGTTGAGCTGGCCTGTTGTTTGCTGCTGTGATCTCATTTGACAGGAACTGTGATTTCTTACGAGTGATTGTCGATTGATATTCTTCGTTACGCTTTATTAGTTTTATTTTGTCATCCACTAGGTTAGTCTTCCTCCATCGTCTTTCCAGTCTACGCCCCCTTTTCTTGAGCTCACTAACACTGTTGTCAAACCATGGAGCTTGACGTTGTGGTTTACGAGGTCTTATTGAACCCAGACGTAAGCCCTTATCAGCATCAGCCTGCAGGAAACGTAAGAAATGTCCCAAGTGAAACGCAGTATGCGGATACGTGCGTTCCTCACACCAAGAGACATATCTCCCCGAGAGATGATAGTGTTTTGACGTCACAGGTTTCCTGGCCTGAACCATGGTAGCAATAACCTTCCTGGAAAGGCCCTTGTGAGCTAGGATGTTCCGCTCAACCTCCATGCCGTCAAACAAAGTCACCGTAAGTCCGGGTAGATGAACGGTAATTGTTGAAGATGATCCCTTCTTAGTGGTAGAGGCCAAGGGTCTTCGATGGACATGTCCAGAAGATCCGCATACCACACCCTCCAAGGCCAATCTTGGGCAATCAGAATTGCCGGGACACTGATTCCTGATTCGCTTTAGCACCCTAGGGAGCAATGGAATCAGAGGAAACAGGTAGACCAGCCGGTAAGGCCAAGGCGACGCCAGCGCATCCACTGCCCTCGCCCAAGGATCCCTGGTCCGTGAGCAATACCAGTGAAGCTTTTTGTTGAGACGAGAAGCCATCATGTCTAATTGTGGGCAACCCCACCGGTTGATGACCTGCTGAAACACCAGATGGTGGAGTCCCCACTCCCCTGGGTGGAGATCATGACGACTCTGCTTTTTGTCCCTCCTTGTTGATTGATATACGCCACTGCCGTGGCTTTGTCAGATTTACCTGGATCACGTGATCCTTGAGCAGAGGAGAGGCCTGAAGCAGAGCATTGTAGATCGCCCGAAGTTCCAGAATGTTGAACAGGAGGGCCTCGTGGGCTGACCACCTGCCCTGGAACTGCGCCCCCTGGGTGACAGCTCCACATCCCCATAGACTTGCATCCGTCGTGAGGAGGGTCCAATCCTGAAACTCCGGCCTTCACGGAGATTGGAGGCCTAAAGCCACCACAGGAGGGAAATCCTGGAATGAGGTGACAGCCAAATCATCCGGTGCATCTGTAGATGCGATCTGGACCACTTGCTCAGGAGATCCAACTGAAATGTCCTGGCATGGAACCTCCCATACTGGATCGCCTCGTATGAGGCAATCATCTTTCCAACAATCGTATGCAAAGATGGACGGACACTCGAGTAGGTCGGAGCACCATGCGGACCATCTCCTGAAGTGTTATTGCCTTGTCCTCTGGACAAGGGCCACAGTATTCAGCAACATCCCCAGGAACAGGAGCCTCTGAGTTGGCTCCAGGTGGGTCTTCTGTAAGTTGAGGATCCACCCATGGTCTGACAGAAGATGGATAGTGCGGTTGATATGGAGCACCAAAAGCTCCTTGGATCGTGCTTTTATCAGAAGATCGTCCAGATAAGGAACAACATTGACCCCGTGGACCCGGAGTTGGAACATCATCTCCGCCATCACCTACGTGAATACCCTTGGGGCTGTGGACAGGCCGAGGGGCAGTGCCTGGAATTGGAAGCAATTGTCCAGAAGGGCAAATCGCAGGTACGCCTGATGAGGCGGCCAAATCGGAATATGGAGGTAGGCATCGTGGATGTCCAGGGAGACCATAAATTCCTATTCTTCTAGTCCCGCAATCACTGCTCGCAGGGATTCCATCTTGAATTTGAACACCTTCAAATCAGGATTTTGGTACTTACCGATAAATCCCTTTCTCAGATTCCACAGGGGACACTGGAGCACAGTTACAATGGGGAAATAGTAGGCAGTAACTGGGAGCTGGCACTTTAAAACTCTAACACTGTGGCTAGCTCCTCCCCTACTATATCCCCTCTCCAAGCCAGTCTACGTAAAACTGTGCCCGAGGAGAGCTGGAATAAATCAACGTTAAAGTAGAGGAGGTTAACGCCGCCATGTAAACAAGGAGAACACGAAAAACCAACTTGGAACCTAACCTAACAAAAGGTTAACCTGAACCAAACAAGCAGTCACATCATGATCTGCGAACCGTTAAGCGAAAAAGGAGGAAACAGCGCTGGGTGGGCGTCCAGTGTCCCCTGTGGAATCGGAGAAAGGGATTTATCGGTAAGTACCAAAATCCTGATTTCTCCTTCATCCACTAGGGGACAATGGAGCGCAGTTACAATGGGGACGTCCCAGAGCTCCCAAGACGGGCGGGAGAGCGCTGAGAGTCCTGTAAAACCGCTCGGCCAAACTGTGATGCAGAGGCCGCAAAAGTGTCAAACCTGTAGAATTTGACAAACGTATGTCGGCCCGACCAAGTAGCCGCCCGACATAAAGAAGTCATGGAGACCCCACGGGCAGCCGCCCACGAAGGTCCCACAGAGCGCGTAGAGAGCGCTGAAATTGAAGCCGGAGGTTCCCGAGAAGCTGCCAAATAAGCTTGTCTGATGGTCAGCCGAATCCATCGCGACAAAGTCTGCATTGAAGCCGGCCAACCACGGCGGGTAGCATCATATAGAACAAATAAGGAATCAGACTTCCGAATAGCCTTAGTCCTATCCACATAGATCTAGAGCGCCCTGACCACGTCCAATGATCTTGAATCTGGAGAGTCCACCGAGAGAGCCGGAACCACAAGTGGCTGATTGATGTGAAAATCGGACACCACCTTGGGTAGAAAAGACATGCGAGTACGGAGCTCGGCCCTATCAGCATGAAACACCAGGTAAGGAGGGCGACAAGAAAGAGCCCCAAGTTACGACACCCGACTAGCCGAAGCGAGAGCCAGGAGAAGAACCACCTTCCAGGTGAGATATTTCATCTCCACTGACTCCAGAGGCTCAAACAACGAGGATTGCAGAAGAGAGAGAACCAGAGTGAGGTCCCAAGGTGCCATGGAGGCTGTATTCGTAAAACCCCCTGAAAGAAAGTCTGAACTTCCGGTAGCAAGGCTAACTTTTTCTGGAAGAAAACCGAAAGTGCAGAGACCTGCACCTTTAGTGAACCCAGTCTTAAGCCTGCCGAAAAAACCTGCCTGCAAAAAAATGCGAAGGCGGGCCAAGTGAAAAACTGAAGAAAATTGTCGACGTTCACACCAGGCTACATAAGCCTTCCAAATACGGTAGTAGTGAGACGATGTGACTGACTTTCTAGCCCGAAGCATAGTAGATATAACCGTACGAGGAATCCCCTTCTTTTTCAAGATGGCCTTCTCAACAGCCACGCCGTCAAACGTAGCCTGCGTAAGTCTGGATAAAGAAAAGGACCCTGTTGCAGAAGATCGTCCCGTAGTGGCAGGGGCCAAGGCTCGGCTACTGACAACAGGCGTAGGGTGGAGTACCAAGTCCTGCGTGGCCAATCTGGAGCCACCAGGAGGACCAGAGCGTTTTCTCTCTTGATGCGTTGTAGAACCCGAGGCAACAGCGGGAAGGGAGGAAAGAGGTAAACGTACCGGAAATTCCAAGGAGCCGTGAGGGCATCCAAGCCCGCCGCCGCCGGGTCCCTCATTCGAGCGTAATAAAGAGGCAGCTGATGGTTCAGGCGGGACGCCATGAGGTCGATCTGTGGTTTTCCCCACCGGCGGACCAGCTGACAAAACACCTGGGGATGGAGTGACCACTCTCCCGGGTGCATGTCCTGTCGGCTGAGGTAATCGGCTTCCCAATTTTTCACTCCTGGAATGAATATCGCCGAGAAGGACAGAGCATACTCCTCCGCCCAGAGAAGTATGTTGGCGACCTCCCTCATCGACGCACTGCTGCGAGTGCCGCCCTGACGGTTGATGTATGCTACCGTCGTGGCGTTGTCGGATTGAACCCTGACCGCTCGACCGCGCAGCAGGTGATATGCCTGAAGTAGGGCATTGTATACCGCCCGTAGTTCGAGAATGTTTATAGGGAGAGCGGATTCGTGGATCGACCAGCGTCCCTGGAACCGATGTTCGAGGGTCACTGCCCCCCCAGCCTCGCGTCCGTGGTGAGAAGAGTCCAATCCCACACTCCGAACCGCCTTCCTTCCAACAGATGTGCCGACTGGAGCCACCAGAGAAGCGATGACCGTGCCTTTGGAAATAGCGTCACCCGCTGATGAAGGAACAGATGGGATCCTGACCACTGATGTAGAAGACACAGCTGAAACGGTCGAGAGTGAAAGCGACCGTAAGGAAGAGCTTCGAACGCCGCTACCATCTTTCCCAGAAGGCGAATGCACAGATACACTGACACCCGACGGTGTCGAAGTACCGATCTTACCAGCGTCTGCAGAGACAGGATCTTGTCCTGAGGAAGGAAAACCTTTTGACGGACCGTGTCAAGAATCATCCCCAAAAACAGCAACCGTTGTGAGGGGCATAAGTGAGACTTCTGGAAGTTCAGGATTCACCCGTGCCGAATCAGAAGGTCCTGCGTTATCTGGATATTCTGAAGTAAAAGCTCCGCCAAGCGCGCCTTTATGAGCAGATCGTCAAGATAGGGAACAATAATCACACCCTGCTCCCGAAGTAGGCCCATCATGACCGCCATGACTTTTGTGAACACTCTGGGAGCAGAAGAGAGACCGAACGGAAGGGCCTGGAACTGGAAATGAGCGTCCTGTATCGCGAACCGGAGAAAAGCCTGATGAGGAGGCCAAATGGGAACATATAAGTATGCATCCTTGATGTCTAAGGACGCCAGAAACACGTTTTGCTCCAAACCTGCAATAACAGACTGGAGGGACTCCATCTTGAACTTGAATACCCTCAAATACTGATTGAGATCCTTCAAGTTCAGGAATGGCCTGACCGAGCCGTCCGGCTTCAGTACGAGAAACAGGCTTGAGTAAAAGCCCGGTATGATGCCGAGAGGGAACAGGGTTCAGTACCCTTGCGGCTAGAAGCTTCTGGACCGCTGCCTGGAAGGCAACTCCTCTGTCGGAAACTGGTAAACCCGTGGTGAAAAACCGCCGGGGCGGACGGGTCTGAAAATCGAGCTTGTAACCGCAAGTGAGGAGATCCCTGATCCCTGGAAGGGGCCCGAAAGGATTGAAAAGAGGGACCCCTATAGGGCCTGCGAGGGGCTGGAGCAGCAGAAGGAAGATAAGTCGACTTACCTCCGGTGGCCTGAGAAATCCAGGCATCCAGACCCTTACCGAACAGAACCTCTCCCGTAAAGGGCAACGCTTCTGCTGCCCGCTTGGACTCCGTATCCGCTTGCCACTGCCGCAGCCTGAGAGCTCTGCGAGACGAAATTGCTAAAGCGGAAATCCTAGCACCGATGGTACAGATGTCCTTGCAAGCCTCGCAAAGATAAAGGGATGATTCACGGATGTGTTCCGCCATCAGTTGATCCGCTGGCAAATCGTCCCGAATTCCAGAGGACAATTGCTCTGCCCAAGCCTCCATCGCCTTGTTGACCCAACAACCTACCTGCGCCGGGCGATGTAATACCCCCGCCGCCGAGTAAATAGTCTTCAAGGTGGATTCCAATTTCCTATCAGACGCCTCTCATAACCCGTCCTGCTATCTGCGGGAAAAGGATAGGAAGACAACAGTTTTCTTGATACCTGAAACTTCGCGTCTGGATGTTTCCAGGCTGCCGTGATGAGCGCATCCAGCTCCTCCGAAACTGGACATGTCACCGGCAACATTGGTTGGTGCCAAACCTTGAAGGGCGTAAGGCGTCCTGCTCCGTCTCCTCCACCTGTAATACTAAGCGAATAGCAGTAATAAGAGCCTCTATACCCTGAGCTACTGGTTCAGAGTCCCCGTATACCTGATCGTATCCTGTATATCTACCACCGCCTCATCTACCTGAGGCATATCATCGTCAGAATCCTGCAACACAGAGGCTAACAATCTCTTTTTAGAAGTCTGTGGGGGAGGACTAAAGGACGGGGCTTGAGAAGGGATTACCGCCCTAGAGAGCCCTTCAACTGATTTTGCAAGGGAAATAGCCCATGCTGGTTCTGGCTCCGGCACCGGGACTGGCTGCCGGACCCGGGCCGTCTCTCTGTCTTCCCTAGAGGCCTTCAGTTCCCTAGTCAGCAGGGACATAACCTCTGTGAGCTGTGATGTCCAAGCAGGGGTGCTCTTGGGATCTGAGGAGGGCTGGGTAGATTCTGACCCCCCCTCCTCACATAAATGAAGACTGTTTTTGAGTTGCCTTGGAGCCTTTGCCTGCCATGGCAGCACCAAGCAGTCACCCTCCCCCACACACACACACAGCAATAGGCAGAAGGGGAGGGAGGGGGGGAGAGCAGGGAGCAGCGCAGCCACAGCAGCCCTAAGTATCCTGCACTGTACTGTGCAGTGTAAGCAGCCCTAATAAAAAAAGTACAGGTGCCCCCACTGTAACCAGCTCACTGCGTTTCCCGAACAAAGATCTGCCTCTGCTTCTCGCGCTGCAGCCACGGGAAATGGCCGCCAGTGCGAGCTGAGCCCGGCGGAGTAGAGTGGGACTAAGCTCCGCCCCCTCCGCAAAGGCGCCAAATTTAAACTTTCTTTGCGTCTCCAGCGCGATCCCCGTGCCGGCTCTGTGAGCCGCGCTGAGCGGGGAGCCGGGCTGAAGGAGCGGGGGGAGAGCGAGCCGGGACCCGCATAGAGCGGGGGGAGTGAGCCGCGGCCGGGGCCAGCCCTAAGTGCAGGGGGGGGGGAGCGGGTAGTGTGAGCTGCGGCGCCGGGACCAGCCCTAGGGAGAACCGGAGCATAAAATAAATCAAATAAAATAATCAAAGTATTGATCCAACCACAACTCTCCTTATACTCACCCCTTGGTGGAGCAGCCCCGACACGCGCCGCACGCAGCGGTGTCCGGCCAGCTCCGGAGAGCCAGTGTCTCCTTCAGCCGGGGCCCATCCCGAGCCGCACGCAGCTGCGATGGGACCCTGCCGGCAGCTCCCGCGGTGCAGACTGGCAGTGCTGCCAGTCTGTGCGTGCAAGAAAGAGAAAAATAAAAAAAAATTCTTCAGAGAAGACTCAAGTGTGACCAGCTCCCTCTGGTCACAAAACAAAGACTGGCTTGGAGGGGGGACATAGCAGGGGAGGAGCTAGCCACAGTGTTAGAGTTTTAAAGTGCCAGCTCTCAGCTACTGCCTACTATTTCCTATGAAGGAGAAATAAGGATTCAAGGATTTTAGATTCAAAATGGGTCTGACAGAACCATCCGGTTTCGGCACCACAAACCGGTTTGAGTAAAACCCCTTGCCGCGATGATGTATTGGTACTGGAACAATGACGTGGGACTGGACCAACTTTCGGATGGCCTGTTGCAACATAACTTGCATATCTTCCAAAGCTGGTAAGCTTGATTTGAAAAATCGTTGGGGGGAGTACTGTCGAACTCCAGGTTGTAGCCCTGAGAAACGAGATCTCTGACCCAGGTATCCTGGCAGGATGTCTCCCAGACTTGGCTGAAGTGACGCAGTCGAGATCCCCTCGGGGTGGGTGGGCACAGTCATGCTGAGACCTTAGTGGAAGCAGAACCGGTGGACTGTTCCTGAAAGCTAGTGAGTGCAGGTTTTCTGTACTTACCTCTGGTGCCTCTAGTCGCATTGGAGGGCCCTCTGGCCTTAGATCAAAATCTGCGAGACCGAAAGGACTGGACAGAGTGCCCCGGATAGGAGAGTCTCGCCGGCGGGGCCCCAGAGGGGAGAAACGGGCTTCCCTATAGATTGTAAGCTTGCGAGCAGGGCCTTCCTACCTCGGTCTGTCTTTGACCAGTTTTGTTCTATAACTGTTCTACTTGTAAAGCGCAACGGAATATGCTGCGCTATATAAGAAACTGCTAATAAATAATAATAAATACATGTGGATTTCCAAGCCGTAACTTTGTAAATCCAGGTATCCAATTCAACCCCAAAGAGCCATTCCCCAGAAAAGGGGAGAGTTTCCACACTACGTTTGCATTCCGCGTCCGCTATCCACTGACGCAACCACAAGGCCCTGTGCACAGACACTGCCATGGCAGAAGTCCGAGCATTAATGTTCCCCATCTCCTTGAGTGAATCACAGAGGACACGTGTAGTGTCCTGAATGTGTTTTAGGAGGGTTACCATACTAACTAAGGGCATATCCCCCGAGAGGCCCAGTAATGAATGGCATGGGTCATCCAGCAACCCGCAATGACCGGCCTTTGTGATATACCGGCTGCTGTGTATATAGACTTTAGGGTAGTCTCTATCTTCCTATCCCCAGAATACTTCATGGTAAAGGAGCCCGGGGCAGGCAGCACCACCTTTTCTAGACAGGCGAGAGATGGATACATCCACCCCAGGGGGTTCCTCCCCAAAATTTTCGACCTTCAGGAGCAAATGGGAAAGTGTGCAAAAACTTTTTGGACACTTAGAATTTTTTGTCTGGATTTTTCCAGGCCAGCTTGAATAAGTCGTCTAACTCAGCAGAATCAGGGAAAGTGACATTAGGCTTGTTTTGTATAAAGAAAAATGACTGCTGTGAAGCAGCATCCTCTAGAGGGAGCTTTAACACGTCCCATATAGCCAGAATTAGCGGTTCAATACCCTGAGAAGAATCGGGATCCCCACTAACGGGATCCAGGTCATCCCATCCTCCTGTATATCCTCATCTGTATCAAAGTACCCACGCTTCTGTGGACCTGCATTAGAGAGTGGGGGCTGTGCTGCATCTGCCCTAGCAGCTAAATCTGCAACAGCTTGTTGTAGTATCTGAGTCTTCTGTACATTAGCAGTGAGCTGGGATGACATATCTGACATCGTAGTTTTCAGAGACCCTAGCCAGTGGGGCTCTGGACCCTCTCCCTCAGCCCCTTCACTGATCTGTGTAGATTGACTGCATTGTTCACATGAAACAAAATCAGTAGATAATGGAGAGAATCTGGTGTGACATACAGTACACTGCACAGTTTGTGTTTACCCATGTTTCACAGTAAGCACAACATCATACACACGACAGTGACATTGCAAGCCTGTATGTGAGAGGAGACACAGAGTATGAGGACACCAGTACACCCTGAGCTGCACAGCCCCAGTGAGGCTGTCAGCTCCTTATAATACAGTAAAACACTAACAATTTCTGTCCTAAATAGGATTCAGATAGTGTACACAAGCAGCTCTCCCCCTGTGCTGTGGATGGCTGCAGTAAGCAGAGGAATGCGCCAAAACGCCTCAGGTCCCGCTCTGCCCCCTCCAATGGCGCCAGTTACACTAATATATTATACTGGCAAAGTCTACTTTTTAGCTTAAAACATCACAACAAGTGCTAAGTCAAGCGTTTTTGTGCCAGTGCCACACGGGACCTTAGCGGGACCCCCCCCCCCCTGGGAGGGTCCCACACGCCATACTTAGAACCGGGGGACCCCCCTAGCGGGGCTCCCGGTTTGTACTCACCACCGATGTCACCTTCAGGCAGCGTTAGGGGTGTGCGGGGTGCTGCGGCTGTGACAGCCAAGGCGCAGTGCCCCACTGAACAACCACCCCTCAGGACGGTGACCCTGCAGCGGGGAAGCGGCTCTGCACCTTGTAAGGTCGATGACCGCCTCCCCCCCCCCCCCTTCCCTTCCTAACACCCACGGTGTAGGTATGAAATGCCCAGACAGCATACCGAAAATAACAAACAGAAAAAAGAAATTGAAGAAAACTATCTGGAGCTCAGAGATGGGCATCCTCTCCTGAGGGTACCTTTTCTCTAAACTGCCTGTGGGTGGGGGTATAGAGGGGAGGAGCCAGCACACCCAGTTGAAGAAATTTAAAGTGCACTGGCTTCCTTTGGACCCCATCGTACTAGATTCCCCAATATCCCTTATGGATGCTAGAGAAACAATTCAAATAGCATTACAGCTAAATGACTGGAATATTGTTTTAAGGGATTCAGTATGATATCTTGGCGGTCAAGAGCCCGACGGCGGGATCCAGACAGCCAGAATACCGGCAGTGTGTGTCCGCTCGCCACGCTTCAGTCACCACAGGGTTATATTCCCCCTCAGGTGGAGGCATGGACCATCACCCGAGTGGGGATTCCGAACACCGGTATTTAACCGAGTGTCGAGATTCCTATATCGGTCTCCTGAATGCCGGGATCCTGGCAGCCGGCAACTTGAATGCCTCCTGTTTTAAGGGCTATAAGTCAGACATCCGCTTAGACTTCTAGACAAAACCTGCATCCAGAGTTGTAACACTAGGCTGAGGAATATATTTTGCTTGTTTTGTTTTATTAGTGGTACCGTGAGAAGTAGGAGGAACGACTGTTCTGGTAAACCAAGGTTTTATCAATGCTGGTCCTTTCGCAAGGAACCATCATAAAGGTCTTATTAGGAGAGTATCCGGTGAATGGGAGGGGATATGATGCGTCTGCTGGGGACTATTTATGTAATCTGAAGGCTATTTATTTCTGCAGAAGGCCCACTGCAGACCTGTACACTTTCTCAACTCTTCCAATTTTCACTCATTCACTAATTGCTGCTGTGTTCTACAGCCTCACTTTCGGAGCTTAACCATATTTAGCGGCAACATCCACCAGTTCAGACATAAATTCACACTACAGTTGGCATACTCAGAGTGGAAGGGGTATAACAAACTTATATTGCCATGCCTCAAAGCTAATACCAAAAGCTTGACATGGTGCCCACAGCCACTTTAAAATAAGAATTTACTTACCGATAATTCTATTTCTCATAGTCCGTAGTGGATGCTGGGAACTCGGAAAGGACCATGGGGAATAGCGGCTCCGCAGGAGACTGGGCACAAAAGTAAAAGCTTTAGGACTACCTGGTGTGCACTGGCTCCTCCCCCTATGACCCTCCTCCAAGCCTCAGTTAGGATACTGTGCCCGGACGAGCGTACACAATAAGGAAGGATTTTGAATCCCGGGTAAGACTCATACCAGCCACACCAATCACACCGTACAACTTGTGATCTGAACCCAGTTAACAGCATGATAACAGAGGAGCCTCTGAAAAGATGGCTCACAACAATAATAACCCGATTTTTGTAACAATAACTATGTACAAGTATTGCAGACAATCCGCACTTGGGATGGGCGCCCAGCATCCACTACGGACTATGAGAAATAGAATTATCGGTAAGTAAATTCTTATTTTCTCTGACGTCCTAGTGGATGCTGGGAACTCCGAAAGGACCATGGGGATTATACCAAAGCTCCCAAACGGGCGGGAGAGTGCGGATGACTCTGCAGCACCGAATGAGAGAACTCCAGGTCCTCCTCAGCCAGGGTATCAAATTTGTAGAATTTAGCAAACGTGTTTGCCTCTGACCAAGTAGCTGCTCGGCAAAGTTGTAAAGCCGAGACCCCTCGGGCAGCCGCCCAAGATGAGCCCACTTTCCGTGTGGAATGGGCTTTTACAGATTTTGGCTGTGGCAGGCCTGCCACAGAATGTGCAAGCTGAATTGTACTACAAATCCAACGAGCAATAGTCTGCTTAGAAGCAGGAGCACCCAGCTTGTTGGGTGCATACAGGATAAACAGCGAGTCAGATTTTCTGACTCCAGCCGTCCTGGAAACATATTTTCAGTGCCCTGACTACGTCCAGCAACTTGGAATCCTCCAAGTCCCTAGTAGCCGCAGGTACCACTATAGGCTGGTTTAAGTGAAACGCTGAAACCACCTTAGGGAGAAATTGAGGACGAATCCTCAATTCTGCCCTGTCCGTATGAAAAATTAGGTAAGGGCTTTTATAGGATAAAGCCGCCAATTCTGAGACACGCCTGGCTGAAGCCAGGGCTAACAGCATTACCACTTTCCATGTGAGATATTTTAAGTCCACAGTGGTGAGTGGTTCAAACCAATGTGATTTTAGGAACCCCAAAACTACATTGAGATCCCAAGGTGCCACTGGAGGCACAAAAGGAGGCTGTATATGCAGTACCCCCTTGACAAACGTCTGAACTTCAGGAACTGAAGCTAGTTCTTTCTGGAAGAATATCGACAGGGCCGAAATTTGAACCTTAATGGACCCTAATTTTAGGCCCATAGACAGTCCTGTTTGCAGGAAATGCAGGAAACGACCCAGTTGAAATTCCTCTGTAGGGGACTTCCTGGCCTCACACCACGCAACATATTTACGCCAAATACGGTGATAATGTTGCACAGTTACATCCTTCCTGGCTTTGATCAGGGTAGGGATGACTTCATCCGGAATGCTTTTCCCTTCAGGATCCGGCGTTCAACCGCCATGCCGTCAAACGCAGCCGCGGTAAGTCTTGGAACAGACAGGGTCCCTGCTGGAGCAGGTCCTTTCTTAGAGGTAGAGGCCACGGGTCCTCCGTGAGCATCTCTTGAAGTTCCGGGTACCAAGTCCTTCTTGGCCAATCCGGAGCCACGAGTATAGTCCTTACTCCTCTCTTTCTTATGATTCTCAGTACCTTGGGTATGAGAGGCAGAGGAGGGAACACATACACTGACTGGTACACCCACGGTGTTACCAGAGCGTCCACAGCTATTGCCTGAGGGTCCCTTGACCTGTTTTTTGTTGAGGCGGGACGCCATCATGTCCACCTTTGGTTTTTCCCAACGGTTCACAATCATGTGGAAGACTCCTGGGTGAAGTCCCCACTCCCCCGGGTGGAGGTCGTGTCTGCTGAGGAAGTCTGCTTCCCAGTTGTCCACTCCCGGAATGAACACTGCTGACAGTGCTATCACATGATTTTCCGCCCAGCGAAGAATCCTTGCAACTTCCGTCATTGCCCTCCTGCTTCTTGTGCCGCCCTGTCTGTTTACGTGGGCGACTGCCGTGATGTTGTCCGACTGGATCAACACCGGATGACCCTGAAGCAGAGGCCTTGCCTGACTTAGGGCATTGTAAATGGCCCTTAGTTCCAAGATATTTATGTGAAGTGACGTTTCCATGCTTGACCACAAGCCCTGGAAATTTCTTCCCTGTGTGACTGCTCCCCAGCCTCTCAGGCTGGCATCCGTGGTCACCAGGACCCAGTCCTGAATGCCGAATCTGCGGCCCTCTAGAAGATGAGCACTCTGCAACCACCACAGGAGAGATACCCTTGTCCTTGGAGACAGGGTTATCCGCTGATGCATTTGAAGATGCGATCCGGACCATTTGTCCAGCAGATCCCACTGAAAAGTTCTTGCGTGGAATCTGCCGAATGGAATCGCTTCGTAAGAAGCCACCATTTTTCCCAGGACCCTTGTGCATTGATGCACTGACACTTGGCCTGGTTTTAGGAGGTTCCTGACTAGGTCGGATAACTCCCTGGCTTTCTCCTCCGGGAGAAACACCTTTTTCTGGACTGTGTCCAGAATCATCCCTAGGAACAGCAGACGTGTCGTCGGAATCAGCTGCGATTTTGGAATATTTAGAATCCACCCGTGCTGTCGTAGTACTACTTGAGATAGTGCTACTCCGACCTCTAACTGTTCTCTGGACCTTGCCCTTATCAGGAGATCGTCCAAGTAAGGGATAATTAAGACGCCTTTTCTTCGAAGAAGAATCATCATTTCGGCCATTACCTTGGTAAAGAGTCGGGGTGCCGTGGACAATCCAAACGGCAGCGTCTGAAACTGATAGTGACAGTTCTGTACCACAAACCTGAGGTACCCTTGGTGAGAAGGGCAAATTGGGACATGGAGGTAAGCATCCTTGATGTCCTGAGACACCATATAGTCCCCTTCTTCCAGGTTCGCTATCACTGCTCTGAGTGACTCCATCTTGAATTTGAACCTTTGTATGTAAGTGTTCAAGGATTTCAGATTTAAAATAGGTCTCACCGAGCCGTCCGGCTTCGGTACCACAAACAGCGTGGAATAATACCCCTTTCCCTGTTGTAGGAGGGGTACCTTGATTATCACCTGCTGGGAATACAGCTTGTGAATGGCTTCCAATACCGCCTCCCTGTCGGAGGGAGACGTTGGTAAAGCAGACTTCAGGAACCGGCGAGGGGGAGACGTCTCGAATTCCAATTTGTACCCCTGAGATACTACCTGCAGGATCCAGGGGTCCACTTGCGAGTGAGCCCACTGCGCGCTGAAATTCTTGAGACGGGCCCCCACCGTGCCTGAGTCCGCTTGTAAGGCCCCAGCGTCATGCTGAGGACTTGGCAGAAGCGGGGGAGGGCTTCTGTTCCTGGGAAGAGGCTGCCTGCTGCAGTCTTTTTCCCCTTCCTCTGCCCCGGGGCAGATATGAGTGGCCTTTTGCCCGCTTGCCCTTATGGGGACGAAAGGACTGAGCCTGAAAAGACGGTGTCTTTTTCTGCTGAGAGGTGACCTGGGGTAAAAAGGTGGATTTCGCAGCCGTTGCCGTGGCCACCAGGTCCGATAGACCGACCCCAAATAACTCCTCCCCTTTATACGGCAATACTTCCATATGCCGTTTGGAATCCGCATCACCTGACCACTGTCGCGTCCATAACCCTCTTCTGGCAGAAATGGACAGCGCACTTACTCTTGATGCCAGAGTGCAAATATCCCTCTGTGCATCTCGCATATATAGAAATGCATCCTTTAAATGCTCTATAGTCAATAATATACTGTCCCTGTCCAGGGTATCAATATTTTCAGTCAGGGAATCCGACCAAGCCACCCCAGCACTGCACATCCAGGCTGAGGCGATTGCTGGTCGCAGTATAATACCAGTATGTGTGTATATACTTTTTAGGATATTTTCCAGCTTCCTATCAGCTGGTTCCTTGAGGGCGGCCGTATCAGGAGACGGTAACGCCACTTGTTTTGATAAGCGTGTGAGCGCCTTATCTACCCTAGGGGGTGTTTCCCAACGCGCCCCAACCTCTGGCGGGAAAGGGTATAATGCCAATAATTTTTTAGAAATTAGCAGTTTTTTATCGGGGGAAACCCACGCTTCATCACACACCTCATTTAATTCATCTGATTCAGGAAAAACTACGGGTAGTTTTTTCACACCCCACATAATACCCTTTTTTGTGGTACTTGTAGTATCAGAAATGTTCAAAACCTCCTTCATTGCCGTGATCATGTAACGTGTGGCCCTACTGGAAAATACGTTTGTTTCCTCACCGTCGACACTGGAGTGTCTGGGTCTGTGTCGACCATCTGAGGTAACGGGCGCTTTAGAGCCCCTGACGGTGTTTGAGACGCCTGTACAGGTAATAACTGATTTGCCGGCTGTCTCATGTCGTCAACAGTCTTTTGTAAAGTGCTGACACTATCACGTAATTCCTTCCATAAGACCATCCAGTCAGGTGTCGACTCCCTAGGGGGTGACATCACTATTACAGGCAATTGCTCCGCCTCCATACCATTTTCCTCCTCATACATGTCGACACAACGTACCGACACACAGCACACACACAGGGAATGCTCTGATAGAGGACAGGACCCCACTAGCCCTTTGCGGAGACAGAGGGAGAGTTTGCCAGCACACACCAGAGCGCTGTATATATATACAGGGATAACCTTATATAAGTGTTTTTCCCTTATATAGCTGCTGTATAGATTTATCTGCCAAATTAGTGCCCCCCCTCTCTTGTTTTACCCTGTTTCTGTAGTGCAGGACTGCAGGGGAGAGTCAGGGTGCTTCCCTCCAACGGAGCTGTGAGGGAAAATGGCGCCAGTGTGCTGAGGAGATAGGCTCCGCCCCCTTCTCGGCAGCCTTTCTCCCGCTTTTTTAAGGAAAAATTGGCAGGGGTTAAATGCATCCATATAGCCCAGGAGCTATATGTGATGTATTTTTTGCCATCTAAGGTGTTTTTATTGCGTCTCAGGGCGCCCCCCCCCAGCGCCCTGCACCCTCAGTGACCGGAGTGTGAAGTGTGCTGAGAGCAATGGCGCACAGCTGCGGTGCTGTGCGCTACCTTATTGAAGACAGGACGTCTTCTGCCGCCGATTTTCCGGACCTCTTCAGTCTTCTGGCTCTGTAAGGGGGCCGGCGGCGCGGCTCTGGGACCCATCCATGGCTGGGCCTGTGATCGTCCCTCTGGAGCTAATGTCCAGTAGCCTAAGAAGCCCAATCCACTCTGCACGCAGGTGAGTCCGCTTCTTCTCCCCTTAGTCCCTCGGTGCAGTGAACCTGTTGCCAGCAGGATTCACTGAAAATAAAAAACGTATACTTAAACTTTTTCACTAAGCAGCTCAGGAGAGCCACCTAGTGTGCACCCTTCTCGTTCGGGCACAAAAATCTAACTGAGGCTTGGAGGAGGGTCATAGGGGGAGGAGCCAGTGCACACCAGGTAGTCCTAAAGCTTTTACTTTTGTGCCCAGTCTCCTGCGGAGCCGCTATTCCCCATGGTCCTTTCGGAGTTCCCAGCATCCACTAGGACGTCAGAGAAAAAAGGGTGCGACAATCTCACCATCACAGTTGTTACACATAAGTGGACTTTCTTTTTTGAGAACCACACTTACGTGACTATTGAAGTAAACTCAATAGTTCATATAGCCTTAACTAAAATAGATAAATTGCAAGACCATATTCAAATCCATGGGAAGTCTGTGGCTTAGCAAAGGCCAAAGTTGGTGAATTTTCCTTTTCTGGATCATTTAGTTGCCCCTCATTCTCTGATAGGCTGTAAATATACAGTTAACATTGTGAGGTAGAAAGTTTTTGGAATTCACATCTAGGTTACTTATCTGCCAAAAGTCAACTTGAAAATATGTCTGATAGATAGTACAATCACGCTACCAGAAAGTAGACTGAAAACAAGAGTACTATATACTTTCTCTTGGATCGATATCAGTTTATTGCAAACAGCATGTACAAAACAAATAAATGATACAATGGAAAGGAGTAAAACCATTTACAGGCAGAAGTGATCAGCGGTGACGTCATGTTTCTTGCCAAGAAGTCCTGTAATAGGTTCAAATTCCAATGGCACAGACTTGAACTTTTTCTTCATCTGCTTCCCAAAGAGCTTCAATACAAGGAAAATAAAAAGTAAAAAAAAAAAAAAAAAAAAACACATTAAAAGGTTACATTCCCCTTTAAATTGGAATAAATGCCGACATGAATACTTTTGTACATACAGATGTGTCCTTTTACATCCTTGCTCTGTGCGCTACAAATCACGTCACACATAACGAGTGCTGCGTGACTCGGTTAACGCTGAGCGTCTTTTTCGCGTTTTTCCCACAAAAATACGTCTGAAGGCCCATACACACTGGCCGATATATCGGCCATTCTCTTGAATGGCCGATATCAGGATTTTGGTACTTACCGATAAATCCCTTTCTCCGATTCCACAGGGGCCACTGGAGTGTAGTTACAATGGGGAGATAGTAGGTGGTATTGGTAGCTGGCACTTTAAAAATTCTCACACTGTGGCTAGCTCCTCCCCTACTATCTCCCCTCCAAGCCAGTCTACGTTAAACTGTGCCCGAGGAGAGCTGTAATAAACAAACCGTAAGGTAGAGGAGGTTAACGACGCCCTGTAAACCAGGCGAACACAAACTAAACCTGGAACAGAACCTGACAAAAAACCAGGCTAGCCTGAACCCAACAAGCAGTCATATGGTGATCTGCAATCGTTAATCAAACAAAAATCAGGAGAAACAGCGCTGGGCGGGCGTCCAGTGGCCCCTGTGGAATCGGAGAAAGGGATTTATCGGTAAGTACCAAAATCCTGATTTCTCCTTCATCCACTAGGGGCCACTGGAGTGTAGTTACAATGGGGACGTCCCAGAGCTCCCAAAAAACGGGTGGGAAAGCGCTGAGAGTCCTGTAAAAACTGCTCGGCCAAACAGTGATGCAGAGGCCGTAAAAGTGTCAAACTTGTAGAATTTGACAAAACGAATGTCGGTTTGACCAAGTAGCCGCCCGACAAAATATTCATGGAGACCCCGCGGGCGGCTGCCCACGAAAGTCTTACAATGCGCGTAAAGCGCGCTGAAATGGAAAACGGAGGTTCCCTAGTAACCGCCAAGAAGACTGTCTGATGATCAGATGTATCCAACTGTCCAGCATATGCTGGGGCCCCGGCTATTTAGTACGGGAGCATCATCCAGAGCAAAGAAGAAAAAACACTTCATCGAATAGCCTGAGACCTCTGTAGAGAGAGTTGACGAGCCCTGACAACATTCAGAGAGGATTGAAAACCACTAGTGTCAGATTTATATGAAAAATGGACCTCCCCTCTGGAAGAAACGACCGCTGAGGCCGAAGCCGAGCCCGGGGAGTTGCCAATAGAGTACTCCCTGAACAAGAGGCCGAACTTACGGCCGCTAGGCTAATCTCATTTGGAAGAAAAGCGAAAAAGGCAGAGACCTAAAATTCCGGTCAGTGTGGTTTGAAGCGCAGCGGAGCAAAAAACCTCCCAGAGAAACCAAAGATGAATGGTAACTGGAAGAAGGGGGAAAAAACCCCTTTTATCTTCATTATGTTCCATAAAGTTTTCCCAAAGTGGCAAAAGCGAGAAGAGGTAATAGACTTCTGAAATCGGAGCCCAGTAGGCCTAACCGAACTAGGGAACTCCTCCCTTCTGAGGTCTCGTGAACAGTCACACGGGTAACCGAAACCAGTGTAAAATTGAACAAGGAGAAAAAAGGAGCCTGTTGAAGTAGACAGTCCAGTCGAGGTAGGAGCCAAGGCTCCTCTACTGACAACAGGCGTATCTGTATCTTCAAGTCATGCGTGGCCCAACCAGCGCCACCGAGAGGACTAGCACGCATAATCCCCTCCTGTGTTACTGAACATGAAGTAGAAATAGAAAAAGGAGGCAGGATAGAATAACCAGAAAACTCCCCGGAGCCCTGAGGGCCTCCACGGCTACTGCCGTCCGAGAGTAATAAAGGGTTAACGAGTCAGTCAGAACGCCCTGAGGTCGATCCGAAATCTCCGCCCACAGCGGACCAGCTGACAAAACTCCGGGGCATGTTCCCTCACCCAGGAGTCTGACCTGGTGGCTTGATCTGGAAACAAGATTGTTGTCCCCCGTTCCGAGAGGAATGGAGGCGACCCCTCATTACGTCGCAACTTGACTGAAGAAATAGAGTCTCTGGTGCCGAGGAATGAAAAAACCTCTGACGGACCGTGTTGAGAAACGTCTATGCGGAGCATAAATTGGATCTGTGTCGAATCAGAAGCTCGTGGATCCTCCGGATATTCAGAAGCCACCTAATGTACAGAGTGGGATAGTAGCAGTAAATTGTCCCATTAGGGAACCAACGTCACCCACTGCCCCTGAAAAAGAGTTATTCTGTTATCTTTCTAAACTCTGTGGGAGCGGAAGAGAGAAGAGTAAAGGACTTACAGTGAAAATGAGAATCCTGTTAAGGGGGAATCTGAGAAAAGCCTGTCCAACGGAAATCAGTAAACAGGCATCTCTGAAGACAAGGGACACGTAAAACTCCCTTTCTTGTTTAAACTAGCAATCACAGACTAAAAGGATTGTAAGGCCAGAATAGGCCTGTCCGAGCCACTTGGCTTCGGAACGTGAAAAGAAAACAAAGGCCTGAGAACTGTCCTAATTCAAATGATATGTGAAAAACAGGGATCAACACCCTTTGCGGTTAGAAACCTATGGAGCGCAGCCTGCAGTATGACTCTCTTGTCATCGTAAATCAGCCGACCTATGCCGAGGGACTCCTGAGACGGTTGTAACCGCCCAAGCCTTCTCCCATCGACCTGCGTCTACCCTGGGACCCTGCAGGTGTAATGGGTGTATAGGATGACATAAAATCAGACTGGACTGAGGATGTTGAACCTCTGCTTCAGCCTTTTTACCCTGAGAACCCCTGGCGACGAAGATATCACCCGTGTGGAGTCAAAAACCTGAAAGGGCACGAAAAAATCTAAAGGGAAGACCAGTAAAGGTCTGTCTTGGAGCTGGGGCAGTAGTAGGAGAAATCAAAGTGGACCTACCTCCATTGGTTCAAGAAATCCTGCAGAAAGTTCCTTCCCCAGAACCATCTGCCCCGTAGGATTTCATGTTTACTTGTCACTGTCGCAGCCCCAGAGGTCGTCGGGTTAAGACAGCCCAAGCGAAGATGCAGGGTCCGAGTCTGTAGACATGGAGACCTCCAAGGAACATAAAGCAGAATCGTGATTCTGACCTGTATCAAAGTATCAATTGATCCTGATGCGAAGCATCCTGTAACCTAGAGGACAATTGTTCCCCAACCTACCTGCTCCGGATACGGTAGAACCATGCTGCCGCATATGTCGATGGATCCCTGAGCAAGGTTGCCTCAGGAAAACGGCGGCTTGATGGACCGGCGATACACCGAGGTGTATACCCTAGAGAGGTTCTGATACCATCTCCTGCCATCTGCGGGGAAAAGATAGGAAAACAAACCTTGTTTGATACCTGATATTGTGTATTCGGGTGTCTGTCGGCCGCCTACCGGAGCCTGCCCAGCTCATCCGAAACTGAACCAGTCGCTGTCATTTTCGTCAATGGCGTGGAACCCTGATGGACTTGACGTGTCCTCCTCCTTTACCTGCAGTATCAGATGAACTGCTGTATTATGTACCTGTATATTCTGAGACACTGGTTCAGATCCACAGAAAACAGACATCAGTAATGCATGGAATGTTAGCAAAGTTTCTTTTTGGAAAGGTGTGTTTGGTCCCGCTGTGATTTGATCCTGTGACCTTGGAAACCAAAGTCCAAGGGCTTACCTGATGAGTTATTGTCTGGTTAATAGTGACATTACCTGCATCATTGATCAAACAGGGGTGTGCAGGTGCGTGGAGGGCGAAGCAGATGGCTCCGCCGCATACTTCACACCTAAGAGGGAATTCTTCGACTATCCCAGGAGAGACAAACGAAAGGAGAAAAGGTGGGTTAAATAAACAGAGCCCTACGTAAGGTGTGCACTATAATGTGTAGTGACCGATACGATTAAAATAAACTTTCTGGAGCAGCGGAGACCTGAACCAGCAACGCTGCGCTGTGGGACAGGAGTCTTAGCCCTAGGCTATAGGAGTTCTCCTTAAAGTTTTGTTTGGATTCAAACCCCTGTTCAGATACCCGCTACTAGCGTACTGAGCCGCAGCGCTATTTGTCTTATGCCTTACACGCATTCCACAATTACAAATAGCATTAGTAACTAGTGACAACAAGGAATAATAAAGGGAAGGCAACACCCCGCCCTGTATTTAGTGTACCGCTAATTAAGGTGCACCAGATGTTTCTCTGAGGTTCCGCTGGCTTTTCAAAATGGTGACCAGCCTGTGAGAAAGATGGGGGAAAATGTTATGTGCAAGATGTTGTTATTAGAAAACATTGCGGAAGTAGCCTACAGCACCTGGTATTCCCAGGCGGTCTCCCATCCAAGTACTAACCGGGCCTGACCCTGCTTAGTTTCCGAGATCAGACGAGATCGGGCGTGTTCAGGGTGGTGTGGCCATAGGCTTTTATCCCCTATATCTGGTATTTTATGGATTTATCTATATACATACCTACACGCACTTAAATATATATATCTATATATATACATGCACAAACATAACTATATATGTATATATACACACACACCGTAGGTAAATAAATACTGCACAGTAGATCCTTTTAATTATTATTGAGCTGAGTCCCAGCTACTGTAATAGAGCAGGTTCCCTGATTTGCAAGTAGGAAAATGCTGGGTATAGGACTCTACTGCAGGAGGAATGTATCTATATTTCAGCAGCCTGAAGTATCGAAAAGTTACAAATCCCAGAGCTGTTGCCTAGCGACGGGGAGACCTGGGAGCCCGCTGAGTAAAGCAGGTTAACTGTTAATATACCTGGGACTTTATTTGTATTTGTCTCTGAGTATGCAAGATTAGCCCACTGGGCTATAGGAGACACTGCAAATATGAAGCCAGGTCTGTGCATGGAGGAAATGGCCGCCAGAGTGAAACTCCTCTGGGCTATGCGATAAAATCTATATAGTGGATAACTGGATTAGTGCTGAGCCACTCTGACTATATCACATTCTCCTCAGCACCATGTGCATTAAACTCACATAAATGCCTATTACACTATAACAGTGGCCGGGGAGCGGAGAATGCTGAGCCCGCTGTACAGAGCGGGAGTTAGCTCCGCCCCCCGGCTATGGCGCCTTATTGCAAAACTAAGCGGGAAGCGAGCTGTACCCTCCGCTGGGCCTGCGAGTCACCGCCGGGGAGCGCTGAGCGCTGAGCCCGCTATACAGCGCTAGTAGAGCCCTGTATCTGCTAGCCGCCGCCGGGGAGTGTTGCGCTGAACAGAGCGCGAGTCGCCGCCTGGGAGCAGGGAGCGCTGAGCTCGCTCTACAGAGCGGGACTTAGCTCCGCCCCCTCCGTACAAGGCGCCAAATTTAAACATTGCTTTGCGCTCGAGCGGGATCCCTGTGCCGGCTCTGTGAGTCGCGCTGAGTGGGGATCTGTGCGGGGGGTGCGGGGAGCTGGGGGAGCAGAGGGTTATCAGAATGACACACACCCGTTTTTCAGTCAGGGTTGTATAAACACATACTCAGCCTCCCCCAATCATCCTGTCTGTTTCTCCATGAGGAGGACAGGTAAGGATACAATAAAGTACATTACAGCCCCAGAGAGCCCTTCTGGAGTGGGTTGTACAACAATAAACAGTGCATTGCTCTAAAAACATACATAGCCACCACAAATAAAGTATACTTCACTCACCACTGTGTTCTTGGTGGATCGGCCCCGACACACGCCGCACGCAGCGGCGTCCAGCCGGAATCTTCTGTGGTGGGGTGGTCCCGACACAAGCCGCACGCAGCGGTGTCCGACCATTTTTTGATACTCACCGCTGCCATGCTGCCGGAATCTTCTGCTGGATGGAGTGGCCGCGACACGCGCCGCACGCAGCGGTGTCCGCCAACTCAGGAGAGCTCAGTGTCTCCCTCAGCCGGGGCCCATCCCTAGCCGCACGCAGCTGCGATGGGACCCCGCCGGCAGCTCCCACGGTGCAGACTGGCAGTGGCAGAGCTGCCAGTCTGTGAGTGTGTGTAAGAAAAATAAAATAATAAAGAAAAAAGAAGAAAATTCTTCAGCTAAACCCAAGTGAACCAGCTACCTCGGGCACTTAACTAAGACTGGCTTGGAGGGGAGATAGTAGGGGAGGAGCTAGCCACAGTGTGAGAATTTTTAAAGTGCCAGCTACCAATACCACCTACTATCTCCCCATTGTAACTACACTCCAGTGGCCCCTAGTGGATGAAGGAGAAATATTGCGTGTCTGTCGGCCAGTGTGTACGGCCAATACATCTGTGAACTCCGTCGTTCACAGACGTATCGTGTCGGCCCCGCAGCACAGCCGACGGCAAATATATCTACCGATATACTGGCGCGTCGCTGTGTGTGTACGGGTGCTGCGGCGGCCGGCAGTGATTGACAGCTGAACTGGGCGGGCCAGTTCATGACGTCAGTCCCCGATGGATCGGGCAGTGTGTATGCACAGCACACTGCCCGATCCGTCCATAGATATATCTGCCGATCAATTGATCGGCAGATATATCTTTCAGTGTGTACCCACCTTTAGACGCACAAGCAGCTTCTGCTGATTAAAGTGATATACAGCATGCATACATTCTGTATGTAACTGTAACTGCATTTGCTTATAAAATGCTATGCTACAGTGTTTTCATGGAAAACACTAACGTGGCATTTCAGATGTAGATAGAGCAGCAATTACACACAGAATGCTGCATATCATTTAACCAGCAGAAGCTGCTTGTGCGTCCTATTACGCTACTGTACGTCTAAGGCGCATTTTCAATGGAAAAACGCAAAAGACGTTCACACATCCCGATATGGCATGGCTATTTAGCGTGATTCCAGCAAAGATGTATGAGGACACATCTGTAGGGGATGCGGTTATGTTACAGGTGGTCACAATACCAACTCCGGGATCCCAAACGCTGAATAGCCCACCAGCTGGCATGCCGACCAACAGGGACTATTCCCACTCCTGGGTGTCCACGACACCCATAGAGTGGGAATAGAACCTGTGGCAAGCCCACAAGGGGCTTTGTTGCGCTCGCCACCGGCCATCTAAAAGCCGGGATTCCAGCGTCGGTATGGTGATGGTCACACGAACCCAACACATCTGTAGCACTACATGGGTTGGACACTTCCTTGAATCAGCAAATAAAAAGGTATAAGTGACAAATCTGCTGTACTAAATGTACCAATGAAAGAAATTATATAATCACTAGAGCCAACAATATTGCAAATATCTGTGGTATCCATGAAGCAGCTATCTGCAGTGGTCAAGTCATTAGCCAGAAGATAAACCATGCTCCACCTACCACTCAGAAGGTCCTGAGTAACCATCTGGCGCTTATAACTGCATTTCACCAACTGGTGTACTGCCAGTTAAGGCTTCAAGGGAAGGGAATCCTATATGAAATACATTCTATACACAGTAGGATACATGCTCACAAAAACACACCTCATATACAGGTCAATAGGACCGTACCTCATAGGAGGACATCTCCAGGAATTCAGAGACATCGCTCTCTTGTGCGGACAGGGTCCGGCTAATTACATTGGCAGCTCTCACAACATCTGGATAGTAATGATTTTGCAGAGCCTGCATTTAACATAAAATAGGAAATCAGTGGTATTAGAATTAGTAATGGGAAAGGGGCATGAGGAATTGTATACTGCATAATGATTTCATTTGTAGATATGATTGGACATCAATAAATGGTACAAAATCGAGTCATTACTGAAGTAAACATGCATTTTTTTTGCATTATATCCTGTTTATTTCTGAAAAAGACCAATGTAAAACAGAAAAAGCAATTAATAAAAATGGATACAATCAAATGCCACCCTAAAATTCCACTGCAACCACTACTAACAAGAAATGAGGTATTTTGGCAGGTAGTACAAATAGCTGAAATCCTTTCCTGCCCATGTTATCTTTGTCCATATGTTCAACCAATCAAGTGTCACAATACTCACCTGTAGACATGGCGGTTTATTATACATAAGTATCAGGTTGGATCCCAGAGCAGATCTGATAATGGACTGATGGGCCTATGTACTAAGCCTTGGAGAGAGAAATTGGAGAGAGATAAAAAGTATCAGCAAATCAGCTCATAACTGCCATGTTACAGGTTGTGTTTCAAAAAGGACAGTTAGGAACTGGCTGGTTGGTTCTTTATCTCCATCCACTTTCTCTCTCTTCAAGGCTTAGTACATAGACCCCTGAATGTTTCAAGATAAAGCAAAAAGCAGATTCAGCAGTGCAGGTGAAGGGGCACCTGCTTGTTAGTAATGGACTCTGCAGACAATGGAAGGGGTGGGTTGCCTCTAGCGGTGGCTTGAGAGGTGGGTGGGCTGCAGCTCAGTCCAAAACTCAAATAAGGGAGCCACACCGACTGCCACCACAACCACTGCCAAACATCGCCAGACGAGACTCAACGGCAGTTGGTATGGCTCCCTTTAAATTTAAAACTGTGCTGCAGCCCCACACCTCTGGAGCCGCCACTGGTTGCTTCTTATTTTGGACCACAAAAGGCATGGGGCAACTTATGGTCCATAAAATATTATCCACAGAATAGATGGATATAGTAGATATTACTAATGTAAAAAATACAGCATGGCAATACAAGAAACCTATGCATTATGCTAACCATGTGAGGTTGTCATTCTTTAATATATCCATTTAAGCATTCAACAACATTCATCTAATCTACATCTGGAAACACCTGCAATAACTTAGTCAAGAACTCTTTATTAGTTGCAACCAAGCATAATATTCCTTCAAAAAAATAGGGTGTGCTGGCTCCTTCCCTCTATGCCCCCTCTCACAGGCAGTTATAGGTAAAACAGTGCCCGAAGGAGAAAGGACATATATGAGAGAAGAAACATGAAAAACAAGGAGTGGTTTAATACCAGCACACCACTAGCCTATAACAACCAGCAATGGCTGGTAACAACAACAGCAACAACTGAACAGGTAAACACATAAAAGAGAACCTGCAGAAAAGTAAACGCACTGAGGCAGGTGCCCAGTATCTCTTATGGACTACAAGAAAAGTATTTAACGGTAGGTAATAAAAATCCTATTTTCTCTAGCATCCATAAGGGATATTGGGGAATTTAGTATGATGGGGATGTCCCAAAGCTTCCAGAACGGGCGGGAAAGGGGCGGAGACTGCTGCAGCACCTCCTGCCCAAACTGGGTATCCTCTTTGGCCAGGGTATCAAACTTGTAGAACTTAAGTGTTCTTCCCCGACAAGGTAGCATCTCGGCATAGTTGCAAGGCTGAGACTCCACGGGCAGCTGCCCAGGAAGACCCCACCGATCTAGTAGAGTGGGCCTTCAGAGACTTAAGAACAGGTAAGGATGCCGACACATAGGCTTGTTGGATAGTAAGTCTAAGCCAAGGAGCAATGGACTGCTTCGAAGCAGGACAACCCTTTTTCTGCGCATCATACAGCACGAACAAAGAATCCAACTTTCTGATCCGAGCCGTTCGCTTGACATAGATCTTCAAGGCTCGCACCGCATCCAACGCCTCCGGAGAAGAGGAGTCAGAACTGGATGGAACCACAATAGGTTGATTCAGGTGAAATGCAGCGACAACCTTCGGCAGGAACTGCTGTCTAGTCCGAAGCTCCACCCTGCCCTCGTAAAAGACCAAGTATGGACTTTTACACGATAAGGCCCCCAATTCCGAGACACGTCGAGCAGAAGCCAGGGCCAGTAACATCACCGTCTTCCACGCGAGGTGCTTGTCTTCTACAGTCATCAGAGGTTCAAACCAAGAGGACTGTAGAAAGTCCAACACCACATTCATATCCCAGGATGCCGGAGGCGGCAGAAAAGGAGGTTGTATGTGGCATATGGAAAAAAGGGAAAAGGGCCCTAATTTGCACACCTTAATTAGGTAGTGAGGTGCTACTCTGCTTGAGACTTAGTAAAGTGTACAGAGGGAAAAGGTAGCAGGTGCACTATCTCACACTAGCTCAACCTGTAGTAACCAGAGGCACTTAGCATATTCCTGGCCAGGGCTATGAGCTTACCCACTCTGATTTTAAATAGTCCAACACTCTAGCCTTTACATTTGGAATGAGCACACTGAGGTAAGACTCCTACATTTTGTTTAATATGGCAGTCCACGATGGGGGGAATTCTCTGGGGTGTGGGGCTCCCTGTGCCTGCCGTGGCTGGGTGTCCCTGGGGCATCGCAATTTAACACTATTTCATCACTCCATGGCACTTATAGTTTGTTTTATATATATGTAACACCTTCACAATTTTCTTTTACTCCTCACATTATTCACACATGCAGCAGCAGCTGCTCCTACCTCTTTAACCCTATATTTTTATCACTCCTGCGATGCCCTGGGGTTGTCTGACTGGGTGGCTCTGGGGTGTCCTGCCCCCCGGATCTGAACCCCTTTAGTTAGTGTTAGGGACTTACCCAATGAGAGGCTACCTTGATGCGGTGGGTAAGCTCATAGCCCTGGCCAGGAATATGCTAAGTGCCTCTGGTTACTACAGGTTGAGCTAGTGTGAGATAGTGCACCTGCTACCTTTTCCCTCTGTATGTGGCATACCCCTTGCAAGAAGGTCTGCATGTCTGGCAACGCCGCCAATTTCTTCTGGAAGAAAATGGAAAGAGATGATATCTGGACCTTAATGGAACACAGACGCAAGCCCTTATCCACACCAGCCTGCAGGAAACGTAAGAAACATCCCAAGTGGAACTCCGCAGGCGTATACATGCGTTCCTCGTACAGACACACATATCTCCTCCAGATATGATAGTGTTTTGACATCACAGGTTTCCTGGCCTAAACCATGATAGCAATAACTTTCTTGGAAAGGACCTTGTGAGCTAGGATGTTCCGCTCAACCTCCATGACGTCAAACGAAGTCGCCGTAAGTCCGGGTAGACGAACAGTCCTTGTTGAAGAAGATCTCTTCTTAATGGTAGAGGCCAAGGGTCTTCAACAGACATGTCCAGAAGAACCGCGTACCACGCCCTCCGAGGCCAATCCGGGGCAATCAGAATTGCCTGGACTCCTTGGTTCCTGATCCGCTTGAGCACCCTTAGGAGCAACGGAATCTGAGGAAACAGGTAGACCAGCCGGCAAAGCCAAGGTGACGTCAGTGTATCCACTCCCCGAGCCTGAGGGTCCCTGGTTCGTGAGCAATACCAGTGAAGCTTCTTGTTGAGTCGAGAAGCCATCATGTCTATTTGTGGGCAGCCCCACCGGTCGATGATCTGCTGGAACACCTGATGGCGGAGACACCCCCCCCCCTCCCCGGGTGGAGATCGTGACGACTTAGGAAGTCTGCTTCCCAGTTGTCCACGCCCGGAATGAAGATTGTTGACATTGCATTTCTATCCGCTCAGAGGAGTATCTTTGACACCTCTCGCATGCAGGCTCTGCTTTTTGTCCCTCCTTGTCGAATGACATACGCCACTGCTGTGGCGTTGTCCAACTGTACTTGAATCACGTGACCCTTGAGCAGAGGAAAGGCCTGAAACAGAGCATTGCAGATCACCCCAAGTTCCAGAATGTTGATCGGAAGAAGGCTTTCGTGGGCTGACCACCTGCCCATGGGTGACAGCTCCCCATACTCTCAGACTCGCATCCGTCGTGAGGAGGGTCCAATCCTGAATCCCAAAACTCCAGCCTTCCAGGAGATTGGAGGACTGTAACCACCACAGGAGGGAATCTTGGCCTGAGGTAACAGCCGGATTGGCCGGTGCATCTGTAGATGTGAGCAGGACACTTGCTCAGGAGATCCAATTGAAATGTTCTGGCATGGAACCTCCCATATTGGATTGCCTCGTATGAGGCCACCATCTTTCCCAGCAATCGTTTGCAAAGATGGATGGACACTCGAGTAGGTCGGAGTACCATTCGGACCATCTCCTGAAGTTTTCTCGCCTTGTCCTCTGGTAGGAACACCTTTCATACCACAGTATCCAGCAACATCCCCAGGAACAGGAGTCGCTGAGTTGGCTCCAGGTGGGACTTCTGTAAGTTGAGAATCCACCCATGGTGTGACAGAAAATGGATAGTTCGGTCGATTATGGAGCATTAAAAGCTCCCTGGATCTTGAATTTATCAGAAGATCGTCCAGGTAAGGGACCACACTGACCCCCTGGACGCGGAGTTGGAACATCATCTCCGTCATCACCTTCGTGAATACCCTCGGAGCTGTGGACAGGCCGAAGGGCAGGGCCTGGAACTGGTAGTGATTGTCCAGTAGAGCAAACCTCAGGTACGCCTGATGAGGTGGCCAAATCGGAATATGAAGGTAGGCATCCTTGATATCCAGGGAGACCATGAATTCCTGTTCCTCCAGGCCTGCAATTACTACTAGCAAGGATTCCATTTTGAACTTGAAAACCTTTAGGTAAGGGTTCAAGGACTTGAGATTCAAAATGGGTCTTACTGAACCAGTTTCGGTACCACAAACAGGTTGGAGTAATAACCCTTGCCTCGTTGTGGTATTGGTGCTGGAACAATGAGGTGGGACTGGACCAACTTTTGGATGGCCTGTAGCAACGTCACCTGCATATCCTCCAAAGCTGGTGAGCTTGATTTGGAAAATCGTTGGGGAGGAGCACCATCGAACTCCAGCTTGTAGCCCTGAGAAATTAGATCCCTGACCCAGGTATCCTAGCAGGAAGCCTCCTAGGCGCGGTTGAAGTGACGCTGTCGAGATCCCCTCGGGATGGGTGGGCACAGTCATGCTGAGGTCTTAGTGGAAGCAGAACTGGTGGTCTGGTCCTGAGAGCTGGTGCTTGCAGGCTTTCTGGACTTACCTCTGGTGCCTCTAGTGGCATTTGAGACACCTCTGGCCTTAGATCGAATTCTGTTAGACCGAAAGGACTGCACAGACGGCCCCGTGTAGGAGCATCTCGCCGGCGGGGCCCCAGAGGGGAGAAACATGGATTTCCCAGCCGTTACTTTGGAAATTCACTTATCCAACTCAACCCCAAAGAGCCATTCCCACGAAAAAGGGGAGGGATTGCACACTGCGCTTTGATTCTGCGTCCGCAATCCACGGACGCAACCACAAAGCCCTGCGCCAAATGAGTAGCGTCCTGAATGTGTTTGAGGAGAGTCACAATAGTGACCAGGGCCCTAGCCCCGGAGAGGCCCTCCTGAATCTGAGTAGCCCACGTATGAATGGCATGGGTCATCCAGCTATGACCGGCCTCTGCGATACACCTGCTGCCACGTAAATAGATTTTAGCGTAGTCTCTATTTTCCGTTCCCCAGGATCCTTTATGGTAAAGAAGCCCGGGGCAGGGAGCACCGCCTTTTTAGACAGTCGAGAGACGGATACGTCAACCCCTGGGGGTGCCTCCCAAAACTTCCTGCCTTCAGGAGCAAATGGGAAAGTGCGCAAAAACTTTTTTGACACTTGGAAATTTTTGTCTGGATTTTTCCAGGCTAACTTGAATAGGTCATCTAACTCTGCAGAATCAGGGAAAGTGACATCAGGGTTGTTTTGTGCAAAGAAAAAAACGACTACTGTGACACAGCATCCTCTAGAGGGAGCTTTAACACGTCCCGTATAGCCAAAATTAGGGGTTTAATACCCTGAGCAGAATCTGAATTCCCACCAACGGGATCCAAGTCCTCGCCATCCTCATCTGTATCAGAGAGTAGAGCAGGTAACCCACGTTTCTGTGGACCTCCATGAGAGCGGGGGGCTGTGCATATGCCCTAGCAGCTAAATTTGAAACAGCTTGTTGTAGTAGCTGCGTTTTCTGTACATTAGCAGTGAGCTGGGATGACATATCAGACATCATACTTTTAAGAGACCCTAGCCAGTGGAGCTCTGGACCCTCTCCCCCAGCCCCTTCACTGATTTGTGAAGATTGGCTGCATTGTTCACAAGAAACAGAATCAGATGACATGGGAGAGAATCTGGTGTGGCATACACTGCAGAGTTTGTGTTTGCCCATGTTTCACAGTAAGCACAATGACATACACACACACACAGACAGTAATACTTTGTAAGCCTGCCCTTACTGTATGTGAGGACACACACCAGCACACCCCTAGCTGCACTGCCCCAGTGAGGCTGACCGCTAACTAGAACACAGCAAATACTAGTAAATTCTGTCCTGTAGAGGACACAGACCGTGTACAATAGCAGCTCTCCCCCTTTGCTACACCCTGTTCCAGATTTCCAGCATGTCTTGTGATGCAGGAAGTGCTGTGTGTGCTGTCCGTTGCTGCATTAAACAGAGGAAGGCGCCAAAATGCCTCTGGTCCCACTCTGAGGTAGCTCCACCCCCTCCAATGGCGCCGGAGCTATAATGATTTTTATACTGGCAAAGTCTGTGTGGCTTAAAAACGTTGCACAAGTGCTAGTTCAAGCTAATATAAGCCAGTCTACACGGGGGACTCTAGCGGGACCCCCCCAGGAGAGTCCCGTATGTCGCGCACGCGATCAGCCACACTTTGAACCGGGGGACCCCCCTAGCGAGACTCCCGGTTTGTACTCTGCACAGACGTCACCTTCAAACTAGTGTTAGGGGTGTGCGGTGTGCTGCGATTGTGACAGCAAAGGCGCAGTGCCCCGCTGAACAACCAATCTCTCAGGACGGTGGTTCTGCTGCGGGGAAGCGGCTGTGCACTTTGCAAGGCTGGTGACCGCCCCCCCAACTCCCATGGTGCACGTATGCTGTTGCCCAAACAGCATGCCGAAAATAATAAAAGGTTAAAAGAAATTGAAGAAAACGCTCTGGAGCTGCAGAGATGTGTATCCTCTCCTGAGGGCACTTTTTTCTAAACTGCCTATAAGAGGGGGCATAGAGGCAGTGCCGTTTCTAGCGCCGGCCGCGGCACTTTGTTACTCCTTATCGCCTCTCCCGAGCGCTCCTGCTCGGGGGGCGGAGTTTTGCGGAATGACGCGTTGCGTCGTGACGTCACGACGCAAACGCGTCATTCCGCGAAGCCCCGCCCCCCGAGCAGGAGCGCTCGGGAGAGGCAGGGCGATAAGGAGATAAGCAAGAAGGAGGAGGCGGCCGGTGCGATGGACGTGAGGCGGCGGGACCGAAGAGCTGGAAGACGTAAGTATTCTCTCTCCCCCCCTCTCCCCCTTCCTTCCCCTCAACTTGAAACCTGCCTGCCGCTGCCGCACTGTGTAAAATGGGGACACCTGCCTATGGGGATACCTGCCTGCCGCACTGTGTAAAATGGGGGCACCTGCCTGCGTACTGTGTAATATGGGGGCACCTGCTTGCTTGCCTGCTTACTGTGTAATATGGGGGCACCTGCCTGCGTACTGTGTAATATGGGGGCACCTGCCTGCATACTGTGTAATATGGGGGCACCTGCCTGCGTACTGTGTAATATGGGGGCACCTGCTTGCTTACTGTGTAATATGGGGGCACCTGCCTGCGTACTGTGTAATATGGGGGCACCTGCTTGCTTACTGTGTAATATGGGGGCACCTGCTAGCGTACTGTGTAATATGGGGGCATCTGCCTGCGTACTGTGTAATATGGGGGCATCTGCCTGCGTACTGTGTAATATGGGGGCATCTGCCTGTGTACTGTGTAATATGGGGGCATCTGCCTGCGTACTGTGTAATATGGGGGCATCTGCCTGCGTACTGTGTAATATGGGGGCATCTGCCTGCGTACTGTGTAATATGGGGGCATCTGCCTGCGTACTGTGTAATATGGGGGCATCTGCCTGCGTACTGTGTAAAATGGGGATATCTGCCTGTCGCGCTGTGTAAAATGGGGATACCTGCCTTCCGCGCTGTGTAAAATGGGGATACCTGCCTGCCGCACTGTGTAAAATGGGGATACCTGCCTGCCGCACTGTGTAAAATGGGGGCACCTGCCTGCATACTGTGTAAAATGGGGATACCTGCCTACCGTACTGTGTAAAATGGGGATACCTGCCTTCCGTACTGTGTAAAATGGGGACACCTGCCTGCCGCGCTGTGTAAAATGGGGACACTTGCCTGCTGTAATGTGTAAAAAGGGGACTTTTTTATTTTTATTTTTTTTCCCCTGTGGTGGGTGTGGTGATATCAGATGAGGCCATGCCCACTTTAATGAGACCACGCCCATTTTAATCAGGCCACACACCCTTGTCGGGAGCGCGCGCATGCTTTTTCTTTTTATGGCTATATGGGGGGGGGGGGGGGCACACACTTTTTTTGTTAGAGCAATTGGGGGGGGGGGGGCGCATTTTGAAATCTCGCACTGGGAGCCAAATTGTCTAGAAACGGCCCTGCATAGAGGGGAGGAGCCAGCACACCCAGTTGAAGAAATTTAAAGTGCACCGGCTCCTTTGGACCCCGTCTATACCCATCGTGCTAAGTCTCCCCAATATCCCTTATGGATGCTAGAGAAATATTACAATTTAACAAATGCAGAGAATTAAAAACCTGACTG
Source organism: Pseudophryne corroboree (assembly GCF_028390025.1). Taxonomy (NCBI): domain Eukaryota; kingdom Metazoa; phylum Chordata; class Amphibia; order Anura; family Myobatrachidae; genus Pseudophryne; species Pseudophryne corroboree. The sequence continues at coordinate 343,125,386 of NC_086444.1, read as the reverse complement.
ACAGTATAAAATCATGTTACTATAATCTGAGTGATGTTGACACAAAGTGACAGATGGCATTTGACCCCATATGCAGTAAGAGCACCAGCTACACACAGAAAATCAAAGATAATAAAATATTCACTATTTATGCAGAAGGTTTTTAGGAGAAGACTCAAATATCCAGCAGTCCACTAGCCTGCTACATAGTCAATGTAAGTGCAATTGACACCCTGACATCCAAATCACTGGGTCTTAAAGTACTTAGGTCAGTCGGTCTACATGCAATTCTGTTGCTGACCAGAGATAGCTGCTGACAGGGTTACTGTCAAACTGACACCTGATGGAAAGCAACAGTAGCTCTTTAACAGCACGGCCTAAACTTACTGGTGACAAAACATTCCATAGTACTTAATGGAATGATCCTCCCAGCAATTTTAGCTATCAAGCCTTAGTGCACAGGGAAATAAGCTAATGTAGCTGTTGCAGTGATAGTAATACTGTACATTACCTCCAGCTCCCAGAGAGAACTGTCCAAAGCTCGACTTTTCGCTGGGTCCTGCTCTTCCATGATGTATGGATCTGATGTCAGATCTAAGAGCAGAAAAAAAGTTTATAAAAGATATGTGGCAAGGTGTAGGAACAGTACTACATTTTAAACAATTAAAAATAATAATAATAATTATTAAACTGTATGGCTAGAAAATCAAGTAACAAAACTCAACACATAAATCCTCTACAATATGGCAAAGCCTTTATTTTACCAAACATAACAAGAAATAAAGTGGTTAAAATATAAAGCCACAATAAGTGAATGGAGTATAAATAGAAATCAGGCTGGACAAAGCTCTGTCCTGGGTGGTGAATTCAGACATGAGACACAACCAGCTGTGTCAGGGGAGGAGGGAGGGGGAGGGGTCGGGACTGCTAATTTATAATGCTTTCAGTGCCATGTTAGATATTGAGAAAACGAGTAATTATTGGTCATGTCTACTTGAACCTCCAATCATATATGTTATCCAGATCTATAGTCAAACAGAAATGAATGAAACAGTGACTGGTCTATTCCCTAAGTGATCCAAATGTGCCACTTAATTCTTTGCCTGCAATCAATACATTAATACAGAGATTCTCAAACGAGGTCCTCAAGGCACCCCAAATGGTCCGGGTTTTAGGTATATCCATGGCTCAGCACAGATGGTTATAGCAAATTGACTGAGGTGCTAATTAGGGTTGCCAATCCCGGGCCATTTTTTCAATCCCAGGAATCGGGATTGAAAAACGATCAATCCCATGATTCACGGTAGACCCGGGATTTGTTCCTTTTCAGTGTCCTCCCCCTCCCTGCCCAGTCCACATAATTACACTCATGCGGGAGGGTGGTTCCACCTGCTGTGAGGTGCGGGCTGGTGCAGGCGCTAAGGTCTGGGCGACTGGCTGCGTAGCGTGACCTCTGACTTCACGTCACGCTGCGCATAGCTGGGGACAGGGGGAGGTGAGCAGGGGGAGCCAGCCAGTGTAAGAGCCTCCCGAGGACGCTGAACGCTGCCAGGCATTAAAAAACAAAAGGGCTTCCTAATTCCGAAATCCCCGGGATTGGAACAATTTTGGCCAAAATCCTGGGATCGGCCACCATAGTGCTAATTAAGTCACCTGTGGCCAAGCATGGATAAACTTAAAACCGGGACCGAAAAAAAGGTAAAAGGTACTGCGCTATAAATTCAGCAGCTCCATTAGGTATGAATAATATGATTAGTGTTTATATGGAGCGCTTGGTAGTGTGTCACTGTCTAATGCTGAAAAGAAAAACAGGTTAAAAACACAGTGGGTTAATGGTGAACTCAGAGTGCCCTGAAATGTTTAAGCTCTTTTTTGAATATTTGAAAGTCCCGATCTCCAACAAATGTGGTCCCTTCAGGCACAAATAGCAAGGTCCCCGGCAGGTGTACTAACTGTCCCTATCCTACCTCTGGGTCCTCTGGTCTGTGGATCGCACACTTGTCCGTTCGTTTGCGGCGGCTGGCGTCTCTTCTTCCTGACCTGATCCGTTTTTAATAAAGTTTATTCAAACAAGGGAGGATTAAAGGAACTTCCCAAACAACACCAAGTATTCTGGACGAAGTGCCGCAGTGCATGAAACGCGTCGATACACGAAAATCCCGTCACCACGTCACCCGGAAGTGACGCTCCGTGGCGCCTCACCAACTTCCGGTCAGGAAGAAGAGACGCCAGCCGACGCAAACGATCGGGACTTTCAAATATTCAAAAAAGAGCTTAAACATTTCAGGGCACTCTGAGTTCACCATTAACCCATTGTGTTTTTAACCTGTTTCTTTTCAGCATTAGACAGTGACACACTACCAAGCGCTCCATATAAACACTAATCTTAAAACCTGGACCATTGGGGTGCCTTAAGGACCGCGTTTGAGAAACTCTGCATTAATAATTATTCCACACAACGTCTCCATGGTCGGACAGATATGAATTGCTTAATACAGATATTGGATATTTAGAATTGAGTGTTAGCTCTTCAACGTAACTTGCAAGACTCTTAGCGGTTTATTTACAAAGCAACATGTTGTAAATCGCAGCGCTTCTGAGTGTGTTTATGCCAGATATTTAAAAGCTTGTACTAACAAGACACAGCTAGTAAAAGCATTATACTTTTAAATATCGGGCATAAAAACACTCAGAAACATTGGGTTGCTGTGGAAGTAAACTCCTTCGTCTTTTGTGTTTTCTTTGTACGTGTTGTATTGTAAGAGTTAATAAAATAAAGAAAAAGAAAAAAGCGCATTGTGTGTCTAAGAAAGCTGCAGCGGGCAAATCAGAGAGATTGCAGTCTTGCTGACAATTTGAATGTCTGGAATTAGCCATCCTTTCAGCTACAGGTAAAATACCAGATATTATCTAATCATGAGCAGAGAAAGAAAATAGAAACTTTGCCGTCATAACATCTAGGACAGAAAAATATCTCGTAGTACTGCCCTCAAGAGCTGCTGAACACTAGCAATCGTTTTAAACGTACATCTCTCTACACCATGCCAGTCGCTCCACAACAGTAGTTACTACCAAAAAAAATACGTTATGGTAAGAACTTACCGTTGATAACGGTATTTCTCCAAAGTCCACAGGATACATTGGGATATGGTTAAGCGACAGCAGATTTTGCACCAATTGGTCAAAGCTTTCTGGCCTCCCAGCATGCAGTGGGCCCGTCCATATATCACCGCCTCCTGGCTCAGGCAAATCAGTTGTTTTCCAAAGCTTAAGGTAGGAGCATCATGTAGAGCCCTAATCAGGCGAGAACACACATGCACATCCTTCCATACAAGAGGGAAGAGGTTAGTGAGTAAAAGTATCCTCAAATCAGGTGAGTCAGGGTGGGATCCCTGTGGACTTAGGAGAAATACTGTTATCAACGGTAAGTTCTTACCATAATGTATATTTCTCCTGCAGGGTCCACAGGGTATCCACAGGATACATTGGGATGACCCAAAGAAATTTAGTGGTGGGGACACTCCTGATTAGACAGGAGAATCATTCGCCTGAATTCAGCGTCCTGAGGAGGCAAAGGTAGCTACGGCATAATGTCTAATGAATGTTAATGGAAGACGTGTGGCTGCCTTACATATCTGTTCTGCTGAAGCACCACATTGTGCTGCCCATGAAGGACCTACCTTACGAGTAGCGTGAGCAGAGACATTATCCGGAACCGGGAGATCAGCCTGAGAATATGCTTCCAAAATAGTCATCCGAAGCCACCTCGCCAGTGTCTGCTTATCAGCAGGCCATCCTCTCCTGAAATCCGTAGAAAACATAGAGAATCTGTCTTTCTGATAGCACTGGTACGATCTACGTAAAAGGCACGGACTATGTCCAACGATGCATCTCCCGCAGAGAGGTCCGGCCCCTGGAAAGCTGGGACTACAATTTCTTCGTTAAGGTGGAATTTAGACACCACCTTAGGAAGATACCCAGATTTAGTTCTGCTCTATCTGGATAAAAAAAAATAAAAAAAAATCAGAAATGGAGGACGACATAACAATGAGCCTAAATCTGAAACTCTTCTAGCTGAAGCCATGGCCACTAGAAAGAGAACTTTAGCTTTCAACCATTTAAAATCAACTTTTTTAGGTGGTTCAAATGGGGTAACTTGAAGGGCCGTTAGAACCAAACTTAGGTCCCAAGGCACTGTAGGAGGAACAGAAGGGGGTTAAATGCGTGCTGATTCTGTGATAAATGCGAACTGAGGAGGGTTACCTTGATCTAAGCATTGTTTGAATTATCTGTTGTAAGAATCCTCGACTTCAGGATGGAGGTCTCAAGAGAAACGCCATCAAAGACAGTCGATCCAGATATCTGTGATGACAAGGCTCCTGAATCAGTAGATCTGGAAGTTGAGGTAGTAGGAATGGAGCATCCATCGACATCCTCTGCAGATCTGTGTACCAATGTCTTCTAGGCCAAGACAGAGCTATTAGTATCACAGCCCTTTTTCCTTGTTTTACCTTTCTCACCACCCTGGGTAACAGGGCGATGGCAGGGAACACATAGGCCAGATGAAAGTCCCATCTCACTGACAGGGCATCCACAAAGATCAATTGGTGTTACTCCCAGTCAGATTTGCATATGGACCAAGGAAATAGAGACCTGTTCCTGAAATAGTCCCCTTCTTAGTCCTGAGTGGACCAAACTCAGGACTAAGAAGGGGACTATATTTCAGGAACAGGTCTCTTATCTCCTTGGTCCATATGCAAATCTGACTGGGAGTAACACCAATTGAACCCTTTTTAGGGTTTTTAACCCATTTTATTATTCATTTTTATTGTATTAATTGTTATACTGAATTTTACTAAATATGTGTATTATATTAATCCACTCATCTCATCTATGACTTTTTAAGTGCTAGATATTTATTGTGTATCCTTCTATGTATGAGGTCTGACCAACCTCCTTTGTTTAGCTGCTATGTTGAACCTCCCCAATCAGCGCCTGGAGAAAGTTACTCCAGGTTAATTTTTTCTTTTTTTTGCACAAAGATCGCTTTGGGATCCTTTGTTCTTGATCTGTATGTGGGCACCTTGTGGATTTGACGAGACACCATGAGATCTCTCTCTGGCAACCCCCATCTGTCGACCAGGGTCTGGAAGACTTCCGGGTGTAAAGCCCATTCGTTTACATGAATGGTGTGCCAACGGAGATAATCCGCTTCCCAGTTTAGGACTCATGGAACGAACACTTGCGGACAAGGCTGGAAGATGACGTTCCGCCCACTTTAAAGTGCGACTTACTACTTTCATTGCTTTCAGGCTACAAGTTCCTCCCTGATGGTTGAGGTACGCTACTGCCGTTGCATTGTCTGAGCGGATCTGGACTGGTTTCCCCTAAAGGATGTCCTTTGCCTGATTCAATGCGATGTATATGGCTCAAAGTTCCAATATATTTATTGGCAGGCAACTTTCTTCCTTGGTCCAGTGCCCCTGGAAGGAATTCCTTCCTGACACTGCTCCCCCCAGCCGTGAAGGCTGGCATCTGTTGGCAGAATTTCCCAATCTAATATCCAAATGGGTCTCCCTTTGTCCAGATGGGCTGTCTGTAGCCATCAGGTTAATGACTTCCTTACTTACAGAGGAAGAACCATAGTCTGCGTTTTTATTGTCTGATGAAAACCATTCCACTTGGTCAGGATCAGATTTTGCAGAGGTCTTGAATGGAACTGAGCATACTCTACCATGTTGAATTTTGACACCATTAATCCCATCACACGAATTGCTGCGTGAATCGATAACTCTTTGAACCTGACATAGCGCTGATGGGACAGGGCTATAGGAACATGTAGGTAAGCATCCTGTATATCCAGGGACACCAAAAAATCTCCTGGTTCCTTAGCCAAAATGATGGAACGTAAGGTCTCCATATGAAACAGAGGTACCCAAATGTACATTTTTAGATTGAGTATGGGCTGGAATGACCCATTCGGTTTTTGGACTAAAAACAAGTTAGCGTAGAAACCCTGTCCTCATTGTGTAGGAGGAACCGGAATGATTACTCCTGACTGAAGCAATTTCTGAACTGCTTCCTGCCAAGCCCTGGCCTTCATATCTACCAAACACAGGCTGGTACAAAAAAACCTTTGATGAGGGTTTTTCTTGAAAGCAAACGCATAACCGTGAGATACCACTTCCTTCTTGCACCCAGGAATCTGCAGTAGACTGCTGCCAGATTTGTGCAAAATGAAGAAGTCGGCCTCCCACCATGGGGTCCCCCAGGTGGAGGCCCGCACCATCAGGCTGATGGCTTATCTTCTGTTTTAGAAGCCGCTCCTCTGGTTGCCCAATGCTTTTTAGTCTTACCAGACCGGATATACTGGGACAGTTTGCCTTGACACCGAAAGGGCCGAAAAGCTGGAATTGTAGGCTTAAATTTGTAAGTAGAAGGAAACTTAACTTTCTTGGGAGTCTGCTTCCGACTCCAAAATACTGGTTAACTCTTTACCAAGGAGAATGTCTCCAGTAAAAGGTAACGACTGCAAAACTTTTTTGGATTCTGCATCAGCTTTCCAGGTGCGTAGCCAAACTGCTTGGCGAGCGGCAACTGTTGAGGCTGAAGCTTGAGAGGCAACAGTACACATATCTAAGGCAGCTTCTTTCAAGAAAATTGCATCCTGTTTGATATGTGCCACATGGGATTTTTGCTCTCTACATGTAATTGAAATTTCCCCTTCCAATGCATCCACCCAGGCAGCCACTGCTTTAGCCATCCAGACTGAGGCCATGGCTGGTCTAATGATTGCCCCAGACAGGAAAAAAATGTTTTTTAGGAAACCATCTACTCTCCTATCCGTGACATCATTTAAAGAAGTTGAAGACAGAGGTAATGCAGATTTTTTTTCGCACTAAGCGAATCACATACGTATCTACTTCAGGGGCTACCTCCCTCTTTAAACAGTCCCCAGTCGGAAAAGGATAATTGGAATTCCATTTCCAAGGAATTCTACATTTCTTATTGGGCGTAGCCCAAGCCTCTTCCATAATTTCCGTCAGCTGATCTGATACAGGAAACTCAGTCTTAACTGTTTTGGGACGTTTAAATACAGATGCCTTGGATTTTAACACAGGCTCTGCTGTTTCTTCTAAGGATAAAATGGATTTCATTGCAGTAATCAACTCATATGTCCACTGAACTAAGACCTCCTTCCTCATCCTCATATGCAGAACCAGAGTGTAATGAGTCTTTCTCCTCTGATGAATCCTCAACTAAAACATTTGTAGACTGTGAAGATGTTGTTTCGGGTCTAAATAATTTACTTACCACTGGCTTTTCAGCCTGTTTCTGTTGAGAGGCTACTGCTTCCCCTGCTGCAAAGGATAAACCGCAGGTGGAATGCTGCATATAAGGGTTAAGGGTGTAACCTGTCGCTGGTACAGAAGTTGGAATTATCAGCTCAGCTATACTGGATAATGTCTGTGCAAACATAGCCCATGGGGGATCAACTTACACCTGCGTCTGCCTTGAATTTTTAAAGAGACCTTGGTGAAAGCTAAATAGTTTGCACACAACCCATCCTGAACCAGATCCTGAGAGGTTAACCCAGCTTTACATGACAAACATGATATGAGTGTCGGTGCTGCTGTGAGTGTATTTTCCTCACCTTTGCCGCTCTGAGACATGATAAATAATCAGACACTTTCACAGTGTAATACACAATTTGTGACTGTAATCACTTTAAATGTGTTAAAGAGACATATAATCCGGCCCTACCCTGCTTAGCACCAGCATTGAGGATCGGAGTAAACAGAGAAAACTGAAAGATTTTATAGCAAAGTCAGCAATCATGCTAGCAGTCACAAGTTATACATTAGTATAATAAGCAATATGAGCACATATTCAACTACAGATACAGTTCAAGTATGTAGGAGAAACATATTACTGCATTACTTTATAAAAAAGTTTTAACCGTATTCAGACGCATAGCGAAAGAAACCATAGTAATATTATCAAAATCATATGCATTATGCACTTTTCCAACTATCCGTATTCAAGGGTAGAGAATTATTGCTGTATAGCCCGTACTCAGGAGAGTGGGATACAGGGAGACTTACCCTGCTTCCAGGATCGATCAATACGTCTGCGAACGCTGAGTGGATCCAGATGCTATAAGTGTACAACGCAGCTCCGTGAACCTATAGTGAACACAGATGCCCAAGTGAACACTGACGCACCAGTCACACAGCCGCCTATGCTGTGACTGGGGCCCTTAGTACACAGCGTCTTGTTCGGAAGCAGGAATTCAGTTCACGGCGGGAGACTCGGAGTGAACTAGTCATGAACCGGGGGGGGGGGGAGTTCACCAGGGGAGCGTCTGCCTTCTCACTGCTGACATCAACCCTAGGGATCGCGGCCTCAAGATACTCCTGGAGCTTATGATCCCTAAGGCCTAGCGCTGTTGCACTTTCGATGGCAGCCAAGTCAGTGACTGTTCGGTAGTCTCCCCCAAAACAGTGCGGCTGTGTCTGATGCCTTACCTACCCCCCGTGCTCCCGCCACAGCCTGGTAACGTCTGCTGGACCTGCTAGTTTTATCCGACACAGACACCCGGCGAAATAGCACTGTTCTCGTGGGTGAGCGTTGTCGCGACCCGGCGGGGAGTTGTTGGAGGGACTCTAAGGTATGTATAAGATGCCGTTTAGAAAGATCACTCAGAAGAATAGTAAGACTATAAAAATAAAATAAAAAGCTTATGGCTGCTAAAAACCAGCAGCCCTTAGGACGTGGTCCGGCTCCTGCCGCACCAAACAAAAAACTTATTTGCCTGAGCCAGGAGGTGGGGATATATGGACAGGCCCGCTGCTTGCTGGGAGGCCAGAAAGCTTTGACCGATTGGTTCAAGATCCGCTGTCGCTCAACCATATCCCAATGTATCCTGTGGCTACCCTGTGGACCCTGCAGGAGAAAATCAAAATAAATCATGAACCAGAACATATGCCTGTTGCTGCACTGCTGCTCACTTTGGGTGTAAGGAGTAGTGGCATCAACGAAGGTAAGTTACCAGACTCCAGACTGAACTATAGTCTCCCTCAAAGTTAACAGCCTCCACATTCCATACTTCTGGAAAAGCATTAATAACATTTGATAAACTTGGATTCACCTCCAGATTCCATGGGCCTGTGGATGAGAGGACGGCAAGCTGGATGCCTCCGGATCAGGTTACATATAAATGGAATAATCATCAGCAGGACTTGAGGAGGTGCTGTGAGAGAGAGCCGTGACAGACGCTTGGCAAATGCAGCAACTAGGTACACGGGTAAGTGGCTGGAAGAGCACATTACAAAAAAGAAAAAAACAATCTGTTAGGTGCTGTGAATGGAAATTAATGTACAATTGGCAAAGAGAAGACTTCAGTATATATGTACAAATGTATTCATTTTAGAACTTACGTGGATGACAAGAATAGGTTTGCCAAATGAAAGAAGCGGGCTCGATATTTCACATGGAACACAGAGGGATCCAGGAGTGAATAAAGCTTCTTGTAGAAATCTGGGTACTCTCTGAGAGGACAAACACACTATGAGCACAAACATCTACTGGCTGTACCATCTGTAATATTCTACCGCTATCTATATTGTAGCATCTAGGCATGGACTGATAGTGAAGAATAAGTCCCCTGAAATTTTATATTGTAAGTTGGATCTACAATTGCGCAGTCTATGGGACACAGTAACTGCGGGGGGTAATTTAGGGGGTGCGCTTACACCACACAAATTCATTAACTATACACCAAAGTACTCAGGTCCTGGTCTCTGCCCAGATCATTAATAACTACATGAATAAAGAGCAGAAACATTCTTCCACATGATACCTATTAAAACCATAAGCATTCATCCCATTACTTACAGATTGTGCTGATGAATGAGAACAAACAGCCCATTTAGTGCAAGAAGGCTTATGGCTCCACCTAAGCACAGCAGGAAAAGACAGCAATTTGTTACAGATGTCAAGAGGTTGCCAGCAGGAAAACGTAGATACACAAACACTTACAAATCTTATTTCTGCTTACCCACATCATAGGCTGCTGTAAGGAAGTCTATCATTAGAGTGGGCTTGCTCATGTGTGGTAATATAGACTCATGCAGGATTAAAAGCACCTTTTTGTACAGACTGACTGGGAGCTGGAAAGGTGAAACATGTGTCAGTTCTAATAAGTATTTGAGAATTAAATTATTTTTATCATTAAATAAAAAAAAATAAAAAAAAAGAGAGAGAAGAAAAGAAAAAAAGTGATTGAACAGTATGTGCACCGGGTGGTCTTCAGTTTGCCGGCTGTTGGGATCCCACCCCGGAATCCCGATAGCCGGCATAGCAACACTTTATCTCCCTCTTGGGGGTCCACGACCCCCCTGGAGGGATAATAAATAGCGTGGCGTGCGTAGCGCGCCACCGTGCCCGCAGCGAGCCCGAAAAGGGCTCATTTGCGCTTGCCCAGCTGTCGGTATGCTGGCGGTTGGGATTCCGGCGCCAGTATGCTGGTCGCCGGGAGCCCGGCCCCGGCATACAATACTACACCCATGTGCACCAAGAGAAGTGTATGATCATGTGTAGGCACTGTATATTTACTTTGTGCTTTAAGAAGCTCATCCATACTCTTTCAAATAGTCTTTTGTGTTCCTGAAAAGATAACAATTATTACTTTATGTTAAAAGAAGAGTGAACTAAATATACAATTAAAGAATCCCAGCGCAACTGAGGGTTGTGCCCAATCACACTGCCTAAACCTGCCCAACACAGGTAAAATATACACAAAATACAAAAGAAGACAATTAGATCAAAGGCAACCCAAATTAGAAGAGGAGGTGACCACGTAGTTTTCCAATGTAGTTTTTCTTCCTAATGGTTTCTCTTCCACGGACCATACATGTGAATAAAAAATAGACAAGCCAAAAAATAAGATTTTACTTACCGATAAATCTATTTCTCGGAGTCCGTAGTGGATGCTGGGGTTCCTGAAAGGACCATGGGGAATAGCGGCTCCGCAGGAGACAGGGCACAAAAAGTAAAGCTTTTCCAGATCAGGTGGTGTGCACTGGCTCCTCCCCCTATGACCCTCCTCCAGACTCCAGTTAGGTACTGTGCCCGGACGAGCGTACACAATAAGGGAGGATTTTGAATCCCGGGTAAGACTCATACCAGCCACACCAATCACACCGTACAACTTGTGATCTAAACCCAGTTAACAGTATGATAACAGCGGAGCCTCTGAAAGATGGCTTCCTTCAACAATAACCCGAATTAGTTAACAATAACTATGTACAATTATTGCAGATAAACCGCACTTGGGATGGGCGCCCAGCATCCACTACGGACTCCGAGAAATAGATTTATCGGTAAGTAAAATCTTATTTTCTCTATCGTCCTAGTGGATGCTGGGGTTCCTGAAAGGACCATGGGGATTATACCAAAGCTCCCAAACGGGCGGGAGAGTGCGGATGACTCTGCAGCACCGAATGAGAGAACTCCAGGTCCTCCTTAGCCAGAGTATCAAATTTGTAAAATTTTACAAACGTGTTCTCCCCTGACCACGTAGCTGCTCGGCAAAGTTGTAATGCCGAGACCCCTCGGGCAGCCGCCCAAGATGAGCCCACCTTCCTTGTGGAGTGGGCCTTTACAGATTTAGGCTGTGGCAGGCCTGCCACAGAATGTGCAAGTTGGATTGTGCTACAGATCCAACGAGCAATCGTCTGCTTAGACGCAGGAGCACCCATCTTGTTGGGTGCATACAATATAAACAACGAGTCAGATTTTCTGACTCCAGCTGTCCTTGCAATATATATTTTTAATGCTCTGACAACGTCCAGTAACTTGGAGTCCTCCAAGTCACTTGTAGCCGCAGGCACTACAATAGGCTGGTTCAGATGAAATGCTGACACCACCTTAGGGAGAAAATGCGGACGAGTCCGCAGTTCTGCCCTGTCCGAATGGAAAATCAGATATGGGCTTTTGTAAGATAAAGCTGCCAGTTCTGACACTCTCCTGGCCGAAGCCAGGGCTAGAAGCATGGTCACTTTCCATGTGAGATATTTCAAATCCACCTTCTTTAGTGGTTCAAACCAATGAGATTTTAGAAAGTCCAAAACCACATTGAGATCCCACGGTGCCACTGGAGGCACCACAGGAGGCTGTATATGTAGCACTCCCTTAACAAAGGTCTGGACTTCAGGGACTGAAGCCAATTCTTTTTGAAAGAAAATCGACAGGGCCGAAATTTGAACCTTAATAGATCCCAATTTGAGACCCATAGACAATCCTGATTGCAGGAAATGTAGGAATCGACCCAGTTGAAATTCCTCCGTCGGAGCACTCCGATCTTCGCACCACGCAACATATTTTCGCCAAATTCGGTGATAATGTTGCACGGTTACTTCCTTCCTTGCTTTAATCAAAGTAGGAATGACTTCTTCCGGCATGCCTTTTTCCTTTAGGATCCGGCGTTCAACCGCCATGCCGTCAAACGCAGCCGCGGTAAGTCTTGAAACAGACAGGGACCCTGCTGAAGCAAGTCCCTCCTTAGAGGTAGAGGCCACGGATCTTCCGTGATCATCTCTTGAAGTTCCGGGTACCAAGTCCTTCTTGGCCAATCCGGAACCACTAGTATCGTCCTTACGCCTCTTTGCCGTATAATTCTCAATACTTTTGGTATGAGAGGCAGAGGAGGAAACACATACACCGACTGGTACACCCAAGGCGTTACCAGCGCGTCCACAGCTATTGCCTGCGGATCTCTTGACCTGGCGCAATACCTGTCCAGTTTTTTGTTGAGGCGAGACGCCATCATGTCCACCATTGGTCTTTCCCAACGGGTTACCAGCAAGTGGAAGACTTCTGGATGAAGTCCCCACTCTCCCGGGTGAAGATCGTGTCTGCTGAGGAAGTCTGCTTCCCAGTTGTCCACTCCCGGGATGAACACTGCTGACAGTGCTATCACATGATTCTCTGCCCAGCGAAGAATCCTTGCAGCTTCTGCCATTGCACTCCTGCTTCTTGTGCCGCCCTGTCTGTTCACATGGGCGACTGCCGTGATGTTGTCCGACTGGATCAACACCGGTTTTCCCTGAAGCAGAGGTTCTGCCTGGCTTAGAGCATTGTATATTGCTCTTAGTTCCAGAATGTTTATGTGAAGAGACGTTTCCAGGCTCGTCCATACTCCCTGGAAGTTTCTTCCTTGTGTGACTGCTCCCCAGCCTCTCAGGCTGGCGTCCGTGGTCACCAGGATCCAATCCTGTATGCCGAATCTGCGGCCCTCCAATAGATGAGCACTCTGCAACCACCACAGAAGAGACACCCTTGTCCTTGGAGACAGGGTTATCCGCAGGTGCATCTGAAGATGCGACCCTGACCATTTGTCCAACAGATCCCTTTGGAAAATTCTTGCGTGGAATCTGCCGAATGGAATTGCTTCGTAAGAAGCCACCATTTTTCCCAGGACTCTTGTGCATTGATGTACAGACACCTTTCCTGGTTTTAGGAGGTTCCTGACAAGCTCGGATAACTCCTTGGCTTTTTCCTCCGGGAGAAAAACCTTTTTCTGAACCGTGTCCAGAATCATCCCTAGGAACAGCAGACGAGTTGTCGGCATTAACTGGGATTTTGGAATATTCAGAATCCACCCGTGCTGTTTTAGCACTTCTTGCGACAGTGCTAATCCCATCTCTAGCTGTTCTCTGGACCTTGCCCTTATTAGGAGATCGTCCAAGTATGGGATAATTAATATGCCTTTTCTTCGAAGAAGAATCATCATCTCGGCCATTACCTTTGTAAAGACCCGAGGTGCCGTGGACAATCCGAACGGCAGCGTCTGAAACTGATAGTGACAGTTTTGTACAACGAACCTGAGGTACCCCTGGTGTGAGGGGTAAATTGGAACGTGGAGATACGCATCCTTGATGTCCAAGGATACCATAAAGTCCCCCTCTTCCAGGTTCGCTATCACTGCTCTGAGTGACTCCATCTTGAACTTGAACTTCTTTATGTACAGGTTCAAGGACTTCAGATTTAGAATAGGCCTTACCGAGCCATCCGGCTTCGGTACCACAAAAAGAGTGGAATAATACCCCTTCCCTTGTTGTAGAAGAGGTACTTTGACTATCACCTGCTGAGAGTACAGCTTGTGAATGGCTTCCAAAACCGTCTCCCTTTCGGAGGGGGACGTTGGTAAAGCAGACTTCAGGAAACGGCGAGGTGGATCTGTCTCTAATTCCAACCTGTACCCCTGAGATATTATCTGCAGGATCCAGGGATCTACCTGCGAGTGAGCCCACTGCGCGCTGTAATTTTTGAGACGACCACCCACCGTCCCCGAGTCCGCTTGAGAAGCCCCAGCGTCATGCTGAGGCTTTTGTAGAAGCCGGGGAAGGCTTCTGTTCCTGGGAAGGAGCTGCCTGTTGCTGTCTCTTCCCTCGACCTCTGCCTCGTGGCAGATATGAATAGCCCTTTGCTCTCTTATTTTTAAAGGAACGAAAGGGCTGCGGTTGAAAAGTCGGTGCCTTTTTCTGTTGGGGAGTGACTTGAGGTAGAAAGGTGGATTTCCCGGCTGTAGCCGTGGCCACCAAATCTGATAGACCGACTCCAAATAACTCCTCCCCTTTATACGGCAAAACTTCCATAGGTCGTTTTGAATCCGCATCGCCTGTCCACTGTCGCGTCCATAAAGCTCTTCTGGCCGAAATGGACATAGCACTTACCCGTGATGCCAGTGTGCAGATATCCCTCTGTGCATCACGCATATAAAGAAATGCATCCTTTATTTGTTCTAACGACAGTAAAATATTGTCCCTGTCCAGGGTATCAATATTTTCAATCAGGGACTCTGACCAAACTACCCCAGCACTGCACATCCAGGCAGTCGCTATAGCTGGTCGTAGTATAACACCTGCATGTGTGTATATACTTTTTTGGATATTTTCCATCCTCCTATCTGATGGATCTTTAAGTGCGGCCGTCTCAGGAGAGGGTAACGCCACTTGTTTAGATAAGCGTGTTAGCGCCTTGTCCACCCTAGGAGGTGTTTCCCAGCGCTCCCTAACCTCTGGCGGGAAAGGGTATAATGCCAATAATTTCTTTGAAATTATCAGCTTTTTATCAGGGGCAACCCACGCTTCATTACACACGTCATTTAATTCTTCTGATTCAGGAAAAACTATAGGTAGTTTTTTCACACCCCACATAATACCCTGTTTAGTGGTACCTGTAGTATCAGCTAAATGTAACGCCTCCTTCATTGCCAAAATCATATAACGTGTGGCCCTACTGGAAAATACGGTTGATTCGTCACCGTCACCACTGGAGTCAGTGCCTGTGTCTGGGTCTGTGTCGACCGACTGAGGCAAAGGGCGTTTCACAGCCCCTGACGGTGTTTGAGTCGCCTGGACAGGCACTAATTGATTGTCCGGCCGTCTCATGTCGTCAAACGACTGCTTTAGCGTGTTGACACTATCCCGTAGTTCCATAAATAAAGGCATCCATTCTGGTGTCGACTCCCTAGGGGGTGACATCCTCATATTTGGCAATTGCTCCGCCTCCACACCAATATCGTCCTCATACATGTCGACACACACGTACCGACACACAGCAGACACACAGGGAATGCTCCTAACGAAGACAGGACCCACTAGCCCTTTGGGGAGACAGAGGGAGAGTTTGCCAGCACACACCAAAAGCGCTATATATAACAGGGATAGCCTTATAATAAGTGCTCCCTTATAGCTGCTTTATATATATCAAAATATCGCCATAAATTTGCCCCCCCTCTCTGTTTTACCCTGTTTCTGTAGTGCAGTGCAGGGGAGAGACCTGGGAGCCGTCCTGACCAGCGGAGCTGTGAGAGGAAATGGCGCCGTGTGCTGAGGAGATAGGCCCCGCCCCTTTTCCGGCGGGCTCGTCTCCCGCTATTTAGTGAATCCAGGCAGGGGTTAAATATCTCCATATAGCCTCTGGGGGCTATATGTGAGGTATTTTTAGCCTTTATATAGGTTACATTTGCCTCCCAGGGCGCCCCCCCCCAGCGCCCTGCACCCTCAGTGACTGCGTGTGAAGTGTGCTGAGAGGAAAATGGCGCACAGCTGCAGTGCTGTGCGCTACCTTTAGAAGACTGCAGGAGTCTTCAGCCGCCGATTCTGGACCTCTTCTGACTTCAGCATCTGCAAGGGGGCCGGCGGCGCGGCTCCGGTGACCATCCAGGCTGTACCTGTGATCGTCCCTCTGGAGCTGATGTCCAGTAGCCAAGAAGCCAATCCATCCTGCACGCAGGTGAGTTCACTTCTTCTCCCCTCAGTCCCTCGTTGCAGTGATCCTGTTGCCAGCAGGACTCACTGTAAAATAAAAAACCTAAGCTAAACTTTTTCTAAGCAGCTCTTTAGGAGAGCCACCTAGATTGCACCCTTCTCGGCCGGGCACAAAGATCTAACTGGAGTCTGGAGGAGGGTCATAGGGGGAGGAGCCAGTGCACACCACCTGATCTGGAAAAGCTTTACTTTTTGTGCCCTGTCTCCTGCGGAGCCGCTATTCCCCATGGTCCTTTCAGGAACCCCAGCATCCACTAGGACGATAGAGAAATGTGTAGTACTTTCTTAAAACCAAGGTTTTGCATAATTCATATAGCAGAAGGAGGTGGGAAATAAATAACATCTGGCGTACCAAAACTCACTTGCCGAGTGTGGTCGCCAAATATATAAAAGGTTTCTTTCAAGGCAGACAGGAACCAATAAATCCCAATCACTGAGGGGGCAATTCAGACCTGATCGTAGCAGCAAATTTGTTAGCAGCTGGGCAAAACAATGTGCACTGCAGGTGTGGCAGATAAACATTTGCAGAGTTAGATTTGGGTGGGTTATTTTGTATCTGTGCAGAGTAAATACTGGTTGCTTTATTTTTACACTGCAATTTAGATTTCAGTTTGAACACAAATCTAACTCTCTCTGCACATACTGTATTATATCTGCCCCCTGCAGTGCACATTGTTTTGCCCAACTGCTAACAAATTTGCTGCTACGATCAAGACTGAATTACCCCCTTAATCACAATGGTACGCATACCAAGAAACTCACTGGATCAAGGGTTGTAATATTCTCATAAAGGCATCTTTGAACTTCTGGATCACTCTTTCCAGCAAGGTGAGTTTCCTCCAAGTGCGGTACATAAAATAAATACAATCATACAATGTGTAGTGGTGTCAATGGAACAATCATACATCCTAGTGAGGAAGGTACCACATATACAAAGTGGGCGACCCCTTCACCAATCTGCGTACCTAAAACTCACAAGTGGAGGTGGGAAATACATATAAACGTTTCTTTAAAACGGCACAATTGGACGTACCCAAAACTCACACTCAAGGAGGTTGGTATCCTCATATAAAGGTTTCTTTTTCATAGGATGGTGACAGAACTCATTCCAAATGATGACAAAAAATGTATTCAATGGATATTGAAAAGGACTTTGATATACATTTTTATACATACATATTTTGTGTGTTTCACTATGTGAGAAATAATTTTATCATCATCATTTGGAATGAGATCTGTCACCATCCTTTGAAAAAGAAACCTTTATATGAGGATACCAACCTCCTTGAGTGTGAGTTTTGGGTACGTCCAATTGTGCCGTTTTAAAGAAACGTTTATATGTATTTCCCACCTCCACTTGTGAGTTTTAGGTACGCAGATTGGTGAAGGGGTCGCCCACTTTGTATATGTGGTACCTTCCTCACTAGGATGTATGATTGTTCCATTGACACCACTACACATTGTATGATTGTATTTATTTTATGTACCGCACTTGGAGGAAACTCACCTTGCTGGAAAGAGTGATCCAGAAGTTCAAAGATGCCTTTATGAGAATATTACAATCCTTGATCCAGTGAGATTCCTGGTACGTGTACCATTGTGATTAAGTGCATGTGATTTATTGGTTCCTGTCTGCCTTGAAAGAAACCTTTATATATTTGGCGACCACACTCGACAAGTTAGTTTTGGTACGCCATATGTCATTGATTCCACTTGATTCCCACCCCCTTCTGCTATATGAATTGTGCAAAACCTTGGTTTTAAGAAAGCACTACACATTTTCGTTTTTTCTATTTTTTTTTATTCCCATGTACCTCCTCTTCTAAGATGGGTTGCATTTGATCTAGAAAAAAAAAAAAAAAAAAAAAAAGGAGTAATTGTGTGCTTTATAGTATTATTTGATTTACCTTTAATTTTGATGGTTTCCAGTCATCACAGTTTTCTAAGCGAGAAAAGAAGAGAAGTCAATTACATATATTCCATAGTAGTAAGAACAAGAGATAACTGGAGTCACTTAGCTTTTGTTTCTTGAAACATTTTAGGGGAGGGCAAAAATATAAAATTAAGAATTCTGTTCTTCAACCAGCACATTATACTAATAAGTGACTAGAGCAGATATTCAGAAGCTTGAACTATTATTTGAGTGTGGTATAAAAGATCTACAATGTGTAGGTCGACATGAATTAGATTGACAAGGACAAAAGGTCGACATACAAATAGTCGACACATTTTTTTATTTTTTAGGGTGTAGTCAGAGAACAGAGAACCCAAATTAGTGTGCCATGTCCCCCTTGCATGAGGTTACTATTCCCAATTGTAGTCCACATGGATGGTAAAGAAAAAAAGGTAAAAAAATGCACAAAACACTTAAAAAGTTGTGTAGACCATTGCCATGTCAACCACTTGAACATGTTGACTTTTTGTACCTGTCAACATTTTGTCAGTGTCGACCTAGACATTATCTGTACCTTGGAACCCCTATTATTTCAGGAATCTTCATCTTCAAGGGTGGTTCAATAATTAAGGTCACAAGACGTCATGTGTGTAATGTTCTCTATTTCACTCTAGTTTCCCACCGGACCAGGTAGACCACTGCTTTATCTCACGGCTATTAGAAGCACCTCACCACAGTCATACTGTCCTAACATCAGTTGTAAGATGCAGAAACACGGTCAAACGTGTGATCGGATTTCTGCTTCTAAAGGGCATATCCGCAGCTGAAATGCTTTGCTAACTTGTTAAGGTGTACGGTGATAATAACGTCACGGAAACAGGTTTGGTGCACTGCATTTGATAACAGCGATACAGACGTTCAAGATGAGCAGTGATCTGACCGGTCAAACACGTTCACCACAGGCAGTGCAACAAACCCAGACCTATTTCCATGACATGACGTTATCACTGAACACCTCCCCAAATTAATGATGATGAATTTCAGCTGCTGATGTACCCTTTAGATGTAGAATTCTGATCACACTACACAACTTAATGTTTGACCATTTTTCCATCAGTCCTGCCATCTTACAACTTATGTTGGGACAGTATGACTGCTATGAGGCGCAGACTAATAGCCGTGAGGGGAAGCACTGCTCTACCTGATCTGGCCTGGTTTGAAATTAGAATGAAATAGAGAACATTACACACGTGAGAGGTCTTGTTACCTTACTTGTTGAACCTCCCTTGTAGATGAACATGACTAAAATAATAGTTCTAGCTTCTCAATATCTGTTGTAGTCACTTATCAGCATAATGTGCTGGTTGAAGAACTGAGAATTCTTATTTTATTAAAATGAAATAGAGACCATTACACATGTGAAAGGTCTTGTTAACTTACTTATTGAACCACCCTCATATAATACACACACATCTACCTCTGGCCTTTGGGTTTATGTTTATAACCAGACAAATTGAAGAACATATTACTAGAGAGACTAATGAGCTTTTGTGATAGTACAAGTTAATTTTTGCCCAGTTACAAATAACCAAAAATCCCAGTAAGAAAGTAGATGGATCCATCACACCAAATTCACCTATTATGGAGTGTCAACCTAAGCTAAACCAAAACCGCACAGCAGGACCTCATGTTGTTCAGCAGAAGGTCATCTCACAAACTAAGCATAACGGTAGGTTAAGTTATTCAAGAGGGACAGTTCAATTACAATGCCTAGCAGATACACCAGAGGGAGGAATACGAGGGAAGGTGGTCAGTTCAAGACCCCCTGTATCTCAGAACCAAACTGGGATATAATGGGACAAACTATATAAATGACAGTGTAAATAGAACTGTGTGTAATGTGTTCTTACCTTTCTGTTCTATCAGGAAATTTGCCAATTTATTCTCAATAGGCATATCAATGGATGAAAGGAGGCAAAAAACATTGTTCTGGAAAATGGAGGGTAAAGGCTGAAAAACAGACAAAAAAATGTTTTTTTTTTACTTAAATAGAAGGCTAAATATTCGTTATGGTAAGAACTTACTGTTGATAACGTTATATCTCCTAAGTCCACAGGATAACATTGGGATATGATGACGCGACAGCGGATTTGCACCAATCGGTCAAAGCTTTTCCGGCCTCCCAGCATGCAATGGGCCCGTCCATATATCCCTGCCTCCTTGCTCAGGCAAATCAGTTGTATGCCAAAGCTCAAGGCAGGAGCATCATAGACAGCCATAATCAGGCGATAAGAACACATGCACACCCTTCCGTACAAGAAGGAAGAGGTTAGTGAGTGAAAGGATCCTCAAATCACGGGCGTCAGGGTGGAATTCCTGTGGACTTATGAGAAAAGAGGATTTTGGTACTTACCGATAAATCCATTTCTCTGAATCCTCTAGGGGACACTGGAGCATTTTTATACAGTAGGGGTGTGAGGCTTGCAACCGGAGGTGTGGCACAATCTAAAATTAGCATGGTCTGCACAGCAGTCTCCTCCCCCTTCACATCCCTCCTCCCTCAGTTTGGAAAATTTGACTGAGAGAACAGGACATGATACTATAGCACCTGGCGAGGAACCGAACCGTACATCAGAGCAAACAGCCCCCAAGAAACGCTTACCGAAACAAACTAATGCTGTTTGCACGAACCGTTTGAACAAGAACTTTGAACACCGCAGGGTGACAGCGGGCGTCCAGTGTCCCCTAGAGGATTCAGAGAAATGGATTTATCGGTAAGTACCAAAATCCTCTTTTCTCATAAGTCCACAGGAATTCCACCCTGACGCCCGTGATTTGAGGATCCTTTCACTCACTAACCTCTTCCTTCTTGTACGGAAGGGTGTGCATGTGTTCTTATCGCCTGATTATGGCTGTCTATGATGCTCCTGCCTTGAGCGAGACCCTAGGAAGATGGGACCACGATTGGCTGGTTTACGTGAACCCCTGAAACAACCTTAGGAAGGAAATCCGCTCCTATACGGAATCCCGCCCTAACCTAATGAAAAAGGAAAAGGGGACTTATACACGATAAGGCTCCCAACTCATAAACCCGCCTGGCCGAAGCCAAGGCCAGCAATAATGTGACCTTCCAAGAGAGATATATCAGGTCCATTCTTGTTAACGGCTGAAAATTTGGAGATCTCAAAAATTCCAATACCAAATTTAAGTCCCATAGCGCAACGGGAGGACGAAAAAGGGGAGTTGTATCCTCAGAACCCCCAGTAAAAAGGATTGAACCTCCGGCAAAAAAGCCAACAGCCGTTGAAATATGGAGAGAGACGAATTTGAACCGTCAGAACGCCCAGTCTCAGTCCTACGTCTAGACTGGCCTGAAGGAAAGGTAGAAGTCTGACTAAGTGGAAGTTCGTCGAATTCCACCCACGTTCTTGACTCCAAATTATGTAGCAGTGCAAGGCTGTGACCGGCTTCCTAACGACAAGCCTCGTAGGAATGGCCGTTCTTGGTATACTTCCGTGGCTTAAGATTCGGATTTCATTAGCCACGCCGCTAAACGCAGCCTGTGCAGGTCTGGTGTTGGAACGGTCCCGGAGATAACTGGTTCTCTTTCTGAGGTAACCGCCGGGGATCGTTCGTAGTAACCCTTGCAGGTCTGGGTAACACCTCCTGCGGGGCCAATCTGGTGCGATTAGAATCGCCCACACACGTTCCCGTTTCACGTCTTGCAGAAATCTGGGTATGAGTGGGAAAGGTGGGAAAATGTGTCTTGTAACACCAAGGAAGTGTTAATGCGTCCACTCCTTCTGCTGCTGGATCTCTTGTCCTGGACACCTATCTGGGCACCTGATGGTTTTGCCGAGGCACCAGTAGGTCGACTTGAGGTAGACCCCATCTCCTCACCACCATGTCGAAAATCCGTGGATGTAGGCACCACTCTCCCGGATGCATGTCCAGATGATTTAGACAATCTGCTTCCCAGTTTTCCACACCGGGAATGAACACTGCCGAGAGGATGATGCATCGTTCGTCTGCCCACAACAAGATCTTTGTGGCTTCCTGTAACGCCATCCTGCTCTTTGATCCTCCTTGATGGATTATGTAAGTGGACGTCGTGACATTGTCCGACTGTATCGTTAAGTGTTGACCCATGTCTAGGTCTTCGGTTAAGAGAAGCGCGTTGTAAACCGCTCTCAGCTCGAGAATGTTCATGGCGTCCACCTGAAACTGATGTCCCTCCAGAACAGCCCCCCAGTTTCTGAGACTGGCAGCCGTTGTTAGGATTCTCCAATCCCAAATGCCGAATCCCTTGTCTGATGCGAGATACCTGCGCGACGACCACCAATTTAAGGAGGGTCCTATGCGCGGTGAAAGTCAAAATACTTCGATGTAAAAGCCAGTGTGACCCTGCTCCCTAAGCCCTGAGGTTCATCTGGAATGGTCGGGAATGAAGTCTGCCGTACTGGAGAGTTTCGAAAGACGCCACCATCCTCACGAGAAGGTGCCCCCAGAAGTGTAGAGAAACAGTCTGTGACCTCAGCACCTGAGCCACCAATCTCTGTAGGTCCTTGACCTTATTCTCTTGTAGGAATACTCAATTGTGCCGTGCCCACAATGAGACCAAGGAATTGAATCCATTGAATTGACATGAGGTTGGATTTCTGGAAATTCACAATCCACCATTGTGAAATGTGAAATAGATGAGATGTCTTAACATTCTCGATCAACTGTTCCCGAGAGGATGCTCAGATTAGTAGATCATCTATCTCAATTCTGCAACCCTGGTTGCCATGATCTTCGTAAAGATTAGTGGTCAATGATCGGCCGAACGTCAAAGCCGTGAAGTGGCATTGATCCTTCCCTGTGCGAACTTAAGGAAGCCTGGTGAGGCGCCCATATCGGGATATGTAGATATGCATTCTGTTCATGTATATCACAAATATGCCTTGTTCTAAGCCTGCAATGACCGACTGGATTGATTCCAACTGGAAGCTATAGACCCTTAGCAACCGGTCTAAAACCTTTAAATTGAGTATCGTCCTGCCTGTCCCATCTGGCTTTGTCACGACTAAAAGATCGGAATAGAAACCCATTCCTCTGAGAGGTGGGAACCGGAATAATGACCTCTGACTGTAGCAATTTTTTTATTTTTTTTCATTGCTGTCAGCAGTGCTTTTTCCTGAGGGCACTGCACCCCTGGGAGATTAAGTAGTTTATCCAAAGCTTTGGTGAAGCTTTGGCCCAGATGTCTCAAAAACTTTCCAGACGTGCGCCCACCAAGGGAGACCCCAGGAGGACTAGGGGGCCGTCACGCCACGGTTTTGTCAGCAGTCTGATCCTGCTCTCTGCCCCCACGTACCTGTGTACTGAAAACTCTTCTTCGGGCTCGAAAAGACTGATCTAAATGAATCACACGCTGGTCCCGAATAACCTCTCCTAACCTGTGGAGCGGCTCCGTATAAGGAGTTAGTAGAAGGGTGTACTTCCCTGCTGTAGCGAAATCCACTTGTCCAACTCTGAACCAAAAAGCATCTCACCCCCAAAGGGGCTGGATTCTACAGCCTGCTTGGTGTCAGAGTCTCCGTGCCATTCTCTGAGCCATAAAATCCGTCTAGCCGATATGGCCGATGCGGAGATGCGCAGTTATTTTTCTAAGATCCTTTGAGGTTTGACATAAGTATGAAGCAAATTCTCGAATGCTCCTCCCCCTGTTCCGCCAGTTGGATAATCTCTTCCAAGCTATTTTCTCAATAGTCTGTATAATACGCCCAGACCAAGTTCCCATGGCCTTGTTGATCCAAGCACAGACGATCGCATGTTTCTGTGCTGCACCTGTTGCTACGAAAATGGACTTTAAAGGATGCCTCAGATTAAAAGTTGTTACATTAGGAATTGGTAAAATTGTCCTCTCCGACAACCGTCCTAGGAACGAATCCACTACAGGTGGAGTCTCCCACTTATCCATTACACCCTTAGGTAGGGGATAAGTTACTTGAAACCCCTTTCGGAAATTGAAAGCGTGTGTCAGATTGTTTCCAAGCCTCCTCATTTGAGATTTGAGGGGTATAGGAATGGGAAAACTGCAGAATGCGGCTTTTGGGATTCAAACAATTCAAATTCTACTGGCTCCTTTACTTTTTCTACTTTAAAGTTTAGGATCTTCGTTACCGCTTCAATTAAAGAATCAAGACCAGAGACTGCCGTGTCTTCTCTGTAAAATCGGCGTCTAGGTCAGATTCAATGAACTCACCTAATAGGAAGAGATCTTTTAACTGCCCTGCGCACATTTGTTTCTGCTTGTGCGGGCGGCGTTAACCTGATGAGAAAATCTTCCATCGTCTTTGAGAATCCCGCAGCCTATTTGCTGCTTGCGTGATTCCGCCATCTCCTTGGAGATTCTATTTGTAAGGTTGTGATCTTAGCCATAGCATTGCTCCCAGGTGGAGCGTCCTTGTCTTAGCAGGAGTCGCCCACCCCGTAGCTGCCAACCCGCGTGCCTTTCCTGTTACTTTTCGTACAGACAGAACAGGCCTTGGAGGCTTGGTTGGTGCTTTAGACATGCTGTCTAAACGCCTTACTAGGTAAATACGCAGCGCTTTCCCCCTTTAAACTAGGAAGAGAAAGACTGAGAAATGACGGAAGCGACGGTTCCATTACACCTTTAGGTTTCGGATTTGGCTGGAATTACCATTATATATATATATATATATAAGGATCAGGACAAAAAAAATAAGAATTTACCCACCGGTAATTCTATTTCTCATAGTCCGTAGTGGATGCTGGGGACTCCGTAAGGACCATGGGGATTAGCGGCTCCACAGGAGACTGGGCACAACTATAAAGAAAGCTTTTAGACTACTGGTGTGCACTGGCTCCTCCCACTAAGACCCTCCTCCAGACCTCAGTTAGGATACTGTGCCCAGAAGAGCTGACACAATTAGGAAGGATTTTGAATCCCGGGTAAGACTCATACCAGCCACACCAATCACACCGTATAACTCGTGATACAATACCCAGTTAACAGCATGATAACAACTGAGCCTCTCAACAGATAGCTCAACAATAACCCTTTAGTTAAGCAATAACTATATACAAGTATTGCAGACATTCCGCACTTGGGATGGGCGCCCAGCATCCACTACGGACTATGAGAAATAGAATTACCGGTGAGTAAATTCTTATTTTCTCTAACGTCCTAAGTGGATGCTGGGGACTCCGTAAGGACCATGGGGATTATACCAAAGCTCCCAAACGGGCAGGAGAGTGCGGATGACTCTGCAGCACCGAATGAGAGAACTCAAGGTCCTCCTCAGCCAGGGTATCAAATTTGTAGAATTTTGCAAACGTGTTTGCCCCTGACCAAGTAGCAGCTCGGCAAAGTTGAAGAGCCGAGACCCCTCGGGCAGCCGCCCAAGAAGAGCCCACTTTCCTCGTGGAATGGGCTTTCACTGATTTAGGATGCGGCAGTCCAGCCGCAGAATGTGCAAGCTGAATCGTACTACAGATCCAGCGAGCAATAGTCTGCTTAGAAGCAGGTGCACCCAACTTGTTGTGCGCATACAGGATAAAGAGCGAGTCAGTCTTCCTGACTCCAGCTGTCCTGGAAACATAAATTTTTAGGGCCCTGACTACATCCAACAACTTGGAAGCCTCCAAGTCATTTGTAGCCGCAGGCACCACGATAGGTTGGTTCAGATGAAAAGCTGATACCACTTTGGGGAGAAACTGGGGACGAGTCCTCAATTCTGCCCTATCCATATGGAAAATCAGATAAGGGCTTTTACATGACAAAGCCGCCAATTCTGAAACACGCCTGGCCGAAGCCAAGGCCAACAACATGACCACTTTCCACGTGAGATATTTCAAATCCACGGTTTTCAGTGGCTCAAACCAACGTGACTTTAGGAAATCCAACACCACGTTGAGATCCCAAGGTGCCACTGGAGGCACAAAAGGGGGCTGAATATGCAGCACTCCCTTAACAAATGTCTGAACTTCAGGTAGTGAAGCCAATTCTCTCTGGAAGAAAATCGATAGAGCCGAAATCTGGACCTTAATGGAACCCAATTTAAGGCCCATAGTCACCCCTGACTGTAGGAAGTGCAGGAACCGGCCCAGCTGAAATTCTTCCGTTGGGGCCTTCCTGGCCTCACACCACGCAACATATTTTCGCCATATGCGGTGATAATGGTTTGCGGTTACTTCTTTCCTAGCTTTTATCAGCGTAGGAATGACTTCCTCCGGAATGCCCTTTTCCTTCAGGATCCGGTGTTCAACCGCCATGCCGTCAAACGCAGCCGCGGTAAGTCTTGGAACAGACAGGGCCCCTGCTGCAGCAGGTCCTGTCTGAGCGGTAGAGGCCATGGGTCCTCTGACATCATTTCTTGAAGTTCCGGATACCACGCTCTTCTTGGCCAATCCGGAACAATGAGTATAGTTCTTACTCCTCTTGTCCTTATTATCCTCAGTACCTTTGGTATGAGAGGAAGAGGAGGGAACACATAAACCGATCGGTACACCCACGGTGTTACCAGAGCGTCCACAGCTATCGCCTGCGGGTCTCTCGACCTGGCGCAATATTTTTCTAGCTTTTTGTTTAGGCGGGACGCCATCATGTCCACCTGTGGTTTTTCCCACTGGTTTACAATCATTTGACAGACTTCTGGATGAAGTCCCCACTCTCCCGGGTGGAGGTCGTGCCTGCTGAGGAAGTCTGCTTCCCAGTTGTCCACTCCCGGAATGAACACTGCTGACAGTGCTAACACGTGATTTTCCGCCCATCGGAGAATCCTTGTGGCTTCTGCCATCGCCGTCCTGCTTCTCGTGCCGCCCTGTCGATTTACATGGGCGACCGCCGTGATGTTGTCTGACTGGATCAGTACAGGCTGGTTTTGAAGCAGGGGTTTTGCCTGACTTAGGGCATTATAAAATAAGAATTTACTTACCGATAATTCTATTTCTCGGAGTCCGTAGTGGATGCTGGGGTTCCTGAAAGGACCATGGGGAATAGCGGCTCCGCAGGAGACAGGGCACAAAAAAGTAAAGCTTTTACCAGATCAGGTGGTGTGCACTGGCTCCTCCCCCTATGACCCTCCTCCAGACTCCAGTTAGGTACTGTGCCCGGACGAGCGTACACAATAAGGGAGGCAATTTGAATCCCGGGTAAGACTCATACCAGCCACACCAATCACACCGTACAACTTGTGATCTAAACCCAGTTAACAGTATGATAACAGAAAGAGCCTCTTAAAGATGGCTCCTTAACAATATAACCCGAATTTGTTAACAATAACTATGTACAGTATTGCAGATAATCCGCACTTGGGATGGGCGCCCAGCATCCACTACGGACTCCGAGAAATAGAATTATCGGTAAGTAAATTCTTATTTTCTCTATCGTCCTAAGTGGATGCTGGGGTTCCTGAAAGGACCATGGGGATTATACCAAAGCTCCCAAACGGGCGGGAGAGTGCGGATGACTCTGCAGCACCGAATGAGAGAATTCCAAGTCCTCTTTTGCCAGGGTATCAAATTTGTAGAATTTTACAAACGTGTTTTCCCCCGACCACGTAGCTGCTCGGCAGAATTGTAATGCCGAGACCCCTCGGGCAGCCGCCCAAGATGAGCCCACCTTCCTTGTGGAATGGGCCTTAACAGATTTAGGCTGTGGCAGGCCTGCCACAGAATGAGCAAGTTGAATTGTGTTACAAATCCAACGAGCAATCGTCTGCTTAGAAGCAGGGGCACCCAACTTGTTGGGTGCATATAGTATCAACAGCGAGTCAGATTTTCTGACTTCAGCCGTCCTTGAAATGTATATTTTTAAGGCTCTGACAACGTCCAACAACTTGGAGTCCTCCAAGTCGCCAGTGGCCGCAGGCACCACAATAGGTTGGTTCAGGTGAAACGCTGATACCACCTTAGGGAGAAAATGCGGACGAGTCCTCAGTTCTGCCCTATCCGAATGGAAGATTAGATAAGGGCTTTTATAAGATAAAGCCGCCAATTCAGATACTCTCCTGGCGGAAGCCAGGGCCAGTAACATAGTCACTTTCCATGTGAGATATTTAAAATCCACCTTTTTCAATGGTTCAAACCAATGGGATTTGAGGAAATCTAAAACTACATTTAGATCCCACGGTGCCACCGGAGGCACCACAGGAGGCTGTATATGCAGTACTCCTTTAACAAAAGTCTGTACCTCAGGAACTGAGGCCAATTCTTTTTGGAAGAATATTGACAGGGCCGAAATTTGAACCTTAATAGATCTCAATTTGAGACCCCTAGACAATCCTGATTGTAGGAAATGTAGGAAACGACCCAGTTGAAATTCCTCCGTCGGAACACTCCGATCCTCGCACCACGCGACATATTTTCGCCAAATGCGGTGATAATGTTTCGCGGTGACTTCCTTCCTTGCCTTAATCAAGGTAGGAATGACTTCTTCTGGAATGCCTTTCCCTTTTAGGATCTGGCGTTCAACCGCCATGCCGTCAAACGCAGCCGCGGTAAGTCTTGAAAGAGACAGGGACCCTGTTGTAGCAGGTCCCTTCTCAGAAGTAGAGGGCACGGGTCGTCCGTGACCAACTCTTGAAGTTCCGGGTACCAAGTCCTTCTTGGCCAATCCGGAGCCACTAGTATTTCTT
Source organism: Pseudophryne corroboree (assembly GCF_028390025.1). Classification (NCBI taxonomy): domain Eukaryota; kingdom Metazoa; phylum Chordata; class Amphibia; order Anura; family Myobatrachidae; genus Pseudophryne; species Pseudophryne corroboree. The sequence continues at coordinate 343,096,533 of NC_086444.1, read as the reverse complement.
ACTCCTCCTCACTGTATAATCTTCAATACCTTTGGTATGAGAGGCAGAGGAGGAAACACATATACTGATTTGTACACCCAAGGTGTTACCAGTGCGTCCACAGCTATTGCCTGTGGATCTCTTGACCTGGCGCAATACTTGTCCAGTTTCTTGTTGAGGCGAGACGCCATCATGTCTACCATTGGTCTTTCCCAACAGTTTATTAGCATGTGGAAGACTTCTGGATGAAGACCCCCCTCTCCCGGGTGTATATCGTGTCTGCTGAGGAAGTCTGCTTCCCAGTTGTCCACGCCCGGGAAGAACACTGCTGACAGTGCTATTACGTGATTCTCCGCCCAGCGAAGAATCTTGGCAGCTTCTGCCATTGCACTCCTGCTTCTTGTGCCGCCCTGTCTGTTTACATGGGCGACCGCCGTGATGTTGTCCGACTGAATCAACACCGGTTTTCCTTGCAGGAGTGGTTCTGTGAATAGACTTTTCCAGGTTCGTCCATACCCCCTGGAAGTTTCTTCCTTGTGTGACTGCTCCCCAACCTCTCAGGCTGGCGTCCGTGGTCACCAGGATCAAATCCTGTATGCCGAATCTGCGGCCCTCCAATAGATGAGCCTTTTGCAACCACCACAGAAGATATACCCTTGTCCTTGGCGACAGGGTTATTCGCAGGTGCATCTGAGGATGCGACCCTGACCATTTTTCCAACAGATCCCTTTGGAAAATTCTTGCATGGAATCTGCCGAATGGAATTGCTTCGTAAAAAGCCACCATTTTTCCCAGGACTCTTGTGCATTGATGTACAGACACCTTTCCTGGTTTTAGGAGGTTCCTGACAGGTCGGATAACTCCTTGGCTTTTTCCTCGGGAAGAAAAACCTTTTTCTGAACCGTGTCCAGAATCATCCCTAGGAACAGCAGACGTATCGTCGGAAAACAGCTGCGATTCTTGGAATATTTAGAATCCAGTCGTGCCGTCGAAGAACTACTTTAGATAGTGCTCTTCCGACCTCCAACTGTTCTCTGGAACTTGCCCTTTTTAGGTCGTGCAAGTAAGGGATAATTTAGATGCCTTTTTTCTTTGAAGAAACATCTTTTCGGCCATTACCTTGGTAAAAAGGCCCGGGGTGCCGTGGATAATTCAAACGGCATCGTCTGAAACTGATATTGACAGTTCTGTACCACGAACCAGAGGTACCCTTGATGAGAAGGACAAATTTTGGACATGGAGGTAATCCTTGATGTCCAGGGACACCATATAGTCCCCTTTTTTCCGGTTCGCTATCACTGCTCTGAGTGACTTTATCTCGATTTGAACCTTTTATGTAAGTGTTCAAAACATTTTAGATTTAGACTATGTGTCACCAAGCCGTCTGGCTTCAGTACCACAATATAGTGTGGAAAAATAATACCCTTTTCCTTGTCGTAGGAGGGGTACTTTGATTATCACCTGCTGGATATACAGCTTGTGAATTGTTTCCAATGCTGCCTCCCTGTCGGAGGGAGCCGTTGGTAAAGCAGACTTCAGGAAGCTGCGAGGAGAAGATGTCTCGACTCTCCAATCTTTACCCCTGGGATAATACTCGTACGATCTAGGGGTCAACTTGCGAGTGATCCCACTGCGCCCTGAGACTCTTGAGACTACCCCCCCACCTTGAGTCCGCTTGCACGGCCCCAGCGTCATGCTGAGGACTTGGCAGACGCGGTGGAGGGCTTCTTTTCCTGGGAAAGGGCTGCCTGCTGCAGTCTACTTCCCTTACCTCTATGTCTGGGCAGATATGACTGGCCTTTTGCCTGCATGCCCTCATGGGAAAGGAAAGATTGAGGCTGAAAAGACGGTGTCTTTTTTAGCTGAGATGTAACTTGGGGTAAAAAAGGTTGGATTTCCCAGCTGTTGCTGTGGTCCCCAGGTCCGATGGACCGACCCCCAAATAACTCCTTCCCTTTATACAGCAATACTTCCATCTGCCGTATGGGATCTGTATCACCTGACCACTGTCGTGTCCCTGACATCTTCTGGGAGATATGGACAACGCACTTATCTTGATGCCAGAGAGCAAATATCCCTCTGTGCATCTCACATACATATATATAGAATGCATCCTATTAAATGCTCTACATGAATAAAATATTTTCAGTCAGGGAATCCGACCAAGCCAACCCAGCACTGCATCTCCAGGCTGATGGCGATCGCTGGTCGCAGTATAACCACCGTATGTGTGTATATACTTTTTAGGATATTTTTCCAGCTTCCTATCAGCTGGCTCCTTGAGGGCGGCCGTATCTGGAGACGGTAACGCCACTTGATAAGCGTGTGAGCGCCTTATCACCCTAAGGGGTGTTTCCCAACGTACCCTAATTTCTGGCGGGAAAGGGTATAACGCCAATATTTGCTATCGGGGTAACCCTACGCATCATCACACACTTCATTTTATTTTATCTGATTCAGGAAAAACTACAGGTAGTTTTTTCACTCCCACATAATACCCTTTCTTGTGGTACTTGTAGTATCAGAAACACGTAACACCTCCTTCATTGCCCTTAACGTGTGGCCCTAATGAGAAATACGTTTGTTTATTCACCGTCGACACTGTATTCAGTGTCCGTGTCTGTGTCTGTGTCGACCGACTGAGGTAAATGGGCGTTTTTAAAAACCCCTGACGGTGTTTCTGAGACGCCTGGACCGGTCCTAATAGATTGTCGGCCGTCTCATGTCGTCAACCGACCTTGCAGCGTGTTGACATTCTCACGTAATTCTCTAAATAAGCCATCCATTCCGGTGTCGACTCCCTAGAGAGTGACATCACCATTACAGGCAATTTCTCCGCCTCCTCACCAACATCGTCCTCATACATGTCGACACACACGTACCGACACACAGCACACACACCGGGAATGCTCTGACAGAGGACAGGACCCACTAGCCCTTTGGGGAGACAGAGGGAGAGTCTGCCAGCACACACCAAAAACGCTATAATTATATAGGGACAACCTTATATAAGTGTTTCTCCCTTATAGCATCTTTTATATATATACAATATCGCCAAAATCAGTGCCCCCCCTCTCTGTTTTAACCCTGTTTCTGTAGTGCAGTGCAGGGGAGAGCCTGGGAGCCTTCTCTCCAGCTTTTCTGTGAGAGAAAATGGCGCTGTGTGCTGAGGAGATAGGCCCCGCCCCTTTTTCGGCGGCCTCGTCTCCCGCTATTTTTGAAGTTAGGCAGGGGTTAAATATCTCCATATAGCCTCTGTGGGCTATATGTGAGGTATTTTTTGCCTCTAATAAGGTTTTTATTTGCCTCTCAGAGCGCCCCCCCCAGCGCTCTGCACCCTCAGTGACTGTTGTGTGAAGTGTGCTGAGAGGAAAATGGCGCACAGCTGCAGTGCTGTGCGCTACCTTTATGAAGACTCAGGAGTCTTCAGCCGCCGAATTTGGACCTCTTCTCTCTTCAGCGTCTGCAAGGGGGCCGGCGGCGCGGCTCCGGTGACCATCCAGGCTGTACCTGTGATCGTCCCTCTGGAGCTAGTGTCCAGTAGCCAAGCAGCAAATCCACTCTGCACGCAGGTGAGTTCACTACTTCTCCCCTAAGTCCCTCGTTGCAGTGATCCTGTTGCCAGCAGGACTCACTGTAAAGTAAAAAACCTAAGCTAAACTTTCTCTAAGCAGCTCTTTAGGAGAGCCACCTAGATTGCACCCTTCTCGTTCGGGCACAAAATCTAACTGGAGTCTGGAGGAGGGTCATAGGGGGAGGAGCCAGTGCACACCACCTGATCTGGTAAAAGCTTTACTTTTTTGTGCCCTGTCTCCTGCGGAGCCGCTATTCCCCATGGTCCTTTCAGGAACCCCAGCATCCACTTAGGACGATAGAGAAATGGCCCTTAGTTCCAGAATATTTATGTGCAGGGAAGTCTCCTGACTTGACCATAGTCCTTGGAAGTTTCTTCCCTGTGTGACTGCTCCCCAGCCTCGAAGGCTGGCATCCGTGGTCACCAGGACCCAGTCCTGTATGCCGAATCTGCGGCCCTCTTGAAGATGAGCACTCTGCAGCCACCACAGCAGAGACACCCTTGTCCTCGGAGACAGGGTTATCAGACGATGCATCTGAAGATGCGATCCGGACCACTTGTCCAACAGGTCCCACTGAAAGGTTCTTGCATGAAACCTGCCGAATGGAATCGCTTCGTAGGAAGCTACCATTTTTCCCAGGATCCGCGTGCAATGATGCACCGACACCTGTTTTGGTTTTAAGAGGCCTCTGACTAGAGATGACAGCTCCTTGGCCTTTTCCTCCGGGAGAACACTTTTCTCTGTTCTGTGTCCAGAACTATCCCTAGGAACAGCAGGCGTGTCGTAGGGACCAGCTGTGACTTTGGAATGTTTAGAATCCAGCCGTGCTGTTGTAGCACTTCCCGAGATAGTGCTACCCCTACCAACAACTGCTCTCTGGACCTCGCCTTTATCAGGAGATCGTCCAAGTACGGGATAATTAAAACTCCCTTCCTTCGAAGGAGTATCATCATTTCCGCCATTACCTTGGTAAAGACCCTCGGAGCCGTGGAGAGACCGAACGGCAACGTCTGGAATTGGTAATGACAATCTTGTACCACAAACCTGAGGTACTCCTGGTGAGGATGGTAAATGGGGACATGTAGGTAAGCATCCTTGATGTCCAGCGATACCATGTAATCTCCCTCGTCCAGGCTTGCAATAACCGCCCTGAGCGATTCCATCTTGAACTTGAATTTTTTTATTTATGTGTTCAAGGATTTCAAATTTAAAATGGGTCTCACCGAACCGTCCGGTTTCGGTACCACAAACATTGTGGAATAGTAACCCCTTCCTTGTTGAAGTAGGGGCACCTTTACTATCACTTGTTGTGAATACAGCTTTTGAATTGCCTGTAACACTGCCTCCCTGCCTGAGGGAGTGGTTAGCAAGGCAGATTTGAGGAAACGGCGGGGGGGAGACGTCTCGAATTCCAGATTGTACCCCTGAGATACTACTTGAAGGATCCAGGGATCCACCCATGAGCGAGCCCACTGATTGCTGAAATTTTTGAGACGGGCCCCCACCGTACCTGGCTCCGCCTGTGGAGCCCCAGCATCATGCTGTGGACTTAGAGGAAGCGGGGGAGGACTTTTGCTCCTGGGAACTGGCTGTATGCTGCAGCTTTTTCCCTCTACCTCTGCCTCTGGGCAGAAAGAAAGCGCCTTTAACCCACTTGCCCCTATTGGGCCGAAAGGACTGTACCTGATAATACGGTGCTTTCTTTGGTTGTGAGGGAACATGGGGTAAAAATGTAGACTTCCCAGCTGTTGCTGTGGAAACGAGGTCCGAGAAACCATCCCCGAACAATTCCTCACCCTTATAAGGCAGAACTTCCATGTGTCGTTTGGAATCTGCATCACCTGTCCACTGCCGAGTCCATAACCCTCTCCTGGCAGAAATGGACATTGCACTAATTTTGGATGCCAGCCGGCAAATATCCCTCTGTGCATCCCTCATGTATAAAAGTGCGTGTTTTAAACGCTCTACGTTTAGCAAAATAGTGTCCCTGTCTAGGGTATCTATATTTTCTGACAGGGAATCTGACCACGCAGCAGCAGCGCTGCACATCCAGGCTGAAGCTATAGCCGGTCTTAGTATCACACCTGTGTGTGTATATATAGATTTCAGGATAGCCTCCTGCTTTCTATCAGCAGATTCCTTCAGGGCGGCCGTATCCGGAGACGGTAGTGCCACCTTCTTTGACAAGCGTGTGAGCGCTTTATCCACCCTAGGGGATGTTTCCCAGCGTGACCTATCCTCTGGCGGGAAAGGGTACGCCATTAGTAACCTCTTAGAAATTACCAGCTTTTTATCAGGGGAAGCCCACGCTTCTTCACACACTTCATTTAACTCTTCAGATGGAGGAAAAGCTACTGGTAGTTTTTTCTCTCCAAACATTATACCCTTTTTTGTGGTACCGGGGGTAACATCAGAAATGTGCAACACATTTTTCATTGCCTCAATCATGTAACGTGTGGCCCTACTGGAAGTTACATTAGTCTCCTCGTCGTCGACACTGGAGTCAGTATCCGTGTCGACATCTGTGTCTGCCATCTGAGGTAGCGGGCGTTTTAGAGCCCCTGATGGTTTTTGAGACGCCTGGGCAGGCACAGGCTGAGAAGCCGGCTGTCCCACATTAGGTATGTCGTCAAACCTTTTATGTAAGGAGTCGACACTATCACGTAATTCCTTCCACAGCACCATCCACTCAGGTGTCGACCCCGCAAGGGGTGACATCACATTTACAGGCATCTGCTCCGCCTCCACATAAGCCTCCTCATCAAACATGTCGACACAGCCGTACCGACACCGCAAACACACAGGGAATGCTCTGACAGAGGACAGGACCCCACAAAGCCCTTTGGGGAGACAGAGAGAGAGTATGCCAGCACACACCAGAGCGCTATATAACACTGGGATCCCACTATCAATGAGTGTTTTCCCTATAGCTGCTTTTTTATATATATAACATATATATAATATCTATACTGCGCCTAAATTTAGTGCCCCCCCTCTCTTTTTTACCCTTCTGTAGTATTCTTAGACTGCAGGGGAGAGCCAGGGAGCTTCCTTCCAGCGGAACGGTGAGGGAAAAATGGCGCCAGTGTGCTGAGGGAGAAGCCCCGCCCCCTTTTCGGCGGACTTTCTCCCGCTTTTTCTGTAATACTGGCAGGGGTAATTTTACATCTATATAGCCTCTGGGACTATATATGATGTATATTTTGCCAGCCAAGGTGTTATTTATTGCCCTCAGGGCGCCCCCCCCCAGCGCCCTGCACCCATCAGTGACCGAAGTGTGAGGTGTACATGAGGAGCAATGGCGCACAGCTGCAGTGCTGTGCGCTACCTTGGTGAAGACCGAAGTCTTCTGCTGCCGATTTTCCGGACCTTCTTCGTGCTTCTGGCTCTGTAAGGGGGACGGCGGTGCGGCTCCGGGAACGAACACCAAGGTCGGGTCCTGCGGTCGATCCCTCTGGAGCTAATGGTGTCCAGTAGCCTAAGAAGCCCAAACTACCACCTGTTAGGTAGGTTCGCTTCTTCTCCCCTTAGTCCCTCGCTGCAGTGAGTCTGTTGCCAGCAGATCTCACTGAAAATAAAAAACCTAATGAGCACTCTGCAGCCACCACAGCAGAGACACCCTTGGAGACAGGGTTATCAACCGATGCATTTGAAGATGCGATCCGGACCATTGGTCCTTCCGAAGGAGTATCATCATTTCGGCCATTACCTTGGTTAATACCCTCGGTGCCGTGGACAGGCCGAACGGCAACGTCTGGCATTGGTAATGACAATCCTGTACCACAAATCTGAGGTACTCCTGGTGAGGATGGTAAATGGGGACATGCAGGTAAGCATCCTTGATGTCCAGAGATACCATGTAATCTCCCTCTTCCAGGCCTGCAATAACCGCCCTGAGCGATTCCATCTTGTACTTGAATTTTCTTAAATATGTGTTCAAGGATTTCAAATTTAAAATGGGTCTCACCGAACCGTCCGGTTTCGGTACCACAAACATTGTGGAATAGTAACCCCGTCCTTGTTGAAGTAGGGGCACCTTGACGATCACCTGCTGGGAATACAGCTTGTGAATTGCCTCTAACACAGCCTCCCTTTCTGAAGGAGTCGTTGGTAAGGCAGATTTGAGGAAACGGCGGGGGGGGGGAATGTCTCGAATTCCAGCCTATACCCCTGAGATACCACTTGAAGGATCCAGGGATCTACCTGTGAGCGAGCCCACTGATTGCTGAAGTTTTTGAGACGGCCCCCCACCGTACCTGGCTCCGCCTGCTGAGCCCCAGCGTCATGCGGCGGACTTAGCAGAAGAAGCGGGGGAGGACTTTTGTTCCTGGGAAGTGGCTGTATGCTGCAGCTTTTTTCCCCTACCTCTGCCTCTGGGCAGAAAGGACGCGCCTCTACCCCGTCTGCTCTTTTGGGGGCGAAAGGACTGCACCTGATAATACGGTGCTCTCTTTGGTTGTGAGGGAACATGTGGCAAAAATGCTGACTTCCCAGCTGTTGCTGTGGACACTAATACCCCTTTTCCACTTACGAGCACGGGTCGCAGCCGGGAGCCTGACACGGGAGCTGCCCCCTGCTGCGACCCGTGCTCGGCCCCTTTCCCATCAGCAGTCACAACCCGGCATATGCCGGGTTGGTGACGCTTCTAGTGACGCGGCAGGGGCGGCCAGGGAGATCACATGATCTCCCAGCGCCGCTCTTCCATACAGTGTAAACGGGAGCCGTGTCGCATCGACACGGCTCCCGTTTACACTACATCCCTACCCGGATCATTCCCGTGTCCTACCCAGGTAAATAGCCGGGTAGGATTCACGGGTCACTTGATCCGGGTTTACCCTTTTCCACTTGCAGAAAACACGGGTAAATGCGCGCCCCCGTGCATTTACCCGTGTTTTTTGAGCTAGTGGAAAAGGGGTATAAGTCTGAAAGACCATCCCCGAACAACTCCTCACCCTTATAAGGCAAAACTTCCATGTGCCTTTTAGAATCTGCATCACCTGTCCACTGCCGGGTCCATAACCCTCTCCTGGCACAAATGGACAGTGCACTTATTTTTGATGCCAGCCGGCAAATATCCCTCTGTGCATCTCTTATGTAAAAGACAGCGTCTTTAATATGCTCTACGTTTAGCAATATAGTGTCCCTGTCTAGGGTGTCAATGTTTTCTGACAGGGAGTCTGACCATGCAGCTGCAGCACTGCACATCCATGCTGAGGCAATAGCTGGTCTCAGTATAATACCAGTGTGTGTGTATATATAGCTTTCTGGAGAGCCTCCTGCTTTCTGTCAGCAGGTTCCTTTAGGGCGGCTGTATCCTGGGACGGCAGTGCCACCTTTTTTGATAAGCGCGTAAGTGCTTTATCCATCCTAGGGGGTGTTTCCCAACGTGACCTATCCTTTGGCGGGAAAGGGTACGCCATTAGTAATTTTTTTGAAATTACCAATTTTTTAATCGGGGGAAGCCCACGCTAGTTCACACACTTCATTCAATTCTTCAGAAGGGGGAAAAACTACTGGTAGTTTTTTCTCCCCAAACATAATACCCTTTTTTGTGGTACCTGGGGTCACCTCAGAAATGTGTAAAACATTTTTCATTGCCTCAATCATATAACGAGTGGCCCTATGGGACATTACATTAGTCTCTTCGTCGTCGACACTGGTATCAGTATCCGTGTCGACATCTGTGTCTGCCATCTGAGGTAGCGGGCGTTTTAGAGCCCCTGATGACTTTTGAGACGTCTGGGCAGGCACGGGCTGAGAAGCCGGCTGCCCCGCATTTGGCATGTCGTCAAATTTCTTATGTAAGGAGTCGACACTTTCGCGTAATTCCTTCCACAAGTCCATCCACTCCGGTGTCTGCCCCGCAGGGGGTGACAACACATTTATAGGCACCTGCTCCTCCTCCACATAAGTCTCCTCATCAAACATGTCGACACAGCCGTACCGACACACCGCACACACACAGGGAATGCTCTGACAGAAGACAGGACCCCACCAAGCCCTTCGGGGAGACAGAGAGAGTGTATGCCAGCACACACCAGAGCGCTATATAAATCAGGGATTAACTAAATTATATCCCCTTATAGCTGCTATATGTATATTGCGCCTAAATTTAGTGCCCCCCCCTCTCTTTTTTACCCTTTTCTGTAGTGTAGACTGCAGGGGAGAGCCAGGGAGCTTCCTTCCAGCGGAGCTGTGAGGGAGAAATGGCGCCAGTGTGCTGAGGGAGATAGCTCCGCCCCTTTTCGGCAGACTTTTCTCCCGCTTTTTTATGGATTCTGGCAGGGGTATTTATCACATATATAGCCTTTGGGGCTATATGTTGTGATATATTTGCCAGCCAAGGTGTATTTATTGCTTCTCAGGGCGCCCCCCCCCCAGCGCCCTGCACCCTCAGTGACCGGAGTGTGAAGTGTGTATGAGGAGCAATGGCGCACAGCTGCAGTGCTGTGCGCTGCCTTGGTGAAGACTGATGTCTTCTGCCGCCGATTTTCCGGATTCTTCTTGCTTCTGGCTCTGTAAGGGGACCGGCGGCGCGGCTCCGGGACCGAACACCAATGGCCGGTTCCATGCGGTCGATCCCTCTGGAGTTAATGGTGTCCAGTAGCCTAAGAAGCCCAAGCTACCACCAGTTAGGTAGGTTCGCTTCTTCTCCCCTTAGTCCCTCGCTGCAGTGAGTCTGTTGCCAGCAGATCTCACTGTAAAATAAAAAACCTAAAATATACTTTCTCTCTAGGAGCTCAGGAGAGCCCCTAGTGTGCATCCAGCTCAGCCGGGCACAGGATTCTAACTGAAGTCTGGAGGAGGGTCATAGTGGGAGGAGCCAGTGCACACCAGGTAGTCCTAAATCTTTCTTAGCTGTGCCCAGTCTCCTGCGGAGCCGCTATTCCCCATGGTCCTTACGGAGTCCCCAGCATCCACTAGGACGTCAGAGAAATAAAAAGTGAATGATTAAAATACAGGAGATCCCTTTTAGCAGCTCTGTGTGTAAATGAGCTGTGCGCTCCGGCTGGCCCGCCCTCTGTTCTGAAATGGCTCCGGGCAGCGCGTCTGCTAGTTAAACAGGAGCTATTTGCGGCGCTTCTGATCTCCCCACAGTTTAACAGGGGAGGCCAGTGTTCACTGTCAGGGCACCTTTACTAACACTTAAGGAGGGTTTTTAGGCTGAGGGATCGTGAGGTTAAGGGATCTCATATACGACCAGTACTTACAGATGCTGATCTCCTGTAGAGAGATGCAAGGGATCTTGTCTCACACAATCATCTTGGCTTTGTCCCCTATTTCATTAGTGGACGCAGCACTAATCTTAAACCTGAACTTTGTCCCCCTTTTATTAGGGGGACGCAGCTTTTTTATCTGGTAAAGCCTGCACCCCCTTTCATCTAGGTGGGATCGGGCATTTACCATCTTTTCCTCTAGAAACCTGCACCCTCCCTTTAGTTAGGAGGGATTGGGCCAGTCATAAATGACTAAATAAAATAAATAAATAAATAAATCTTCATGGGGCAGGAGCTCCCTTCTGTGCTTGTACCTCCTTGGCACAATTTTCCAAACTGAGGGAGGAGGGATGTGAAGGGAGAGGAGCCGGCTGTGCAGACAATGCTAATTTTAGATTGTGCCACACCTCCGGTTGCAAGCTTCACACCCCTACTGTATAAGGATGCTCCAGTGTCCCCTAGTGGATGAAAGAGAAATAATGTTATCAACTGTAAATTCTTACCATAACAAATATTTCTCCGGCAGGGTCCACAGGATAACATTGGGATGTCCTAAAGCAATTTAGTGTTGGGGACACTTCTGATTGGACAGGAGAATCCTTTGCCTGAATTATTTATTTATTAACAGTTTCTTAAATAGCGCAGCAAATTCCGTTGCGCTTTACAATTTCAAATAACAATAACAAACTGGGTGATAACAAACAGTCAGCGGTAGGAAGGCCCTGCTCGCAAGCTTGCACTCTATAGGGATTCAGCGTCCTGAGAGGCAAAAGGTATCAACGGCATAATGTCTAATGAATGTGTTAAAGGATGACCATGTGGCTACCTTGCATATCTGTTCAGCTGAAGCACCACGTTGTGCTGCCCATAATGGACCTACCTTACAAGTAGAGTGAGCAGAGACATTAGCCGGAAACAGGGAGATCAGCCTGAGAATATGCTTCTGACATTTTCATCCGAAGCCACTTCGTCAGTGTCTGCTTATCAACAGGCCAACCTCTCTTGTGAAATCCGCAGATAACAAAAAGGGTGTCTGTCTTTCCGACGGCACTGGTATGATCCACGTAAATCCTTAATGCACGGACTACGTCCAACGATGCATCTCCCGCAGAACTATGGAACTATAATTTCTTCGTTAAAGGTGGAATTTAGACACCACTTTAGAAAGATACCCAGATTTGGTTCTGAGAACCATTCTATCTGAATTTAAAAAAAATTTAAAAAAAAAATCAGAAATTGAGGGCGAAATAACAATGTCCCTAAATCTGAAACTCTTCTACTTGAAGCAATAGCCAGTAGAAAGAAATTTAGCTGTTAACCATTTAAGATCCACTCTTTTTAGTGGTTAAAATAGGACAACTTGAAGGGCCTTTAGGACTATGGGACAACTTGAAGGGCCTGTAGAAGGAACAAAAAGGAGGTTGAATCTGCAGCATTCCCTGGAAAAAAGTGCGCACGTCCTGTAGGTTAGCAATTTTCCCTTTAGAACCATACAGTCAGTGTTGACACTTGTACTCTCAAGGAGCCATCCACAGACCTTAGCCTAAAGAAATGCTAAAGGGCCCATACACTAAGACGATAATGCCCGATTTCATCCGATTTCGGGCATTCTGCCCGATATATACATCGGATGAAATCGGGCATTTTGGAGGCGTTTCCGATCCGATGCGCGTTCCCGTGAGCACTGGATCGGATCCTCCAGATTGAATGGAGTTGCTCATTCAATCATGTCCTACCCCGCAGGCATTGCTGGGATCGCCCAAGATACATCGTATGCTGTCCTTTTGCATACGATGTATCTTGGGCGATCCTGACCCCCGGGAGGCAGCCAGGGTGATCGCCTGCAACATGTCAGACGGATATGTCGCGTAAGTATATGAGGCCCCTCAGACTGATATTTTGAAACCTAAGGTCAAATCTCCAGTTACTGCACCATTAAATTACCTGTTGTGAGATCCTCTTGCTTTCAGGATTGAAGTCTCAAGAGCCACGCGGTAAAAGACAGTTGATCCAAGTGCTTGTAATATCAAAGACAGTAGATCTTAATGTTGAGGGAGTAGGAATGGAGCATCCATCGACATCCTCTGCAGATCTGTGTAACACTGCCTTCTGAATCAAGCTGGAGCTATTAGTATCACGGCACCTTTACCTCGTCTTACCTTTCGCATCACCCTGGTTCACAGGGCGATTGGTGGAAACACATGAGCCAGACATGGATGCCTTTGTGGATGCTTGTTCTTGACCCATATGCGGAACTTTGTTGTTCTGATGGGACACCATGAAATGCATCTCCGGTAACCCCCATTGTCTACCAGAGTTTGTAAGACTTTGGAGTGTAAAGCAGATTCGTGCATGAATGGAGTGTCTACTGAGAAAATCCGCTTTCCAGTTTAGGACTCCCGGCATGAATACTGCGAACAAGACTGGATAATGAAGTTATTCCCACCTTTACATGTGACTTACCTTCTTCATTGTGTTTTGACTGCGAATTGCTCCCTGATGGTTGAGGTACGCTACTGCCATTACAGTTGAGACACCCGAGGGTGTAGTCCCCACTCCCCCGGGTGGAGGTCGTGGCGACTTAGGAAGTCCGCTTCCCAGTTGTCTACTCCTGGAATGAAGATTGCGGACAGTGCTCTTGCATTTTGTTCTGCCCAGAGGAGTATTCTGGACTCTTCTCGCATGCAGGCCCTGCTTTTTGTTCCTCCTTGTCGATTGATGTACGCCACAGCTGTGGCATTGTCCGACTATACCTGGATCGCCTGATCCCGGAGTAGAGGAGATGCCTGAATCAGAGCATTGTAGATAGCCCGAAGTTCCAGAATGTTGATCGGAAGTAGGGCCTTTTGAGAAGACCACCTGTCCTGGAACTGTGCCCCTTGGGTGACAGCTCCCCATCCTCTCAGACTCGCATACGTCATGAGGAGGATCCAATCCTGAATCCCAAAGAGTCGACCTTCCAGCAGATTGGAAGACTGTAGCCACAGGAGAGAAATCCTGGCCTGGGGTGACAGCCGAATCATCTGGTGCATCAGAAGATGGGAACCGGACCACTTGTTCAGGATGTCCAATTGGAATGGTCTAGAATGAAACCTTCCAAATTGAATTGCCTCGTAAGAGACCACCATCTTCCCCAACAATTTTATGCAAAGATGAATGGAGACTCGAGCAGGTCAGAGCACCATGCGAACCATTTCTTGAAGTGTTCTCACTTTTTCCTCTGGGAGGAACACTTTCTGTGCTACAGTATTCAGTATCATCGCCAGAAACAGGAGCCGCTGAGACGGTTCCAGGTGGGACTTCTGCAGATTGAGGATCCACCCGTGGTAAGACAGAAGTTGGATAGTGCGATCTATATGGCGCAATAGAAGCTCCCTGGAATTCGCTTTTATCAGGAGATTGTCCAGGTATGGAATTACATTGACCCCCTGGACCCTGAGCTGAAACATAATTTCTGCCATTACCTTCGTGAACACCCTCGGAGCTGTAGACAGGCCGAAGGGTAACGCCTGAAACTGGTAGTGATCATTCAGTAGGGCAAACCTCAGATAGGCCTGATGTGGAGGCCAGATTGGGATATGTAGGTAAGTGTCCTTGATATCCAGGTACACTAGGAATTCCTGCTGTTCCAGGCCTGCGATCACCGATCTCAAAAGATTTCATCTTGAATTTGAAAACCTTCAGGTAAGGATTCAAGGACTACAGATTCAGAATGGGTCTCACAGACCCATCTGGTTTTGGTACTATGAACAGACTGGAGTAGTAACCCTGTCCTTGCTGTCGTAGGGGCACTGGAACAATTACCTGGGACTGGACCAACTTGTTTATGGCCAGCAGTAGCGTACCACACATTTTCTAAAGTTGGTAAGCTTGATTTGAAAATCGTTGGGGAGGAGTACATTCGAACTCCAGCTTGTAACCCTGAGAGATAAAGGTCCCTTACCCAAGCATCTTGGTAGGAACTGTCCCAGATGTGGCTGTAGTAATGTAACCAAGCTCCCACCACGAGATCCCCTCGGGGTGGGTGGGCACAGTCATGCCGAAGTCTTTGCAGAAGCAGTGCTCCGTTCCGGCAACGGCTGGTTTCTTAGGTTTACTTCTGGAGCCTCTAGCTGCGTTGGAGGCCCATCTGGCCCTAGATCGAAATCTGGTGGGCCAAAAGGACTGAGTAGACGGTCCCGGGGTATGTACGTCTAGCAGGTGGAGCCCCCGAAGGGAGAAACGTGGATTTCCCAGCAGTAGCTTTGGAAATCCATGCGTCCAATTCACCTCCAAAGAGCCATTCGCCTGTGAATGGAAGAGATTCCACATTACATTTGGAGTCAGCATCAGCAATCCACTGACGCAACTATATGTCTCTGCGTGCAGACACAGCCATTGCCGTGGTCCTAGCATTAATATTGCCAATCTCTTTAAGCGAGTCCCAGAGGACTCTTGCCGTGTCCTGAATGTGATTCAGGAAGGTTAACAGTATTAACTAAGGTCATATCCCCCGACAGACCTTTCTTAATTTGACTAGCCCAGGAATGAATTGCATGTGTCATCCATCAACCTGCAATGACCGGCCTTTGAGCTACAGCAATATAAATAGATTTCAGAGTGGTCTCAATTTTCCTATCAGCCAGGTCCTTTTTCGTAAAGGAGCCCGGAGCAGGGAGTACCGCCTTTTTAGAATTATAGATTCTTCCAGGCAATTTAAATAAGTCATCCAATTCCTTGGAATCAGGAAATGTGACTGTCAGTTTGTTTGTGGGAGGAAAAATGACTGCGGAGTATTAGCATCCTCCAGGGGGAGCTTTAACACATTGCAAATAGCCAATATGAGGGGTTCAATACCCTGGGTAGGGGATGGAATCCCCACTTATGGAGTACACATCATCCTTTATATCATCATCAGTATCTGATAGGAGCAGGGTCGGACTGGCCCACAGGGGTACAGGGGAACCAACGGTGGGCCCCACTGCCTGAGGGCCCACTCCTTCCTCTAGGGATCAGGTCTCAGGCTGTGCACTTGTATTATACATGGTAGATATGTTGCATTACACTGTACAATACAAATATGTATTTCAATCCTCTGTGGAGGCTGGCCACACCCCTAAGTATGGGCCCCTATCACTACATTCCCCCAGTGGGCCTTCATGCCCCAGTCTGACACTGGATAGGAGTGTAGGTAGAGCACGTTTCTGTGCACCTGTAGCAGATGGGGGGGGGGGGTTTAGCTGGTAGGTTAGCCACTGCTTGTTGCAGTTTCTGAGTCTTATTGGCATTTGCAGTGAGGTGAGATGACATATCAGACATCATAGTTTTGATAGCCCCCAATCAGGTCTCTAGACTCTCCCCATTATCAGCATTCTGAGATGACCGACTACACTGTTCACATGAGAATGAGTCAGGTACACTAGGAGAGAATCTAGCATTACATATACTGCATAGCTGATTTACCATTGTGAAGCAGAAAAAACAGGTATAATACACATACAACACAGCCTGATATATATTACAAGCCTGCCCTATTGCATGTGAAAGGAGACACAGGAGAGATGTCCCCAGCATACCCAATGTTGCACAGCCCCAGTGAGACGGTCAGCATTTTATATGTGTAAACAACAGTGAGACTGTAATATGAAAAATCCCTCAGGTGGATGTAAATTGTGCACAAATATAGCGGCTCTCCCTTTCTACACCCGATACTAGTGATCCAGGGACTTATATGGAGGAGCTGTTGAGGCTGCTGCTGTTATGCAGAGGAAGGCGCCAAAATGCCGCTGAGCCTGCTCTCGTGTAGCTCCGCCCCCCACCATGGCGCCAGAGCCACTGTTGAATATTTATACTGGCCATCCCTATGTTTGTAGCTTCAAAAAAAATGCTTGGTACAAATTCTTTTAGCCAGTCCCACGCAGGGGCTACAGCGCTCCACCCCCCGTACGCCTCCCCCGCGCTTCAGCCACACAATAAACACAATAAACCAATGGGGCCCCACCTAGCGGGGTCCCCAGGGTGTACTCACCACTGATAACCTGCAGGCAGCGTTAGGGGTGTGCAGCATGCTGCGGCTGCAACAGCCAAGGCACCACGTCCCGCTGAACAAACAGCCCCTCAGGACAGTGGTCCTGCAGTGGGAAAGCGGTTCTGCACCTCAAGAGGCCGGTGACCGTCCCCCCCTAACTCCCTCGGTGCAGATATGCTGTTGCCCAAACAGCATACCGAAAGAAATTGAAGAAAAAACTCTGGAGATTGCAGAGTGTGCATCCTCCTCTGAGGGCACTTTTTTCTAAACTGACCTGTAGGAGGAGGCATAGCGGGGAGGAGCCAGCACACCCAGTTGAAGAAATTTAAAGTGCACTGGCTCCTTTGGACCTCTCTATACCCCATCGTACTAATCTGTCCCCAATATCCCTTATGGATGCTAGAGAAACAAGCTTATGGCTGCTAAAAAACCAGCAGCATTCTTGACCATGGTCTGGCTCCTGCCGCACCAAACAAAAAACTGATTAGCCTGAGCCAGGTGCAAATCCGCTGTCGCGTCATCATATCCCAATGTTATCCTGTGGATAACCTGTGGATGCTGCCGGAGAAATCTATTATACGCCACTGGCACAAGTCTAAAAGTTTGAAACAGAGAAAAAAAATTTTTTGAAATGTATTTTCAGGACTTGATGTTGCAAATATGTTCATGTACAGGTTTAGCTTATAAATGAAGTTTACAAAACAAAGGTAAACTTGCTTACCTCTATTTGGAAATGCTGGCTAAAGGCCCCCATACATCTAGCCCCCAATCCATCAGGGAATCAGAGAAATTCTCCAGGTTAAAAATCCCCAATTTGCTGATCCCGACTGTTTTCAGTCAGGATCAAGGAATAAAAAAAAATATGTTATACTTGTTGAATATTCGCAATTCCCCAACCAAGCCGTTGGTGGATGAGAAAATTGTGACAATTTGTCGCACATGTATGGGGGCCTAAAAAAACAAAACAGGATTTTAAATACCTACCGGTAAATCCTTTTCTCCTAGTCCATAGAGGATGCTGGGGTCCACTTCAGTACCATGAGGTATAGACGGATCCGCAGGAGCCATGGGCACTTCAAGACTTTTCAAGGGTGTGAACTGGCTCACCCTCTATGCCCCTCCTCCAGACCTCGGTATAGGAACTGTGCCCAGGGAGATGGACATTTCGAGGAAAGGATTTACTTTTAACAGTGAGATTCATACCAGCTCACACCTCAACCATGCCGCACAACATGGCATTCAACATAACACATGCCAACGGGCATGAACAATTTGCAGCAACATGCTGAAAAATAACCGTAACACACTTGTGTAACTACAAACTAACAACTGTAGGTAAAGTACGCACTGGGTCGGACGCCCAGCATCCTCTACGGACTAGGAGAAAAGGATTTACCGGTAGGTAATAAAAAATCCTGTTTTCTCATACAATACGTCCTAAAAGATGCTGGGGTCCACTTCAGTACCATGGGGTTATACCAAAGCTCCAGTACGGGTGGGAGAGTGCGGATGACCCTGCAGCACCGATTGACCAAACTTGAGGTCCTCATCGGCCAAGGTATCAAACTTGTAAAACTTTGCCCCTGACCAAGTAGCTGCTCGGCAAAGTTGTAATGCCGAGACCCCCCCGGGCAGCCGCCCAGGATGAGCCCACCTTTCTAGTAGAACGGGCTATTACCGACTTCGGTATCGGCAATCCTGCCGTGGAATGAGCGTGCCGAATCGTCCCTCTGATCTAGCGCACAATGGTCTGCTTAGAAGAAGGACACCCAATCTTGTTAGGAGCATACAGGACGAACAGAGCCTCTGTTTTCCGTATCCGAGCTGTTCTTGCGACAAACTTTCAAAGCTCTAACCACATCATGAAATTTTGATGCAGCGAAGGTGTCAGTAGCCACTGGCACCACAATAGGTTGGTTTATATGGAAAGATGAAACCACCTTTGGAAGAAATTGTTGCCGAGTTCTCAACTCTGCCCTATCTTCATGGAAGACCAGGTAAGGGCTCTTGTGAGACAAGGCCCCCAATTCAGACACCCGCCTTGCGGATGCCAAGGCCAAGAGCATCACCACTTTCCAAGTGAGAAACTTCAATTCTATCTCTTGCAGAGGTTCAAACCAATCTGATTGAAGGAACTGCAACACCACATTAAGGTCCCAAGGTGCCAGCGGAGGCACAAATGGAGATTGGATGTGCAGCACCCCTTTCACGAACGTCTGGAAGGGAGGCCAATTGTTTTTGAAAGAAAACTGACAAGGCCGAAATCTGGACTTTGATTGAACCCAATCTTATGCCCGCATCCACACCTGCCTGCAGAAAACGGAGAAAACGTCCTAACAAATTCTTCCGTAGGAGCCTTTTTGGATTCACACCAAGACACATATTTTCTCCAAATACGGTGGTAATGTTTAGACGTTACTCCTTTCCTGTCCTGAATAAAAGTGGGAATGACTTGCTTGGGAATACCCTTTCGGGCAAGATCCGGCGCTCAACAGCCATGCCGTCAAACGTAGCCGCGGTAAGTCTTGATACACGCACGGCCCCTGCTGCAGCAGGTCCTCGGGAGGAGGAAGAGGATCTTCTATGAGCAACTCCTGAAGATCTGGATACCAAGCCCTCCTTGGCCAGTCTGGTGCAATGAGGATTGCTCAAACTCTTGTTCTTCTTATTATTTTGAGAACTTTTGGTATTAGTGGAAGTGGAGGGAAGACATATACCGACCGAAACACCCACTGGGTCACCAGTGCATCCACTGCTATTGCTTGAGGGTCTCTCGACCTGGAACAATATCTCTGAAGCTTCTTGTTGAGACGAGATGCCATCATGTCTACTTGAGGAACTCCCCAAAAAGACTTGACACCTCTGCGAAGAAGACTTCTTGGTGGAGACCCCACTGCCCTGGATGGAGATCGTGTCTGCTGAGGAAGTCTGCTTCCCAGTTGTCCACTCCCGGAACGAAAATTGCTGACAGAGCTCTTACATGTCTTTCTGCCCAGAGGAGGATCTTTGTCACCTCTGCCATTGCCGCTCTGCTTTTCGTTCCGCCTTGACAGTTTATGTACGCGACTGCTGTTACATTGTCCGACTGGATCTGCACAGGTTGATCTTGAAGAAGATGCCCCGCTTGTAGAAGGCCGTTGTAAATGGCTCTCAATTCCAGAACGTTTATGTGAAGATAGGTTTCCTGACTTGACCATTTTCCTTGGAAGCTTTTTCCTTATGTGACTGCTCCCCAGCCTCGGAGACTTGCATCCGTGGTTACTAGGACCCAGTCCTGAATCCCGAACCTGCGTCCCTCTAACAGGTGAGAACTGTGCAGCCACCACAGTAGCGAAATCCTGGTTTTGGAGGACAGGATTATCTTCTGGTGCATGTGTAGGTGGGATCCGGACCACTTGTCCAACAGGTCCCACTGGAATACACTGGCATGGAATCGGCCAAACTGTATGGCCTCATAGGCCGCTACCATCTTTCCCAACAACCGAATGCATTGATGGATCGACACTCTTGTTGGTTTCACAATTTGCTTCACCATTCTCTGGATTTCCAGAGCCTTTTCCACTGGAAGAAATACCCTCTGTACTTCCGTGTCCAGTATCATCCCTAGAAAGGACAATCTTGTTGTCAGTTCCAACTGTGACTTTGGATAATTCATGATCCAACCGTGTTGTTGGAGTACTTACAGGGAGAGTGCAATGTTCTGCACCAACCGTTCCCTGGATCTCGCTTTTATCAGGAGATCGTCCAGGTAAGGAATTATATCGACTCCTTGTTGTTGAAGGAGGACCATCATCTCTGCCATCACCTTGGTGAATACCCGAACGGCAACGTCTGGAACTGGTAATGGCAATCCTGTACTGCGAATCTCAGATACGCTTGATGAGGAGGATAAATGGGCACATGTAAGTAAGCATTTTTTAAGTCTACTGATACCATGAAGTCCCCTTCCTCCAGACTGGAAATCACTGCTCTCAGAGATTCCATCTTGAACTTGAACCTTTTTAGGTAAAGATTCAGAGATTTCAGGTTTAGAATCGGTCTGACCGAGCCGTCCGGCTTCGGAACTACGAAGAGGCTTGAATAAAACCCTTCTCCCTGCTGCGACAAGGGTACCATTACAATGACTTGATCCTGACATAATTTTTGAATTGCAGCTGATAATACTTTTCTGTCCGGAAGAGAAGCTGGCAAGGTCGATTTGAAAAATCGGCATGGGGGGACGTCTTGAAACTCCAGTTTGTATCCATGGGACACTATTTGCAAGACCCATGAGTCCAGGCCCGATTGAACCCAGAGCTGACTGAAAAGTTTCAGACGTGCTTCCACCCGAGCGGACCCCCACAAGGGAGCCCCAGCTTCATGCTGCAGATTTGGCAGAAGCAGGGGTAGATTTCTGCTCCTGCAATCCTGGAGACGCAGCGGACTTCTTTCCTCTTCCGCTCCCTCTACCTGCAAAGAAAGGGGAACCTTTACCCTTTTTGTATCTGTTGGGCCGAAAGGACTGCATCTGAGAGTGATGTGACTTTATCGCCAGCGCAGGAGCATAAGGCAAGAATGTCGACTTACCTGCGGTAGCCGCAGAGACTAAAGCATCCAGCCCATCTCCAAACAAGACCTCACCTTTATACGGGAGAGCCTCCATTTTTCTTTTGGAATCTGCGTCAGCATTCCATTGGCGAATCCACAACGCCCTTCGAGCTGAAACAGCCATGGTAGCGGCTCTTGAACCCAAGAGCCCAATATCTCTCATGGCTTCTAGCATGTATGCAGCAGCGAGTCCTGTTGGAGAAAGAGCGCTATATAAATAAAATTATTAATTATTATTTGATATGACCTAACATTAGGAGTATCTCGTCTCCATCTATTGTGTCAATTTCAGATGACAAATTGTCCGACCATTTCTCGATAGCACTACTCACCCACGCAAGCAATGGTGGGCCTGAGTAGCGTACCATTGGCCACATAAATAGATTTTAATGTAGTTTCTAACTTGCGGTCTGCCGGCTCCTTTAGTGAAGCCGTCCCAGGTGCACGAAGAATAATTTTTTTAGTTAATTGTGACAGAGCACTGTCTAAAACTGGGGGTGACTCCCATCTTTTCCTGTCCTCTGCCGGGAAAGGATAAAGCAACCTGAATTCTTTTGGGAATCTGAAACTTCTTTTCAGGGTTTGCCCAAACCCCCTCAAAGAGAGTATTTAGTTCGTGAGAAGGAGGGAAAGTTACATTTAATTTCTTTTCCTTATAAAAATAAGCCTTCTCCTGAGGTAAAGGAGGGGCTTCCGTAACTTCTAAGACCTCCTTTATAGCAACAATCATGTATTGAATGCTTTTTGCCAATTTAGGATCTATTTCCCTGGAATCACTAGTGTCAACACAGGAATCAGAGTCCGTGTCGG